>NW_024070190.1:9320101-9587431 GCF_014754425.2 Oryx dammah
ACACACACACACACACACACACACACACACACACACACACACACAGAGCTATCCACTGGCCCTGCAGCCTCACCCTCTCATCCAGTGCTCAGGGTGCTTGAACTCTTTCCCTGTTAAAGTGCTGGTCCCTGGGTGATGGTGAAAGAAACCCAGGACTAACCAGAAATGAATGAAAACCAGATGTGAAGTTTAAGGACACACTGAACCTTGGCCCTGGTGCTTTTGGAGTAAAACTCACAAAGCCAGTGATAGGTGTCCTCTTGTACTCAGGCACTGTCTTTGACCTTCCCTTGGGGAGTTGTATGAGAAGCATCAACCTTGACAAGTAGTCCCTCTGGGTCCATGAAGTGGCATCACTGCCTTTATGCCAGCGGGATAAAGTCTACCCTGGGGAGACTAGACTTGCATCTCTGGAAGGAAAGGTTTTGTTTTGTTGCTTTTTGTTCTTAGTATGGCCGGTGCCCTCTGGATTTAAAGTGAAGTCTGTGCCAAAGTTTTAAAATGTGTTTAATAATAACCCTTAGTCACTAGAAAATATACCTTCAAATCTTTCCTTTCTTTGTATCTTTTAAGTGTTTGATAAATATGCACTTTGGACCTGAAAACCCTTCAGGTGATGCCATAGTTTCAGGTACCAGTCAATCAATTCAGTTAGGCATCACCCATCTCATTTGACCACATTTAAGGGAGATGCAGAGACCTAAATTCAATCCCTGGGTCGGGAAGATCCCCTGGGGAAAGAAATGGCACACCCACTCTAGTATTCTTGCCTAGAGAATTCCATGGACAGAAGAGCCTGGTGAGCTACAGTTCATGGAGTCACACAGACTTGGACACGACTGAGGGACTAACACAAGGGAGATACTGACTTAAGCTATAAAAGCAGATATAAGTGTTTTGGGGGAGCAGAAAAAATGATAATTTTAGGCTGTCAGGTGCAGCAAGATGAAAGACGTGGAAAATCAGAAAATTTAAATATCATCTGCACAGATTTTCCTAACAAATATTTTACCACATTGAGGGCTGGCTGAAATAAAGAATCTCTGTGAGCTTAGCTAGCCCATGATGGTCAATGGGACCCATACCTGCTGTGGACAGCTTTAATGTGGATGGAATTTGAAAATCCACCCATTGTCTTTGTGATCGCCTGTACACACTCCTTTTTTTTCTACATTACAAACAATTTAAAGGAGAGAACACTGGCTTTTGTCCTTTGTGAATGTGAGGTCAAAGGTGAAGCTGTTTCCCTCAGACTTTGAAATAGGCACGTCTTCTTTTTTAGACTAGAGCAGTATTTCTTGAATTTTAATATGCTGGGAATCTCCTGAGGATCGTGTTACACTGCAGGTTCTGATTCAGGTCTAGAGTGGGGCCCAAGATTCTGCTTTTGTTTTTTTTTAAGGTACATATTTTGAAAAGTAAAACTTGTGTATTTTTTCCATTTTTAGGTCCTTTATTCAGTGCAAATTGCTTCATAAATTTTTACATCAAAATCTAGAAGAGTTAGCTTCAGACCCTCTGCCCATGAAGATGAAAGATTCCGTGGTAAGACATTTGTGCTGTATAATGTATGAGAGAGCATCACTTGACCTGGTGTGAAGTAGACTGTTGAGCTGCCTGCTCAAAGGGTGTAGACCCTTTGAGTCTGCGGAAGGCAGATGCTGTGTACACCTGCCACAGGTGTTCACTTGGTCTAATGCAATTTGCCTGGATATTCAAATGAGCCACCTTCAGACAGTTCCATGCACTGCTGGCCCCACAGGCAGGATGGGCATGAATAAAGCTTGACCATTAAATGTTCAGCCAAACTGCAGTCCTCTCTGCATCTTCTGCCTCTGTCTCCTGCTGAGTTCAAGGCATTCTTTCCTGTGTATTTTGATTCAAGTTGACATCTGCACATCCCCTGGGAGGGACCCTTGGGCTTTAGACTTATGGCTAGGATGTTGTGGGCTTCCCAGGTGGTAAAGAACCCACCTGCCAATGTAGGAGGCGTAAGAGACGTGGGCTCTATCCCTGAGTTGGGAATATCCCCTGGAGGAAGGCATGGCAACCCAGTATTCTTGTCTGGAGAATCCCATGGACAGAGGAGCCAGGGTGGGCTATGGTCCATATAATTGCCAAGTCAGACATGACTGAAGTGACTTAGCATGCATGCTAGGATTTTGTGGACAAGGCCGCCATATTGGTTGGAGCACAGAAGAGGAAAAGGAAAGAGGAAATGAAGGAATAAAGAAAATAAAGGCTGTACAAAAGAGACACAGATGTATAAGAACAGTCTTTTGGACTCTGTGGGGAGAGGGAGAGGGTGGGGTGATTTGGGAGAATGGCATTGAAACATGTATAATATCATATAAGAAATGAATCACCAGTCTAGGTTCGATGCAGGATACAGGATGCTTGGAGCTGGTGCTCTGGGATGACCCAGAGGGATGGTATGGGGAGGGAGGAGGGAGGGGGGTTCAGAATTGGGAACACGTGTACATCTGTGGTGGATTCATGTTGATGTATTGCAAAACCAGTACAATATTGAAAAATAATAATAATAATAATAAAATAAAATTTAAAGAAAAAGAAAAAAAAAAGAGTGAGTCAGAGACTGTGTACATTAAATCTAAGGGCAAGAAATTCTCTTCAGCCTCTCCTTCCCAATTATGACAAGCAATGTCCATATATATGTGATTGAGAGAAGGGTAATGCAAAAATATATAAATTTAGATATATACATTTAAGTCACATACATATGCATTATCTTTGCAATGAAATTCCCAACCAGGTATGTATCATAATGGTATAAAATTTTACATCAGCTATTTTTCTGATTTCAAATTAATATTTTTATTTTGAAAGCTAACAAAGTTCAGGAAGGTGTATTTATTAGAAAAAATATTATTCTATATTTTTAATCTTCTTACATAGCAAGATGTACACCTTTTGTAATTTAGTTTACATTCCCCAGAAATACTCTGTATGAAGTACTATATAAACAGGTTTACATGAACATATATATTCTTAAAATTTTCCTCACTATATATGTATATATACACACTGTTCTTCATATGTTATATAATGTCTATGTATATATGCATATATAAAATGCATATATAATTGTTTAAACTTTATAGGTTTATAATGCGTAGTTCTTATTTAAATTATTTCAATAGATTTGAATGACACACTTTTTACTAATCAGATTTATTTACATAAGATAATATTAAACAGTTGCTTACAAAATGTTTTTCCTATAATTTAAATGCATTTATATATGAGAATTTTGGAGGGAATAGAGAAAGGTGGTTTTTTTTAAAAACTTCTCCTGAATTTCTCTAATAAGTTTTAACAGAGTTAAAAGCTTTTCTTGCACCACATATCCAGTTTTTAGTTTTCCTAATGTCAATGCCATGCTGATACAACTCTCTCCCCCATATCTTGGTCTTGAAGATGATGTAACTGAAATCTACTCCTTGGGTATAGGGCCCCAGGGGTTGAACTGTGTGAGGGATTTGAATGGGGCTCAGGTCGAAGCAGAGGAAATTAGCCTCCATGAAGGGAAGGAAATGATCATTTATGGAATTATTTTAGGTCAGATATACTTTACATGGTATCTCCTATAAGCAAACAAATATTCAAATATTTTCCCCATTATTCATCAATGTAGAATTTGGTTTAAAGTTTTCTTGCATTAAAAGAAAAGAAAGGCTGTAAAGGAATAATATTTTCTTTGTTCACCAGGAAAATGGCTTGGGGGCAGTTTCAAATACCCTTTGAGCAGGTGTATCTCTTTGGTATCAACTTATAAACCTTAATAGTTTGAAAAGCAAAGCTCATTGATGAGATAATCTCTCACTTGAGTACTGAGCTTGGAGCAGTCTGCTGTCTCCCAGTCTTGCTTTTCCTGTATGTATTTTTTTATTCGTTTGTTTGTTTCTCTAGGAATAACAGATCAAACGAAAACCATTTAATGGGATATTGATTGCAAGCTCCTCCAGCCAGGAGATGAATCTCATTTGTCCTGGCCTCTGGGCTCTAGTCCATGCGAGTGCAAAGAGTTGGCCACAGCTTAGTGACTGAGCACGCACACATGTACCACAGCACCAGTGCTTCATGCCTAGTGGGTGCTCAGAGCATTCCACTGAATTTAGATGAGTTAAATTGCAATTCACCATTTCAAGACAATGTGCATGAATTATAGCCAACACGATAGCATTTAAAAGAATTCATACTCAGACCTCTGTGCCTTTCTTTGAGTGTGGTTAGTGTTCAAGCTAAAGCATTGAGCATTGGTTACTGCAGGGAATCAAAACACAAATCACTTACTAGGAATAAGGGTTTGTTAATTATTGAATTTAATGTTTATTTCCAGTTTTATTGAGATATAATTCACATTCACCACTGTGTAATTGTGTCATTAATTTTAGGGCTGAGACACACTTAAAAGCAGGGTGTGACGTGAAGCTTCCGGGACTGGTGAGGTGCCAGCTAACAAAGAAAGAAGACACTTGACATCCAAATGTAGTCAACAACCAGACCTCTATTATTTATATCAGGAAAATTACAGGGATGAAATCAAACTCACACTCCCAGATTAATTTCTATAGAACTGATAGGGTGGCCTGAGTCAATCCAAGAGTTTCCCATGGATATCTGTGAAATAACTCTCCCCCATTGGTTTCATGAATGAGGAAGATGTTTTCTGATTTATTTGCAGTAAAATAATCTGTGAATTACAATGAAATCCGGTGAGAAATTTGCCTAGCATACACAGATGGCATTTCATTAGCATGATTAGCTGTGATGGGTTAGGTGTTGCCTCCCTTGATTTTAGTATTATTTGAAATGCTTTGTACAATGTAGAGCACATAACTTGTAGGTGATTTAATATGATGTGTGTGTTCATTTCTCTGAAAAGATTTCTCATCTAATTATAATATTTTAAAGGGACTCTCAGATTCAGCTTTTATAGTTTTTTGTGGTGTAATACCATTTATTTCCTAGTGCAAGGAAATTTCCCTCTTGATTTTGTTTCTTTTTGTCTCTCTCTGGCTGTCTTACTCTCTTGCTCTTTCCCTATGCCTGTCTGTCTGTCTGTCTCTCTCTTCCTTACATTTTAGTTTATATGAGAAGTCCCTAGAAAACATGATACGCTCAGTTTTCCAGCCCTTCCTCCTATTCTGATTCACTTGGCCTGGGGCAGCTACATGTTTATGAGACTGTCTACCCAGGTGATTTTGACCAGGTGCCCTACAGGCTGCTTTAAGGGACATTGGTCTAGAAATGGAGATACCCAGAGCTCTAGCAGTGGGTTTACTCCATATGAGCAACACAAGTGATGCTCACAGAGTTTATTACCACAGTTTAGTAGTTAATAAAATGGAAACTTTCCACGAGTAGTTTGCCTGGTTAGTCTTTTTTCCATATGCCTCGTTAGCATGGTCTTTCCATTTTTACCCTCATTTTCGTCACTTTCAACATTTTTTCCCATCACATTCAGATTTGTTACTTTTATGACATCTAGAAACAACAAAGTTATCTCATTTTTATGTGTATTATCCAGACTACTTCTTTTAAACAATTGGTTGTATCATCTAGGTTTTTTGCGTCTGACGCTGTCTAAATCTGCTGGGTTTGTAGTGTGAGACCAGGGCTTCTTAAGTTTCTTCTTAAAGGTTTGCGGCGTGAAGTGCTACGTAAAATGCCACAGTGAATTTAAAATGTTCAGTGTACTGAGATCTAATATAGCTGTCAGCTAAACACATATGAGTTCATCATTAAAATAGGCAACAAAACTTTGAGTGTTGTTTTAGAAGTTCTGGCAAGTACAGGTCCTGAAAGAGAAAAAAAATGTAGGTTATCGATATGTTATTATATTCATGCAAAATGCATAGAAAGCTTACACAACTATGATAAAGAAAATTCATAAATACCACCAGAGACGTAAAAAGTTAGAAAAGCAAAAGCATTCTAACACATTAGAGATAAGTGTAGAAGACATGACGAAAACATGATTGAACTCACAGTAGTAACAAAACATATCAACTGATAATAGAAATGATTTTAACAAGTAGTATCAGAAATAGAGAAAGCTACAGCAGTCTATTAAAATGTAAATGAAGTCTGAAAGTGGTGATAAACAGATATAACCTGATTTTTTCATGAGAAGGCTGAAATTTATTAAATGTCAATCTCTCTAGTAAATGTATGGATTTAATATAGTTCAAAACAGTTCTAAAGGAATTATATTCAAAACTTGGGGAAATAATTCTAAAGGTTCATTTAGAAGTATAGAAGGTAATAATAGTTTAAAAAATCTGAAAAAGAATAAGAAAGGAATTTAGCACTTTGAGGTGTAAGAGTACATTATAAAGATGGAGTGATCAGAAAAAAATATGAGACTAATCCAAGATTAGAGGGTGGGATTAGTGAATCAGGTAAACACAGAAAGGTGACAAATTATTTATATGACTATGTAATGTGAGAATTAAATGTTGCAATCAAGAATGGATTATTCACTCTATGGTATTAAGGTAGTTGTTTAGCAATGGGAAGGAAAAGAGAATTTTTTGTGCTAATCCCTCTTTAAATACCAATGTAAGTTAGAGAGAGGGGAAGAGAGATCAAATGAGACTTTCCCATCTCTGATATTATGGCAGACCAAGTTATTACAATCAGACCCTGTTGATTAATACTGAAAATTCTGAATAAAATATAAAAAACTCTTTTTTAGAGGATAGGACTAACATATACACACTATGTAAAGCAGATAATAAATCAGGATCTACCATATAGCACAGGGAATGATACTCAATACTTTGTAATAATCTGTAAGGGAAAAGAACCTGAAAATGAAGATTTATATAAAATAAAATCGCTTAGTTGTACACCTGAAATTAACATGACATTATAAATTAACTATATTTCAATAAAAGGAAAAAATCTTTCTCAAGTGTGACTAAAAATTTGATGAAATAATAAGGAATTATTAAGTCAGATGAGTGAACAAGGGAACCTTCACATCTACCTAATCAGGGGACCTTGAGCCTCAGTTTTCAGCCCTTGAGCTGTGGGGAAGAGAAGCAAAAGCCTGCCAAAGGGGAGATCATTCACTCATCAGGCTGGGACACTGAGCCCACTCTCAGTGGAAGGGTGAACCGGAAGGAATCTGTTGCTCACTCTGCAGTGCCAGGGGAATGCAAGCAAATTCTCTCCAGGGCTGAACTTAACAACAACAAAATAATCATTTCCATAAATTTTCAGTACCAATTCTAACATCTGAATTGTACAACCCCCCTCAATTTATTAATATAGTTTAAAGTTGCTGCCAATTGGAAATGCCTCATGACAAAACAAAGACAAAATCTATGAATCCTCTATAGAGGATTCCTTCCTCCTCAGTCTCCCCAAATTCCCAAAACCACTTTTCTAAGGGATGTGAGCAGCTTTTGATAAAAATTTAAAACTACACAGAAAAACAAAGAGCCAAAAGAAATAGATTTGCAATCATTTCAGATAGTAGAATGACCAGATACACATTTTGAAACAACTCTACTTACTATGTTTGAAGAAATAAAAGGGTTAATATTTAACAGGCTTCCCTGGTGACTCAGCTGGTAAAGAATCTGCCTACAACGTGGGAGATCTCTGTTCGATCCCTGGGTTGGAAAATCCCCTGGAGAAGGGAAAGGCTACCCACTCCGGTATTCTGGCCTGGAGAATTCCATGGACTGTATGTCCATGGGGTTGCAAAGAGTTGGACACAATTGAGTGACTTTCACTTAATATCTTAAACCATAGAAAGTATTAAAAATGACCCAGTATGTTTGAAAGAGAACCCAAAATAGCTAAATAAAGTAAAGCAATTAAAGTAAACACACACACACACACACACACAGGAGAGATGAGATACCTCTGAAGAGAGAATTAGTATACTGAAAGAGCAAGACAAAAGAAAGTATCCAAAATGCAACAATGATAGGCCAAAAATTAGGATATATATACAACAGATGCAGAGATATGAAAGATGGAATAAAAGATGTAATCTCTCTCTCTCTATATATATATATATATATAAAATCAAAAAAAGAGAGAGACTGAAGCATAATGAATATTTGATGAGGTAATATCTGAGTATTTGCCATAACTGATAAAAGACCCTGATCAGATATTTAAGAATTCTGGTGAATCACAAGCAGGATAAATTAAAGAGGAATACACACTGGGCAAACTGTAGTGAAATTGCAGTACACCAAAGACACAGACCATCTTAAATTTGTTAAACAAAATGAATAGATTACATTCAAATAAATGACAGCCTGAATGCTACCTTACCAAGTGGAATAGTAGAAAACAGAAGACACTTTGATATTTTTAAAGTTCTGTAAAGCAAGTAACTGGCACGCTAAATTTGATGCCCAGTGAAAATATCTTTCAAGAATAAAGGCAAAATAAAAATATTTTAGAAAAATGTAAATGTAATTCTGAAAGATAGTCTTTAAGAGAAAGTAATCTCTGATGGTCTAATTTATAAGAAAGCACAAAGAGAAAAGAAAGTGGCAGATGTCTTAGTAAATCTCAGTAAATTTTACCTGTATAAAACCATCGTGAGTGTATGGTCGGCTTAAAAAATGTGAAATATAATTGACACATGTGACTACAGTGACATATAAGTTTGGATGGGAAGGGAAATGGACACCAGGACTTAAGTTCTTTGTATGTCCAGGAGATGAATTAAAATATTGATTAAATTTAGACTGTGATTATTTAAGCTTCCACAATTGATTGTTTAGTATAACTACTAAAGGAATAGAAACAGAGCATGCAGGCTCCAACCTTGTACAGAAGGAAAAATAAAATAAAAAATGGTTTTTAATAAGTAGAAAAATATAATAGGACTCTTTTGTCACATTGTCCTTAAAAGTCAATTTCAGATGGAATTTTGTACCTAAATATTAGCTGACAAACCCTGAAAGCACTTAGAATCATAATAAGGAGATTAGCTTTATGATATCAGGGTACAGAAAAAACTTTAACAAAACTTCAAATTCATTAAAATTATCACTTTTGATTTATCAAATAATACCTTCTTCAAATAAGACTTAAAAATATAAGCTACAGAATGGGAAAAGATTTAAAAAATATGTACAGTTGATGAAGCACTAGTGTTATGATGAATATAAAAGTTCTATAAATTATAAGAAAACCAGATACCTCAATTAAAAATGGGCAAATCTCAATGGCCAAAGCATGACTACCTATGCAGTCTAGTTAATAATCAGGAAACTCCAAACAAGTTATCGTTTTATACCAACCAGACTGACAAAAAATTAAAGTTCTCTTGATACTACGTGTTGACAAAAGTGTAGCACAATAAAACTTCATGTACTGCTAAGAGCAAAGTAAGTTAGTACAATATATCTGTTTTGGAAACAGTCTGGTATGATAAAGTTGGTATTATATGTAGAGCCAGCATTTCTACCTCTAAATACATATCTGCCCTAGAGCGAATCTTGCACATTTGTACCAGATACACACAGAAGATTGCTCATCGTAGCATTTGTTGTAAGAACCCCAAACTGAAGCTGCTGGAAATTCCACCTACAGTAGAATGGCCTTTGTAGCAAAGGAAAAGAACTTACTAGAGCTATAAATGGTGAATTTTAGCCACTTAAAAAATGGCCATTTATATTCGCCCATTTTTAATTGAGATGTCTGGTTTTCTTATAATTTATAAGAATTTTATATTCCCTGATAGCTCAGTTGGTAAAGAATCTGCCTGCAATGCCGGAGACCCTGGTTCGATTCCTGGGTGGGAAAGATCTGCTGGAGAAGGGCTAGGCTACCCACTCCAGTATTCTTGGGCTTCCCTCCTGGCTCAGTTGGTAAAGAATCTGCCTGCAATGCGAAAGATGTGGGTCAGATCCCTGATTTGGGAAGATCCCCTGGAGAAAGGAACAGCTACCCACTCCAGTATTCTGGCCTGAGTCCATGGGGTCACAAAGAGTCAGACACAACTGAGCAACTTTCACTTCAGTGTATTCATCATGACCCTAGTATTGAGCAGAGGAAACAAGAGACAAACAGATACAGAGAGTGTGATGCCATCTCTTAGGTAAAAATAGGCAAACTAAGCTGCCTATAGTTGCATGTGTAAGTAGCGAACATTTTTTTTAAAGCAAGAAAGTTGTTTTCATCAATCAGGATAGTTGATGAGCACCTTAACAGGGGAAGGAAGGGTTTATGACCAGGAAGTCACATACAAGGGACTTCTTGGGTACCAGGAAACTGGATTTCTTGAACCAGACGTTCTCAGTGAGGCATTCACTTTATAATTATTCCTTACATTGTCTATATGTACTTTATATAATTTTCTGTATGCATGGCTCATATTTTTTAAAGTGTTAAAGAAATTTTCATAAAAGAACATGAAAAATAATACATGTTTATTCAATTTCTAAAGAGCAAATGATTTCCCAGACTATAGAATCTGTAAGATAAAAATAAATAACACTACACAGAGTTAAATTTGAGTGCATAAAAATGTAAACTTCTGTATAAAAAAGGGCAATAAAATGAAAATAATTTTGATAATTTGGTAAAAATATTTGTTACAAATTTGTAAGTTAAATTATCTTTCTTATACCAATGACTTATAATTTTTTAAACTCTATAAGCAAATAATATTAATGTTTCATTTAGGGACAAAATATTTAATTGGTAAATATATGAAATATACTTACCCTTCTTATAAATAAAGAAATGCAAGTTAAAGTGAAATGGTATATTTTGGTCCACTCAATTAGCACAGGATAAACTAATGATATTGCCAACTGTGACAAGATGAGATCTCTTAGACATTGTATTATATTTGTGTAAATTATTATAATCATCTGATAAGGTGTAATTTATCAAGAATTGTGAAATACTCTTAACCTATGATATAATAAATTATTTATCATAATTTTTATAGATAATAATTCAAAATATGAAAAAAGATTTAGGTGCAAAAAGATAATGGAGCAAACAAGCAAGTAGTCGTTTCCTATTCTTGGCGACCCTATGGATTATAACCTGACAGGCTCCTCTTGTCCTTGGGAAGCTCCACACAAGAATACTAGACGGGGTTGCCATTTCCTCCTCCAAGGGATCTTCCTGACCCAGGATTGAGCCCACGTCTTCTGCAGCTCCTGCGCTACCAGACAGATTCTTCACCACTGAGCCACCTGGGAAGCCCAAAAGATAATTGCAACATAATTCATTATGGTAAAAAATGGAAGTCTTAGCAGTTAGGAAATGTTTTCCATTCAATTTTATTCTTGATTAATGCTCTGAGGGTCCATTATGATATTGTTCTTATATGCATGTGTTTATATGTATGGCATCACAAGATGGAAAATTATTTGACCATTAAGTGATGATAGTAAGCCTATACATCTACATAATCATATCTATAATGTTTACAAAAGAAACTACTGTTGAAAAAGGCAGAAAATTTAATGTATACTAAGATTAGACGTTTAAGAAACATTCATGGAAAAACCCTTCGACATCATGATTAGTGCTAGAACTATGGTTAGCATTTACAGGCCAAAAAACTGGCCCAGAAGACGCAGCAACAATCTCTGAGGTATATTTCAAGATTCTTTTCAAAAAGTATTTTCAAGAATAAAATTTTTTTGGAGCAAAATAATATCTCCTTTTTGGTGGCTATATGAAAAGAGGAAATTATTTCCTTTCTAATTGCTGATGTTACTGTTACCAATATTAAGTTTGTCATTTTTTTATTAATTAGCATCAAGAGTGAAAAGATTAGATCTCTTAGACTTTGTATTATATTTATGTAAATTATTATAATCATCTAATCAGATGTAATTTATCAAGAATTGTGAAATACTCTTAACCTATGATATAGTGAATCTATCATAGTTTTTCTAGAGAATTAATTCAAAATATGAAAAAAGGTTTGGTAATATCATTAATTTATCTTGTGGTTTTCCTAATTAGCATCAAAAGTGAAAAGCTCAATATTACCATCTACCATCTCCATTGGTGAGCCTGTTCAAAAGTTTTGCCCATGTGCGGTTAGGAATGGGAGTTGGAAAGAGTTGTTGGACTTCTTATTGAGTTGTAAAGTTCTTTATATATTATAGACAAAAGTCCTTTGTTGGATGGATGTTTTGCAAATCATGTATGTCTGTGTGTTTTTCCCAGTCTTTGGCTTGCTTTTGCATTCTGTTAGAAGGTCTTTGGAAGAATAAATATTTTAAATTTTCATGAAGCTCAATTTATGACTTTTTTTCCTTTTTACAGTTGCAGCTTTTAGTGTCTTAATTAGGAAAACTTTGCCAAACCCAAAGTCACTAAGATTTCTTCTTATATTTTCTTTCAGGAATTTGATAGTTTAGGTTTATGATGCAAGTTGAGTTAATGTTTGAGCGTCAAGGAGATTTGTTGTTGTTGTTTTCTTTTTGTAGGTGGCTATCCAACTAAACCAGAATCAGGTGAAAAAATTTTCCTTTATCTTATTGTGGGGAAAGGTGTCATTTTACCTTGACCCCTTTGTTTAAAATCAGTTGACTGTTTACATGTTGGCCTATTTCTGGACTTTGTATTCTGCTCAGGTGGCCTCAATGTCTATTTTGTGGCAATGCCACCGATACCTGATTACCATAGTTTTGCACATACGGTTTCTGAATCAGGTATTGAAAGTCCTCCAACTTTGTTCTTCTTTTTCAAAATTGTTTTACCTAGTCCCCACTCTAGGTCTGTTGCATTTCTAAGTACACTTTTGAATTAACTTCCCAATTTATAAAAAAATAAAATAAACAATCCTATTAGGATTTTGATTGAAATTGCCTTTAAACAATTTTAAGCAGGTCATTTTATTTTATTTTATTATTATTTTTTATTTTTTTTAAATTTCTATTTTTACTTTATTTTACTTTACAATACTGTATTGGTTTTGCCATACATTGACATGAATCCACCACAGGTGTACATGAGTTCCCAATGGCATAGTTTAACTAACATTGTTAATCAACTATGCTCCAATACAAAATAAAAAAATTTTAAATGACAGTTTTAAGTTAGAATATTTGGGGAAATGTATATCTCCCTTTTGGATAAGCATCAGCAATTTTAAAATGACATAAACCATGTCAATGAAAAATAGTAAATAAAAATGAATAAATCTCCACAGCCTAAAGATGCAATGAATTATAGAACTTCCCTCTGGTAGAGTGTGGCCTTTTATAAAGCGTTTGAAATGAAAGGCGATAACTAGATTTTTGCCATTTACTGATAGTAAATTTTTGAGAAAACTTATGACATAAAACTTTATAGATTCGGAATTAAAAACCAATGATTTTTCCTGCTCAAAAATCAGATTACTATTAGTAAGAAAAGATCAAGAATTTTGTTTATCACTATTTGATTGCTCATATATTCAGTACTTATATGTGAATTGTAAACTTTTGAGATAGGAACTGCAAAGCAACTTTAGCAGCTAATTGGTAAATTGATGTTGAGAGTTGCTTCCTGTCACTTCGGATGACAATTCAGTCAGAAAACCAGCAGCATGACTTGCAAGAAACTCCACATTTTAATTTTAAAGAGACAGGAAAAGATAAAGGGAGGGAGGTAATGTAGGTAAACAGGTATATGGTTTGTACCAAAAGGAAAGAAGGGAAGCGATGGGGAAACAGCTGTATATTCTGTATGTTTTTCTGGCAGGTAACATTCAAAACAGTTATTTAAGAGGCATAAGTCCTTTTTGATATGATATACTGATATATTTAAACTGATGATTTCCGAGTTTTCAGATAACAGTGTGATACCTTAATATGTTCAGTAATTAGGTACTGCAGCTAATTGGCTTCTGCAGAAAGAAAATATTTAAGGATCCCCTAATACTCCTTTTAGCTCTGTCAGTTAGCCAGCATTGTACCCTACTGAGCTAACAGGCCATTTTTCATGTATCTGCAGTATTAGTAACATTCTTTGGTCTAATTTTGCTTTGTTTTCCCTTGTGCCTGCTCACTACACAATTTTGTGTGATGGAAAACTAGTAGCAAGTTACTGATATTTCATTTTCTGCATATGTGTACATAATATAAATATACTGAAATTATTTGGAAATCACTTTTACCTCATGTAACTGAATTAAAATGTAAAATCTATTTAGGAGCAAAGAAAAAAAACTAAATGTGTAAGAGGCCTCTGTCTGGCCTAGGCTGTGTGCACATTAAAATACAAGCCACGCCAAAGCCCAGTGGAGATTATTAGCACTTTACCCGTCTTTATTAGACCTGCACATCTCGCATCTGGTCTGTGATTGTCAAGAAGAACTTTTTGCCTCTTACACGTGTAGAAAATCTTCTCTCCCTGGCTAGTGGATGGAGGCATGCTGCTGCTAAGTCACTTCAGTCGTGTCCGACTCTGTGCAGTCCCATAGACGGCAGCCCACCAGGCTCCCCCATCCCTGGGATTCTCCAGGCAAGAATACTGGAGCGGGTTGCCATTTCCTTCTCTGATGCATGAAAGTGAAAAGTGAAAGAGAAGTCGCTCAGTCGTGTCCAACCCTCAGCAACCCCATGGGCTGCAGCCCACCAGGCTCCCCCGTCCCTGGGATTTCCCAGGCAAGAGCACTGGAGTGGGCTGCTGTTGCCTTCTCCAATGCATGAAAGTGAAAAGTGAAAGAGAAGTCGCTCAGTCGTGTCCAACCTCAGCGACCCCATGGGCTGCAGCCCGCCAGGCTCCCCACTCCCTGGGATTTCCCAGGCAGGAGCGCTGGAGGGGCTGCCGTCGCCTTGTCATGGCAGTCTGCATTTCCCCTTGCCCCCTTCTGCCTTAGTTTCCCTGATATTCCCCACATGGGAGATGCTGAATGGTCCATCCAACGGGTGCCACTGGGAATAGATCAGGTAAGTGACGGTCTGATGTAGTGTATCCAGGGGTTAAGGTCCAGTCACCTGACTTACCTGGTGACCCAGAGGTGCTGAGAGAAACACATTAGAGCAGACTGTGCAGCTGTTTTCTGTTTACAGAAGGACATCTTGAAGTCGGACCTCATCATCTGCTCGGTGGCTGCCGTTCTGTCCTTTGCGGTCAGTGCCAGCACTGTGTTCCTGTCCTTGCGAGTATGTATCCACTTGGCTTTGCACTCTTCCCCTCTCCTCATTGTCTGTAAACAGAGCCCACTGTGCAGCTCCAGGCTATTGATAGGTTAGTGGAGCCAGAGAAAGAATAGAAAAGAATAGAGAGCTTGGAGGAATATATCCAGGTGTGTTGAGTTATGTCTGAGATGAGTTTTGACCCACAACACAGAGTTGATCCAGATGTTTCCCACCCAGGGAATGGTTTGGTTAGCGTATCTTGTAGAATCCACCATGAGGATGGTCAACAGTCATAAGACAGGATCACAGCTCACTGCTAAGCGTGGAGAAGGGAGGACTCACTGAATCAGGAATGAGATGGAAGTCACAGAGCCAAAACGATTATTGGAACATAATTTTCAGTTGGAAAAACAACAGTAGAGAGCCAGATGGGATTTCTGGCTAGAGGTTCTTGCAGACAGTTGCTGTCTCACTTTTCTATCAGTGAAGAAAAGTCTGTTAGCTAAATTTGTTATTCTCCATCTCATCTTTAAAAAAAAATAACAACAAGCAAGAAAAAGTATTCTAATGGGCAGAATAATTCAGCCTCTTGTGCACTCCGTCTTGGTGGTTCTTAACACAGAGACCAGTTTCAAGTGCTATGGGAGAAATTTTCAGGGGCCTGAGGCAAGAGCTGAGTTTGGCTGTGTGTGCTTTAGGAGGAGCGGGGAAGGTTCTGGATTACTGACAGGCATCCTTCCCCACACTTCCAGCGACACACTGACTCTTATCTTCTGTTGCAGCCCTTTCTCAGCATTGTGCTCTTCACCCTGGCTGGAGCCGTGGGGTTTGTAACCCACTACCTGCTCCCCCAACTGCGCAAACATCACCCGTGGATGTGGATTTCACACCCCATCCTTAAAAACAGAGAGTATCAGCAACGGGAAGTGAGAGGTGAGTAAGGTATCCCTCATAAAAATAGGGTGTGGTGAGAGGTCTGCTTTATACTGAGAGTGTGCACAGCTGTGCAAATGGACTTACTGCTGTGGAAATGTACCCTTAAATATGGTGATGTACAGATTACCTTATGTGTGTGTCTATTTTGTGTTGGTCACTCAGTTGTGTCTGACTTTTTGCAACCCCCTGGACTGTAGCCTGCCAGTCTTCTCTGTCCGTGGGATTTTCCAGGTGAGAAGACTGATCCTCCTTTTCTAGGGGATCATCCCGACCCAGGGATCAAACCCAGGTCTCCTGCATTGCAGGCAAATTCTTTACCATCTGAGCCACCAGGGGAGTGTGTATTTCACTACAGTAAAGGAGACCATGTGTACCTTGAAGTGTACAGTAATGTTCCCGGAACAAGAAAGTTGAAGTGGGGTGAATTAGAAGTCTGTTTTATGAAAATGATTGGTTGTTATTATTGAGGAAAATTTCATTTATATCATTCAGACCTGAACGTTATACTGTTCCACTTTCAGCTGATGGGGGACCAAGAATAACATCACTCAACTTGCCTTGTCATCTTCCACAAAACCAGAGGTGGGATGTGGCAGAGGCTGACCCTTGAATTGTGATCCATGAACCCTTGAAATTTTGTTGAATTTGCAGGGCTCACCCAGAACTAGACCCACACCCCGACCTGGATTTTACTGACTGAGCAGTTTCCATGGCTGACTCTGGCCACCGTTAAGTAACAGCCTAATAATGACCCTAACAGTGTTTGAGCTTCTAAGTAAAAAAGTCAGAAATTTCCCTGTTGGGTCTCTCCAGGCTCTGTGATTGAACAGATGGCAGATGGATTGATTTATCCCCATTTTCAGACATATTGGGCATGGTTTATAGCTATAGTTTGTAACTAACCCATGATGCTAAGTCTGCACAGAACTATCTAGCTCACTGTAATTTCTCCATTGTTAAATGAGTCATCTAGTCATCTCCACCTTCAGACATGAGGGTATATGAGTAGCACCAAGGTTTGCTGACTCAAACTCATAGTTTTCTGACTCAAGGTTTGCTGGACTCAGCCAGGTTTGTCATCAATAACTGCAGTAACTAGTCCTGAAACGATTTAGTGTTGTTTCGAAGATTCCAAAGAACTCGGGTACCACAGTGCCTTAAGTTTCCAGTGCAGAAAGAATTTAGCAAAACGCAAAGAGGTAAGAAGTGGTTTATTAGAATAGGATGCTTGTGAGAGTTACAAGTGAGCAGGCGAGAGGATGCCATGGCTAGAACTTACTGGGCTACAGTTTTAAAGTCAAAGGAAAAGTGGAGAGGGTAGAAGATATTTGTTATTCTCGAGTAGATGCCATGCTTCCATCATCGGTTCCTCCTGCAGGTTGGGCAGGGGAGTTTTCTTGTCCCTACGAGGTCAAGCTAGGTCCACAAATGATTGCTTTTTGTGTACAGAGGGCATGTCCTAACTTTCTGAGCTCCCTGGGCAGGATGTGGGCCTCATGCCACCATTGTTTTATTGTTTGGGGGCAAGTCTCATGCTTCTGTTGCATGGTTTTGTTGCTGAGCAAGCCTGCTTGGTTTTGTGGTTAGGCAAACCTGCGATCTTGAGTAATTGTTAATTTACAAGGATCTCCCATTTTTTCAAACTTACAATCCCCTAGTGAGATTAACCATTTAGGTACCCACTTCGTCCCTTCCCTCTGTTCCTATCAATGTGACCAAACTAAAAGGGCAGAGGGGAATTAATTTAAGAAGAAATAAAGTAATTACTTATGATGCTGCCAGGAATAGAGAACATGTCTGAGTGGCTACCAGGAGCTGCCTTAATTTGAAACAGTGACATCAATAAAACAGGGTTTTGCTTAGAGGAGAGACATGGGCTAATGGACCTGCTGCTAGCGTAGGGTTTAGAAGGCGGTGGAGGCAGCTCAGACTGTCTTGCCTTTGGACATTTGTTATTCTCGCTTATAACACCAGTGGCTCACCAAAGATCAAGCTGCATAATACGGGTTTTAAGTGCTGTGTTCAATCTTGTGTGCTATATAAATGCAAATTATTACCAGTAATATAAAAGTTGAAGGAAGATGAGCTCAGAGTAGGTGCAGTTGATAATGGTCAGTTCACGTTACCGTCCGCCTAGACGGAAAGTGAAAGAAGGTAACAGTGTTGGTCACTCAGCCGTGTCCAGCTCTTTGCCACCCAATGGACTGTGTAGCTCACCAGGCTCCTGTCTCTGTCCATGGGATTCTCCAGACAAGAATACTGGAGTGGGTTGCCATTGCCTGCTCCAGGGGATCTGCCTGACCCAGGGATCAACCCCAGGTCTCCCTTATTGCAGGCAGATTCTTTGCTGTCTGAGCGATCCATCCAAACCAGTGCCTGCATGTGGGTCAGTCAAGCAACCTGGAGAAAAGACAAGTTTCTTTAGAACTTCTGCAGTGCCAGGGTCGCATTTGCCTTTCGTTTCCTTAACTTATTGAAAGAGTAGGTTTTGTTGACATTAGTGAGTATTGTTTCGGCCTCAGTGGTAAGTAGTTGATGGGGATTTGAGGTCAGATGCTTTCACTTGGGAAACTGCATGTCTATATCTGTATCATCGTGTCTATGCCTGTACCTAGAAACTTAAATGCCTTTGGGCTGAGGACAAAGAACTTGACAAGAGAGGGAAAAATTAGACAGATCAGGTCTAGACTCCCCTTGTGGTGGCAGTTCAGCGTGTGGAATTCAACACTGAAAGATAAGAGTGAGCAGTGGAAGACTTGAAATTTGTGTGTGTGTGTCATTGTTTTTTACCCCTGAATCTAACAGAACCCAGCCTAAGTTAGAATCATTCCGATATTTTATTTTTTTTAATTCAAATTTATTTAAATTGGAGGCGAATTACTTTACAATATTGTATTGGTTTTGCCATACATCAACATGAATCCGCCATGGGTGTACACGTGTTCCCCATCCTGAACCCCCCTCCCGTCTCCCTCCCCATACCATCCCTGGGTCATCCCAGTGCACCATCCCTGGGTCATCCCAGTGCACCAGCCCCAAGCGTCCTGTATCCTGCATCGAACCTGGACTGGCGATTCATTTCTTATATGATATTATACATGTTTCAATGCCATTCTCCCAAATCATCCCACCCTCTCCCTCTCCCTCTCCCACAGAGTCCAAAAGACTGTTCTATGCATCTGTGTCTCTTTTGCTGTCTTGCATACAGGGTTATCTTTATCATCTTTCTAAATTCCATATATATGTGTTAGTATACTATATTGGTGTTTTTCTTTCTGGCTTACTTCACTCTGTATAATAGGCTCCAGAATCATTTAGATATTTTAAATCTGAATGATCTTTTCAGTACAAGGTTCAAGAGCGAGAAAGGAGAGTGTGTTTGTATGTTGATGTCCCCTCTTGGAGGACTGAGTGGGTGGGCAGCTCTGGGCCTCTGTCCTTTACAATAGGCGGAAGACGTTCCCCTTGGTACCATGGGCTTCAACAGAGGCTTGGTGGATATGCCTCACTTGCCTACATTAGCTGTTTATAATCTACCTGAAATCTAGCCAAGAGTAATAGATTTAACAAATCAGGCTCGTAATGAAAAACAGATTGCATTTCAAAATTGTGTGTTGGAAGGAAAATCCAAATACTTAAAATATGTTAGTATAAATGTATTGAAGACCCTTTACCCATTTTGATATCATCCACAGCCTGTTTTCTTGCTTTCCCCTCCTGGCTGCCTTCCTGCCTTTTAGGTATTTCATTCTTTATTCCTTCTACTAGCCAGAAAACATGCGTAGGAAATTCAAGCTGATCATATACCTTTAATGTGAGAATATGTCAAATCTTCTTTCTCATATGATCACAGAATATTTTGGAAAAGCAAAGCAGGGCTGGTAGTACTGTGGATACCACTGTGATCCCTGGTCCTGCAGTAGACATAACTAACAGAGAAGAGTCCTAAAATGGGCCAGTGGCAGACTTTACCAATCAGTTGGCATTGGCATGGGAGACAAGGCCTGAGTGTTGTGTGTGTCTTGAAGTTTATATAATACTATGCCACCACTTTACTGGGAGGAAACTGACACCCAGAGATGTCAAGGGATGTTGACCCAGGTCCCACTAAGTTTGTGGCCAGTGAATGATCAGAACACAGGTGATCTCACTCCCTCTGGTCATATACTATTTCTGCTACCCATATTGCTCTCAGTGCGCTGGGAAGATGGTGTGCCAAAAAACACACAAGAAAACAAACAGCAACAAAACCAACAACCAGTAGAAGTCTCAGACCCTGAGTGAGGAGGTTATGGTTAACTTCATGTCCATTGGTTGTATGCATGCTCAGTCGTGTCTGACTCTTTGTCTTTGTGACCTGTGAACTGTAGCCCGCCAGGCTCCTCTGTCCATGGAATTTTTCCAGGCTAGAATACTGCAGTGGGTTGCCATTTCCTTCTTCAAGGGATCTTCCTGACCCAGAGATCAAACCTGCGTCTTACATCTCTTGCATTGGCAGCGGGTTCTTTACCACTGAGATATCTGGGAAGCCCGACTGGCATGCCCATTGGTTAAGCTGTTCTAACTGGTTGGTTCTGTGTATTAAATGGAAATAAATGAGCTTTTAAAATTAAATGTTGGATTGGGATCTGGAGCATGGTAGGTATTTAATAATATTGATTGAATGAATGAATGACTGATTGGTGCTTTGTAAATTCACTGAAGGAAGAGTTCCCCACAGACAGAAAAACCCCAGAGGTAAAGGCTTGTTTGAAGGACTCTGTGTGTATAATAAGATGCATACATAGAGACTCATCCCGCTGCAAAATACGGTTGCAGGAAAAGCTTAAGCTGTAACTTTTGGATACATTAGAATAAATGGATAAAAGATTATAGAAATCATTAAAATATCAATTGAAAAATCTCATTTGCATTGTAATTTAACCAAATTCACTATTATAAAGCTAATTCACAATTGAGTCCTCAGTTTGTAATCCTTAAATGAGACTTACTGTGCATTTTAACAAATCTTGCCTGTTGATTTGCAGATAGACTGGTTTCTCCATGTGGAAGACTTGGTTCTGACAGATGCTGCTTTTTCTAATGTGTTTTTCATTTATAATTCCCTGGTAGCTCAGCTGGTAAGGAATCTACCTGCAGTGCGGGAGACCTAGGTTTGATCCCTATCAATCCCTGGGTTGGAAAGATCCCCTGGAGAAGGGAATGGCTGCCCACTCCAGTATTCTGGCCTGGAGAATTCCAAGGACTATCCATGGGGTCTCAAAGAGTCAGACATGACTGAGTGACTTTCACTTCACGAATACATACTGTTAAAAGCCACATAGGACAAGTTGTGATGAAAAGCAGCAGTCCCTGGTCAACTTTTTCCTGTATGATTCCTCCTTACTTTTTACTCTAGGTCTTTCTTCTGGTATTTACCATAATTCTTCCAAATCATGTGCATGTTCTTATCTTTCTTGATATTTCAGATTTGCCTGTCTACTGACTTTCTGTTATGAATAATAAAGATCTCTCTCTCCTCTTTCCTCATGTATGAACATTTTCCTCTATTCCTTCCTCCTAGTATGATTTTTGTTGAACATATATTCCATATTTTTCCTAATCATATATATGTATGTCATATAGAAAGTCTAATTGTTCATGTCTAGTTCAGTAGTGTACCATGCTTGCATTTCCTTTCTTGTTTAGATTGCTGTTTTTGCATCTCCTAGCCTTTCCAATAACTATGTAAAATATCTCTCTATTAAACTTTCCACACAGGCGAACTTGAAAAATACTCTATTAGTTCCATCCTTTCCCAGACTCTCTCTGGAACCTGTTTCAGTTGTTCCTGTTTATTCCCTTTGAATGAAACACATCCTTTGGTTGCTTCAGGGAAAGGGTGCATGATCGGGAAATGTTTTGAGACTTCATCTATCTCAAAGTGTTTTCATTCTACTTTGCACTTAACGGAGAGCTTGGAGTATGTGGCTTATGAGGGGGTAAGCACTTCTTTCGGAATCCTAAGCTAATGTATCCCATTATTTTCTATCTCCGGTTGCTGCTGGCGAAAAGTCTGATGCCTTCCCGGCTCCTGGTCCTTTGTCTGTGACCAGATGTTACTGTGCAGGAAGCTTTTGGAAAGTTTAGGAGGGAATGCAACTGTCATGGCCCAGAGAACAGGCTCTGAACAAGGCAAGGCTCAGATCCTGTCTCTGTCCCTATTAGTGGGGCTTAACTTTTGTGATTCATCTATAATTATGGGTTCCTACAACAAAGATTTATTGGGGGATGAAATGAATCAAGGCCATACATGTAGAGCATTTGGCAAGGTCCTTGTGAGGCAGACTGCACTCAGCAAGTACATCCTGCCCCTTCTCTTCTCCAGGATTCTGCCTTCAGTTATTTTACGCCTTGTTTTGTGCCTCATTTCACCCATTGTGCTATAAGCTGGCGACCCTTTATGATCTGGATAGACATGTTGCGAAATTTTTGCCGGCAGGTGATAGTACTGCTAGAATGACCTAGCTTACAGAATTTCCATCTTTTGAAATGTATATAGTGCTAGAGGAAAGAATAAGGCATGTCTGATTTTACAACCTAAAGGCTGTACTGGGGTCTGTGGGATGGTCTCATCTTCATGTGTGTGATGAGGAAACGCCATGGTTCTGGAAAGAAGGACGTATCCTTACCCGCTTTGTCTCTCTACGTAAAGAGATGCCAGCATCAAGAGATAGAGACCTAGGAAACCCTCCAATGCCTCTTTAAGTCAAAGTGACTCAGATGACCCAGTGCCACGTGAGAAGCAGTCTCATTTGCTCCGATGCTTCTGAAAGAGCGTTACAAATGCCAAAGAAGTAGCTAGGGCTGATGTGTCAGAGACTAACCTGCCAGCTGGCAGCCTGCCTTATGTGTTGCCAATGTTCTTACTATTTTCATGCACCTTCTCCTCCCCTCCTCTTCTTTCCCTTCTTGCCTGGCTCTGCTTCCTCTGCTCTTATCTTCTGGCCCATCTCCTCCTGGTCAACTGGGGAACTTACCTTCCTGTGTCAGTCT
The DNA here is from genome assembly GCF_014754425.2 of Oryx dammah. Lineage (NCBI taxonomy): Eukaryota > Metazoa > Chordata > Mammalia > Artiodactyla > Bovidae > Oryx > Oryx dammah. Next base: position 9,343,177 of record NW_024070190.1, read on the forward strand.
GCACATGCTGGAGGGGGCTGCTGGCCAGGCTTACACAGCAGCAGGAAGACAGACAAGTGGAATCCAGTGTTCTTTGCTCACAGGGGAGCGAGGCAGAGGGAGTCCTGGAGAAGCACAGGCCAACCCCAGGCAGCATTAAGACAGAAAGGGTTTGGGGACAGAGTTCAGCCATCAGCTGCCAACCTCAGACTCCCACTCCTTCTCCAGCATGCCATGGAATTTTTACCAGGTGCCCCCTGGGGTTCTCTTAGACTGCTGATAAATTTAAAACAATGCAAAAGTTAAATAATTGGGGAAAGATTAAAAAAAATACCTAACATTGAAAATTAGGCAGTCTTTTTATTTGGCTGCACCGTGAGGCATGTGGGATCTTAGTTCCCTGACCAAGGATCGAACCCATGCCCCTGGCATGGAAGTGTGAAGTCTTAACCCGTGGACCACCAAGGAAGTCCCTGTAAGCCTTGCTGCGCTGGATTTGATGTATGCAGGATGGCACTGCAGCAGCTTTGAGCTCTCTGGGCCGAGCGTGCATGGGAAGGCAGGCCTGAAAGGAGGAGGAACGATGCCAATTCCCAGCTAGAGTAGGTGAGGCCCCTGTGATGGGGGCTGACTCAGGCTCCCTGCCATGTGTCTATTGGGATCTTATCTAAAATCACATAACCCTCACGGCACTTTATGATACTATAATTGACGTAGATGCCCGTGGAAAAATAGAATTATGGTTTTAAAATAACCTTGTCATTGAAATAACATATACATCATACTTTACTTGAGGGGAGGAATTCTGATTTTGTGAATTTGTCATTCATCAAGTACCTGCTACGTACTAGTTGCTGTGCTGGGTGTTGATGATACAAAAATGGAAGAGAGCATAATCCTTGCTCTTGGCAAGATGGTTGTTCTCACGAGAAGTGTCTTCCTTTAGTGCCCATGGTGAGAACATCTGAAAGTTTCTCTTAATCCTTTTTTTGTGAACATTTTGACCTAACCATCTTTTTGTGAAAAATTGATAAATGATTGACTAGTATTTTTAGTTTTAAATACTATGGGTTGGTATTAGTAGAGGACCTTTCTACCAAGAAGGGAGAGTACATTATTTCCCGAGTCTTCCAAGAATTTCTCCATCCCTTTGAGGAGATGTGAAGAATATATTTTTAATCCCCACTGAATTGATGAAAAAAAAAAGTCAGTGGGATGGTTTTGGGGAAATGAGCTAAACATTTTAAAAAATTGAATTAGACTTTGTATGAAATGAAAATCCAGATGGATTAAAGATTTAAATTGTTTTAAAGAAAGAAAAGAACCAGAATAGCACTGTAAAAAATATAGGTCAAGTTATATAATCTTAGTTAGGGAAAGAGAAAAAGAATTTTTCAAACATGATTCCAAATTCAAAAATCACCAAAGAAACAACTAAAAAATTGTATTCCTTGAAATATGTGAGCTTTATTATTGTGATTCCTGAACGTTCCCACCTTGTATTTCTCTAAGATGTTTACCATGATATTGAACCTGATAATAGTTATTAAGCAGTTCAAACATATTTATAGACACTGTCACATGCCAAGGACCATGTGAATGCTGATAAAGCACTTGGGAGCAAGGCCAGCATGATCTCACCCCAGTACAAAAGAAAAGGGGAGCACTTTGGCCAGGAGGAGATCCTGATCTCCTATAAGGCCGGCAGTGCCTCACCAGGGAAGCCCCCGCTTCTCAAACTTTGTTCTGTTAAGTGTCTGCTTTTGTTATTTATGTCAATGATCAGTGATGTTGCCTGAATCTCCTGAGTGGCTTCTATGAACAGAGCACAGTGCTAAATGTCAAATACGAGGAAGAAAGACAGCCCTGGACCCCTGGCTGTGCTAAAGAGATGACCATTCATCACACAGATGAATATGTTTGTAAGATGTTTAAAGTCCAGTGAAGGAAAAGTATATGGGGCTAGGAGGGAGTTATAAAGGGATCTTAGTTTAGATTTGAGGGGAAAAGAAAGGCTTCTTTGAGAAAGCACAACTAATTAAAGCCTGAAAGATAACGAGGGGGTTAGCCCTCAAAATGGGGGAGACAAAGCCACAGGCTCACTTTGAATTGGCGTATTTGGGAATGGGAAGGTTGTGATGACCTTGGGTTTATCTGAAACAGAATTTTAGGCTCTGAGTGGTGGGGTGGTGTGATTTGCTTGACATTTAAGAATGATGACTCAATTCCTGCTACTGATTTGGGTAGTTAAACCTGTTTTTTAAGAGAATAAACCTTGACATGTATACATTTTAGTAGTAAGGACTTGGCCCAACAAGAAAGATGAGAGTGAGAAATGTTCATAGGAAAAGCAGTTGCTTATAATAAGGGGGCACAACCAGCTGGGATGCAGGGCCTCTCTGCCTTATATTCCTTGGTGTGACCAGGCGAGTTGAACCCGAGGTGCACCCCTATTGAAATGTTTATAAATACATCGCTACAAAGCAGGAAGCCTCATGTTCGTGAAGCTTGTTAGTCATAATTCAAGATTTGAATTGGAACAAATTGTCTTCCTTTTATCCTTTTAATTATTAAGAGGCTCTAGTTTTAGTAGCATAAACATATAAATAAAACACAACCTGAAAAGCATTCAGTCAAGATAAATCACATGTAAATTTGTAAGTGGTGGAGTTAGTTGGCATTCTTTTTCTCAAGGGCCTAATATTTCAGGGAAAAGAGAAATAATATTGTTAAAGAAATATCTTTTTATAGTCTCTTTGCATATTCGGAACAGTACAGAAAGACAGTTATAAACTATCATTGCGAAGATTTTCTTTTTAACTTGACTTTGTGTGAATACTGAGACAATCTGGGGACTTGAAGTGTTATCATGATACTGCCTTTGTAAGCTTTTCGTCTTATTAGTTTTTCATGGCCACTCTCATAATGAAGGATTAACCTTAATCTTTCAGAATTCAGAATTCTGGATTGCACTTGTGTTTTACCTTTCTCCTACATTATTTTTCATGTTTATATTTGCTTCCCTTCTACTTCCAAACAGAAACATCCAGGACATTTACCTGTTAAACACTTTCTAAAATCTTGAGATTGTAGCATTTCATTGGAATAATTGACTGAACTTGGTAGAAGGATTCTAGAGATACAAAAGAATGATCATGATATTGATTTGCCTTCCATTCAGTTTCAGTGTGCAGAAGTAGCAGACCTTGAAGTCAGGAGTATGGCATTGGTGACCTCTGGGATTCGCTATCTACTGTGTCCTTCCTAGATATTTATTTGAACTCCATTTCCACATCCTTTTCCATTCCCGCTTTGACTAGATGTTATACTGAATACTAACCATGGACCCCCTGCCTTGGGGTGAATCATCACCTAAAATGTTTTCCTCTTTACATGTAGTATGTATACCCATACTTGCTGGTGTATGCAGACAGCGTAAAGTGTATTCACAGTCCCTGCAACTAGAGATTCAGAATTAATCAGTGGGAGGCATGTGGAGCTTCTGTATCACATTGAGATGTCAGCTGTTGTCACTTTCAATTCCCTGGCAGCACCTCAGGTAGTAAGCTAGAGCTGAATTATGCAGTGCAACCGGTCTTTTTTTTTTTTGACTCTAGGGGTGCCATTAAATAGTAGAGGTTTTTGCAACTTATGAATGAATTGATTTCTAGTCCTCTTGAAGTTCCTTTTACCCTGTTTTGCAGCTATCATCTTGCTTCTAAGTAGAGATCCAGTTATTAAAGACCCGGGGCCTTACCTGTTCATATATGTTATTTTGGCCATATTGAATGCTAGTCCTACAAGGTTGCTGTTCTAAAGGCAGACAGCAGACTAGTGCTTACAATCCAAGACTTTTACAGCCTGACTCTCTTAGCTACATGCCTTACAGTCTTGTCTTTGATGTAGTTTCACACATATGCACAGAGGGTTAATATCTTACTAAATAAGTACTTCTGCTCTCAAATATTTGGAAAGACATGGATGATGAATTTGGAGCTTATTGGTGATTTCTATATTATTTGATATTCATTGCTTTGTGTGTTTCTGGAATTCTATGGCAAGCCCATATTTGTTATCATTATCTGCAGTAAATCCTTGCGCACTGCAATGGGATTGTCTGCCTACACTCAATCAGCTTTATGTCCACTTACTGGAATATATCATTTACTGAAATTAAATGTGACAAGCATTTGAAAATCCGGATCATACTCCCCCATCCATGTGGCATCCAGATCACTCTTGGGTGATGAGCCACTGAAACACTTCTTTTAATTCAGATATCTTTCTAACTGCACTGCAGGATGAGGTTGGCTTATATTTCCCTTAATTTACATATTTTTGCAGAAATCTAGCTAAGGTTGTCATGTTTCTCTGAGTTGGTGACAATGTTGATAGAACTCTTTAAATGTATTTTTATAAGCAAGCTGAATTGCATTTGATATGATGGCCTCAATCTGACATTGTTGATATCTTATAAATTGAGCAATCAGAAAAAATAATTTTGTATAGAAGGAAACCTAGCTCTAATTGATTATACTTTATGAGAGATTAAAATAGAAAATGTTGTTTAATATTTTATTGTTAGACAGCTTTTTGCTTTTGTAATCAAAAAAGCAATTCCAAGAGGCTGCTTTAAAAAAAAAACAACCCTCTTTTCATTTTAAATATTCAGAGTTGCCGCCAACCACCAAAACAAGATGATAAATGAACATTTATTCAACCTTAACTCTAGGCCAGGCATTATGCTAGGTGCTTGAAATACTGAACTGATTAAGACATAGCACCTACTCTTGACAAACTCACAGTCTAATGGGAAGATTAGTATATTTAAATGAATATTTACTCTGATATGACAGGTACTATAATTGTAAAATTCACAGTGTACAGTAATGGCTCTAAGAAATAACATATCTTGCTTCAAAACCAAAGGTAATATACAGAGTGCAAGCAGAAAGTGGGGTGCATAGTTTATAAAGAATTTTAAAATAGTAACAAATCCAATTAAAAGTTGGACTCTGTTTTGCTGTCATTATGCTGACAGTTCTAAGCAGTGTTAGTGATAAAGCCTCTTTCTACTGGGATGGACTTCAAATGCCCTACCCTTGGCCACCACTGGTGGTGACTGTGTTGGGAGTGGCGAGGGGTTGAGGAGGGGGCCAAGAAAAGCTCCAGATGGCAAGGTGACATATTTTGTAAAAAAATGAGGAATTTCTCAAGTAGGAAATTTGGAAGGATATTCCAAGAAGGCACCAAGCACATATATAAAGACATATAAAACAGCATGCTTGACTGCAGTGCGGGGGGAAATAGCAGTCATTTTTAATAGATGGTGATGACCCATTAGATATCCATATGGGAAAAATATCAGTCTCAACCACCATCTTGTAAGATAGTGTATTATACACAATAACCAATTCTAAATAGCATGCAGATCTAAATGTAAAATTTAAAACAATTATAGTTTTAGAGGAAAGTAGAAGGTGGTCATGGCCTTTGTCTTTTGAACGGAACACAAAAATCTTTAAAAGGAAAAATAGATGAGAACTTGGAGCATATTAAAACTATTTCTTTTTTACAAGAGATACTATTCAGTTCAGTTCAGTTCAGTTCAGTCGCTCAGTCGTGTCCGACTCTTTGCAGCCCCATGAATTGTAGCATGCCAGGCCTCCCTGTCCATCACCATCTCCCGGAGTTCACTCAATCTCACGTCCATCGAATTGGTGATGCCATCCAGCCATCTCATCCTCTGTCATCCCCTTCCCCTCCTCCCCCCAATCCCTCCCAGCATCAGAGTCTTTTCCAATGAGTCAACTCTTCACATGAGGTGGCCAAAGTACTGGAGTTTCAGCTTTAGCATCATTCCTTCCAAAGAAATCCCAGGGCTGATCTCCTTCAGAATGGACTGGTTGGATCTCCTTGCAGTCCAAGGGACTCTCAAGAGTCTTCTCCAACACCACAGTTCAAAAGCAGCAATTCTTCGGTGCTCAGCTTTCTTCATAGTCCAACTCTCACATCCATACATGACCACAGGAAAAACCATAGCCTTGACTAGACTGACCTTTGTAGGCAATGTAATGTCTCTGCTTTTCAATATGCTATCTAGGTTGGTCATAACTTATTAGGAGAGTTAAAAAGCATCTCACAAAATAGGAAGAGATTTTTCCCATTGCATATATGTGAGTAAAACCTGATGCTTAGGATGTATGCAGAACTCTTAAAATCATGAAGGAAAGACATATAATCCAGTAGGAAAAAGAACCAGGCAATAGCCATGAAGAACTGCTTCAGCAGAGTGTATATCCAAATGGTCAGTGAGCACATGAAAAGGCACTCAGCTGCATTAGTCATTAGGAAAATGCTTAATAAAACCATAACATGATACCACTATACACCCACCAGTGCAGCTAGAATGAAGGAGGAGAAAATGTTCTGGCAAGGGTGTGGAACAAGTGAAAGGAAAGCTTTGTATTGTTTGCAGGTGCATAAATTGTCTCAGTACCATTGGAAAGTTGGCAACACCTCCTGGAGCTTTCTATATGCACACTTAATAACCTAGTGATTCCGTGCCTAGATACATACTCCAGAGAAGTGTCCCATGTTTATCAAAAGATATGTAAAAAATGTTCAGAGCAGTACTCTTCACAGTAGATACTGGAAACTAACCAAATGCTCATGAACAGTAGCTTGGAAAAAAGCTGTATGTTCATTAAGTAGATGACTCTATGGCAGTGAGAATAAACAAATGACAACCACTCCACTCAAAAATGTGGAGGAATCTCACAACACTGCCGAGCAAAAGACACATAAGAATAGTAGGCAAAAGAAACAATGCTGTTCAGAGATCAGGCAGTGGTTACCTTGTGGGGTGATGACTATAAGCAGGCATGGGGTGCTTTGAGGCTGTTTCTTAAGCCAAGTACTAGGGACACAGCTCTGTGTGTGTGTGTTTTATGCATGTTTCTATAAAAGAGATAAATGAAAAGGTTTAAAAAAAATCCAGCATTGATAATCCAGGGAGTCAGTTCAGTATAGGATGTAAGTGGAAAATTGATAGAAGGTGATTCCATAGAGTTACATAGCAGCGTATTATGAAAAGCCTATATGCCATATTAAGGTACTTGGGATGTATGGATAGACACAGTGGAGAACAATGAAGACTATGAAATATACAGTAGCTAAATGTGCATTTCAAAGAGTTCTTTGATGGCAACAGGACAGAAAATCAGATGGTGTGTAAAGAAACTGGAGCCCAGGAGATCATCCATTCATTTACTCAACACATATTATTGAAGGATTAGTGTGTCAACATGGGGAATATGGTAGTGAACAAGACAAAGTCCTTGCCCCTGTGGAGCTTGCCCTGTAGTGGAGAAAGCAGAAAACAAATAACACACAAATAAAGAAACAAAGTACCAAATTGAACCGTTTTATAAAGAAAATTTCATTAGACTAAAGAAATTATGACACAAGAAGGCTGTTTTAGATATGGTAGTAAGAAAGGGACCTACTAAGGATGTGATTCTTGAGCAGACTTCAAAAGGATGAGTGAGTGAGTTATAAAAATATCTGAAGAGGAGAGTCCTAGACAGAATGGACAGCAGATGCAAAACTTCTGAAAGAGAACAAACTTGGTGTATGTAATATTCAAGGAGGATCACCAAGGATGAGAATGCATAATGGAGAAGGTGGCTCAGAGGTTAAACCGTCTGCCTCCAATGTGGGAGACCCAGGTTCGATCCCTGGGTCGGGAAGATCCCCTGGAGAAGGAAATGGCAATCGACTCCAGTATTCTTGCCTGGAGAATCCCATGGATGGAGAAGCCTAGCTGGTTACAGTCCATGGGGTCGCAAAGCGTCGGACACGACTGAGCGACTTCACCTTCACCAAGGTAAGGTAAGGTGAAGTCGCTCAGTCATGTCCGACTCTTTGCGACCTCATGGACTTCTCCGTTCATGGGATTCTCCAGGCAAGAATACTGGAGTGGATCACCATTTCCTTCTCCAGGGAATTTCCCGACCCAGGGATTGAACCCGGGTCTCCCACATTGGAGGCAAATGCTTAACCTCTGAGCCACCAAGGAAGAAAGTGGTTGGAAATAAGATAAAAAAGGTAACAAAGTGCCAAATTATAAGGGTCTTCTAAAACATGGTAAGGACATTGTATTTTCTGTTAGTCAAGAGATAGGAGGAGGCTAAATATCATGGCTGCTAAGTCACTTCAGTCGTGTCCGACTCTGTGCGACCCCATAGACGGCAGCCCACCAGGCTCCCCTGTCCCTGGGATTCTCCAGGTAAGAACACTGGAGTGGGTTGCCATTTCCTTCTCCAGTGCATGAAAGTGAAAAGTGAAAGTGAAGTCGCTCAGTCGTGTCCGACTCTTAGCGACCTCATGGACGGCAGCCTACCAGGCTCCTCCGTCCATGGGATTTTCCAGGTAAGAGTAGTGGATTGGCGTGCCACTGCCTTCTCCAAAATATCATGGCAAATACCTCCAAACCTTGATGGGTTAGCAAAATAAAAGCATAAGTTTTGTTCATGCAAAGGCCAATGGGATGTGATAAAAAGGTTTTTCCTAGTCTTGTCCCTATCATAGTGGAGGGTCATGATCACTTAGGTATGATATTTCTTCAATATTTGGAAGCCTTATCTTATGGTTTCAGGGTTACTCTAGAATGTTAACATTCTTATGCCGGCACATAGAAGGAAGAAGATGCATGGAGGATCATGCACCTAATACCTAGCCAGTTGACTTGGAAATGACACACTTGTGCTCTCATTTTTTTGGCAAGAATGAGCCACATGATCCTCTCATATGCAAGGAATAACCAGGAAATGGGATCCCCAGCTGGGCAGCCACTTACAAGCATCAGTTCCATGAAAAAAGGGAATGTGAATCTTTGGGGATCAACTCAATGAAATTTGACACAGGGTTTTTATCATAATTAGGATGAGAAGTCATGGGAGAGAGATGCTGCTGCTGCTAAGTCGCTTCAGTTGTGTCCGACTCTGTGCGACCCCTTAGACGGCAGCCCACCAGGCCTCCTCTGTCCACAGGGTTCTCTAGGCAAGAATACTTGGAGTGGGTTGCCATTTCCTTCTCCAATGGAGACAGATGAATAGGGTACTAACAATGTCTTAAAAATTCCTCTGGTTGCTGATCAGATTATAAATTGTGGGTCTGGGGACATTAAAAGAAGCAAGGAGTCCAGTTTTAAGGAAGTAGGTGAGAAATGATGATGACTTGGTGTGATGGTAGCACAAGAGGAGAAATATGGTTAAATTTGGGATAGATTTTGAAGACAGAGCCAATAAGATTTGTTTATGGGTTGGAGGTGTAATGTCCAACCTAGAAGAGACGAAGGAAAGGATTTTGGCCTGAGAAACTAGGTGATGGGGGAGTACCATTTAATGAACTATTGTCCAAGTGGCATCTTGCTTCTCAAATATCATCTTCTTAATTGTGTCTCTCATGCCACTCTATTTTACATTGTTGTCCCTGTGAATTCTTTCATTCATTCAGTTCAGTTCAGTTCAGTCGCTCAGTCGTGTCCGACTCTTTGCGACCCCATGAATCAATCGCAGCATGCCAGGCCTCCGTGTCCATCAATAACTCCCGGAGTTGACTCAGACTCACGTCCATCGAATTGGTGATGCCATCCAGCCATCTCATCCTCTCTTGTCCCATTCTCCTCCTCCCCCCAATCCCTCCCAGCATCAGAGTCTTTTCCAATGAGTCAACTCTTCACATGAGGTGGCCAAAGTACTGGAGTTTCAGCTTTAGCATCATTCCTTCCAAAGAACACCCAGGGCTGATCTCCTTTAGAATGGACTGGTTGGCTCTCCTTGCAGTCCAAGGGACTCTCAAGAGTCTTCTCCAACACCACAGTTCAAAAGCATCAATTCTATGATGCTCAGCTTTCTTCACAGTCCAACTCTCACATCCATACATGACCACTGGAAATCCATAGCCTTGACTAGACAGACCTATTATATACTGCGTAGTTTACATATTCATTATGTTTTGTATTGTCCGTACTAGAATGTAAGTTCCATCAGGGCAGAGATTTTGTGCTGTTTTGGATGCTCATTATGCCATAAGAAGGTATCTGGCATAGAGTTGTCTGTCTCATTTGTGGAATGAATGAATGGTGGACACGGGAGGAGTAGGTTTAGGTGAGAGCATGAAATGAAGACCTTTGCTGAGATGCTTATTAGACATTCCAAATATCTTTAAAAGATAGTTGGATACACTGGTTTGAAGCCCAGAAAAGAGGCCCATGCATGGAGATATATTTTTAGTAGTCAACAGCATATTGACAATAGATGTTTAAGGCCGTGGAACTGGATAAGATCATGTAGGGAATTACTAGAAGTACGGAGTAATGAACTGGATCAGATACTGCTGGGAGGCTGAGTAAGATGAGAACTGAGGCTGATCATTGGATAGCAATGTGAGGTCCTTAAAAAAAGCAATTTCATGACTCGGTTGGAATGAGACTCTGAATGGAGTGAACTCAGAAGACAGAAGGAGTTAAGTTGTGGAGAAAGTGAGTGTAGTCAATTTTTTTTCCCAGAAATTATTACAAAGGGGTGCAAAGAAATAGAGAGGTATCTGGAAAATATCTAGCATCTGGAAGGAAAATGGTTAAGGGAGGGTGTCTTTTTTTAGGACTAAAGATATTACAATGTGTTTATATTTTGATGAGGATGATTCAATACAGAGAGACTAAGTAGGAGAATGGTCCTGCACAGAGAAAGGTCCTTATGTAGGTAAGGGGTAATGGCATCCAGTGCACACAAATGATGGGGTTAGGAAAGAGAGAGTTCATTTTGATAAAAGACAGTTACAATTTTTTTTTTAAGGCTAAGAGATTGCATATCTGAACAGTGAAATTAGAAAGGAGGAGATAGATAAGAAGCACATAGACTCAACATAGTCCAGTCCTGTATAGAGGAAGAAATAGAACAGTGATTCTCAAACCCGAACACGTATCAGAATCACTTGCAGGGTTTGTGAAATGTGGATTACTAGACCTGGCCCATAGGTTTCTGACTCAGCTGGTCCAGGATTGCATCTGAGAATCTGCATTTTTAACAAGCTTCCTGGGGATGCTGCTGCTGCTAGTACCTGTTTCTCAGTACTGTGGGGGGTGTGGAGACCAGCAGCATCGGCATCCCCTGGCAGTTTGTTAGAAATGCAGGCTGTCTGGCTCCACTCTGGACCTATTGGATCGGATTATGCCTTTTAACAAGTAGTTTATTTGCATGTCCAAGTTTGAGAATCGTCGTTCTAGGACAATATTTTTCAGCCTTGTCCTCAAGTGATTCCAACATGCAACCATGATTGAGAACAACCGAGTCAGAGTGACCCCATAGTATATTGCCTGCATGACTAAGCAAATGCATGTCTCATTAAATAAGACAAAGAGTTCATGAGGAGGAGCGGGGGTGTGGAGGTTGACTGAGTTCATGTTGTATTGAAGTTTTTTCAGGACATCAGATGAAGCTGTTCAGTTGAGTATCTAGATCTAGGAAACACGAGAAGAGAGATGGAAGGCTGCGTTACAGATCTGAGCATCATCAGCATGGAAGTGGTAATTAACGTTAGGGATGTCAAGGCGATCAGCCCAAGAAAATGAGAAAAATGGCAAAGAAGTCCAAGGAAGGCAATTGACCAAGGGGAGAAGAAGAGGCGCCTGCAAAGAAAGTGGGAACAGTAGAAAGGTTTGAGCACAAGCAGGAGTTGGGCTTCCCAGGTGACTCAGTGTAAAGAATCCACCTGCCGTGCAGGAGGCATGGGTTCGATCCTTGGATGGGAAAGATCCCCTAGAGAAGGAAATGGCAACCAGCTCCAGTATTCTTGCCTGGAAAATCCCATTGACAGAGGAGCCTGGAACACCGTAGTCCATGGGGTTGCCAAAGAGTCGAACACAACTTCATGACTAAACAACAACAACAGGAATCGGCAAGGCAGGGAAGCTAAGGTGAGGGTTGTAGAAAGAAGGAAAAATCAATGACGTTTTATATCTCAGAAAATTTTAACTCCAGTAAGATAGACTGAGAAGCATCAGTTATCCATCTTTTGGGTGCTCACAAATGGCCTTGCCATTGGCAATTCTGGGCAAAGGTAGCTGCAAACCCCTAGTGCAAAAGTTTCACCAGGAAACAGGAGACAAGGAACTGGGATTGTCAGACGTTGCCAGCCTTTCCAAAGAGCTTGACTATACCAAAAAGGACAGAGTGATGAGCCACTAGAAGGAGATGCTGGTGAAGGCAAGTTTTCAACTTGGCCAAGACCAGAATCTTGCCACTGGCCATTGAGAAAGAGCCATTGGTTAGTAAAGAGGGAACCAAGGCGTCAGGAATAATGGGGTCCAGGGCATCTGTGGGGTTACCCTTAGGAGGAGCAAGAAGGTAGGTGTGAATACAGATAAATTTGTAGTTGAGGGGTTTGGATGTGGGGGAATTTATTTCTAATAGCTTCAATTTTCTCTAGGAAGTAGGGGTCAAAGTCATTTGCTAGGAAAGAGTTGGGGAGGGATCTTGGAGATTTATTGTCCTTATTTTTCATGTACTTTCACAAAAGACAAACACCTTTCTATCTACATGTAAAATATATAATATAACTCTGTGTGTGTGTTAGTCGCTGAGTTGTGGCTGACTGTTTGCGACCCCATGGACTGTAGCCCACCAGGCTCCTCTGTCCATGGGATTCTCCAGGCAAGAATACTGGAGTAGGTAGCCATTTCCCTTCTCCAGGGGCTCTTCCCCACGCAAGGATCGAACCCAGGTCTCCTGCATTGCAGGCAGATGTTTTACTGTCTTTAGCTACTAGGGAAGCCAATTATATATCCTAAACTTCATTCCTTAATAATTAACCCATTTCCAAACCCTGACCAGAAAACATTGACCATTAAGAATATTCAAAGTTGAATTCTTTCCCAATATCCTTATTCTTGAACTATTTTTCCTTTAACACTTCCTTCCTGTTTCATTTATAACTAAAATTTGCTCCTAATTTGATAATTTCTCATTGTATCTCTCTTCTGCTTGTTAAGCTGATCACTGGGGTATTTATTCTTGCTGGTTCCCGTGCGATAAAGTGTTTACTCTGTCCATTCTCACCATGCCCATCTCATTCAAATTAATTATTTTCAAGCAAGATTTCTGAATGCCAAACCTCTTCTCATAATCTCAATCATGTGAAGATAGCCTTTGTGTTTTTGAGTTATAAATGTATCTGTTCTTATACAGAATTTAAACCACATAAAGGAAGAAGTAGAATATCGCTTCCCAATTATGTGCAGGTGTGTGTGTTGCTTTCTGTGCCCATCACATAAAGTCCCAGTGAAGTCAGCTGGGAATGCTAATTTGTCTCTAATCCTGGAAAGAAACCTGGAGGGAACAGCTCATTTTATGTCCCTGCTGTGTCACTCTGTACAGGGTGTGTCTGCTGTTTCTCTTTGATGAATTGATCTTTGTGTCATCCAAACAGCATAAAACCTACCAGGCTCTGTTGGTTTTTCATTATAAACTATTGGGGTGTAAGTTTTTTAACTTATAAATTGTTGAAGGAGGATATGATTCCAGAAGTTTGATGGGGTCCCCTTCCCTCTTGGCAGATTTAGGCTTTGAGTCCTGACGTGTCTGGCCCATTTGCCCAGTTTTAATGGTGGGCTGGGCTCTACCTCAGCCTCTCAGTTACTAGCAGACAGAGATCTGCGGGGTTGGGTGGTCAGATGGGCCCACCTGAGGATCTAAACCTACTGTGCACTCCCCATGGAGAAGGAAAGCCAAGGAGGGCAGGGGTGCAGTGTTTTCCTATCCCCAATCCTATGACCTAAGGAGGTTTGCGCTCTGACCAATTGGACCATCCACTTCTCCCCAGAGACAAAGGTGGGAAGAGATGGGTAAGAGGCACTGCATTTACCCTATCATGGGCAGGAGAGCTGACTTCTTCAATGTGAGCAGTAGGAAGGATGAACAGAACATACAAAACTGAGGCTTAGAAAGATGAAGGCAACTGTTCATGACCACACACTAGTGGCTGGTAGAGTCTGAATGCAAACTCAGATTCAGTTCAGTTCAGTTCAGTCGCTCAGTCGTGTCCGACTATTTGCAACCCCATGAACCACAGCACGCCAGGCCTCCCTGTCCATCACCAACTCCCGGAGTTCACCTAAACCCATGTCCATAGAGTCGGTGATGCCATCCAGCCATCTCATCCTCTGTCGTCCCCTTCTCCTCCTGCCCTCAATCTTTCCCAGCATCAGGGTCTTTTCAGTGAGTCAGCTCTTCGCATGAGGTGGCCAAAGTATTGGAGTTTCAGCTTCAACATCAGTCCTTCCAGTGAACACTGAGGACTGATCTCCTTTAGGATGGACTGGCTGGATCTCCTTGCAGTCCAAGGGACTCTCAAGAGTCTTCTCTAACACCACATTTCAAAAACATCAATTCTTCCACACTCAGCTTTCTTCACAGTCCAACTCTCACATCCATACATGACCACTGGAAAAACCATAGCCTTCACTAAAGAGACCTTTGTTGACAAAGTAATGTCTCTGCTTTTGAATATGCTGTCTAGGTTGGTCATAACTTTTCTTCCAAGGAGTAAGTGTCTTTTAATTTCATGGCTGCAGACCCCATCTGCAGTGATTTTGGAGCCCAGAAAAATAAAGTCAGCCACTGTTTCCACTGTTTCCCCATCTATTTGCCATGAAGTGATGGGACTGGATGCCATCATCAGTTTTCTGAATGTTGAGCTTTAAGCCAACTTTTTCACTCTCCTCTTTCACTTTCATCAAGAGACTCTTTAGTTCTTCTTCACTTTCTGCCATAAGGGTGGTGTCATCTTCATATCTGAGGTTATTGATATTTCTCCCGGCAATCTTGATTCCAGCTTGTGCTTCTTCCAGCCCAGTGTTTCTCATGATGCACTCTGCATATAAGTTAAATAAGCAGGGTGACAATATACAGCCTTGACATATTCCTTTTCCTATTTGGAACCAGTCTGTTGTTCCATGTCCAGTTCTAACTGTTGCTTCCTGACCTGCATACAGATTTCTCAAGAGGCAGGTCAGGTAGTCTGGTATTCCCATCTCTTTCAGAATTTTCCACAGTTTATTGTGATCCACACAGTCAAAGGCTTTGGCATTGTCAATAAAACAGAAATAGATGTTTTTCTGGAACTCGCTTGCTTTTTTGATGATCCAGTGGATGTTGGCAATTTGATCTCTGGTTCCTCTGCCTTTTCTAAAACCAGCTTGAACATCTGGAACTTCACAGTTCACGTATTGGTGAAGCCTGGCTTGGAGAATTTTGTGCATTACCTTACTAGCCTGTGAGATGAGTGTAATTGTGTGGTATTTTGAGCATTCTTGGCATTGCCTTTCTTTGGGATTGGAATGAAAACTGACCTTTTCCAGTCCTGTGGCCACTGCTGAGTTTTTCAAATTTGCTGGCATATTGAGTGCAGCACTTTCACAGCATCATCTTTTAGGATTTGAAATAGCTCAACTGGAATTCCATCACCTCCACTAGCTTCCTAAGGCCCACTTGACTTCACAATCCAGGGTGTCTCACTCTAGGTGAGTGATCACACCATCGTGATTATCTGGGTCATGAAGATCTTTTTTGTATAGTTCTTCTGTGTATTCTTGCCACCTCTTCTTAATATCTTCTTCAGTTAGGTCCCTACCATTTCTGTCCTTTATCGAGCCCATCTTTGCATGAAATGTTCCCTTAGTATCTCTAATTTTCTTGAAGAAATCTCTAGTCTTTCTCATTCTATTGTTTTCCTCTATTTCTTTGCATTGATTGCTGAGGAAGGCTTTCTAATCTCTCCTTGCTTTTCTTTGGAACTCTGCATTCAAATGGGTATATCTTTCCTTTTCTCCTTTGCTTTTCGCTTCCCTTCTTTTCACAGCTATTTGTAAACCCAGATTGGTATAACTTAAAACTTTAGCCCTTGTGAAAATGAACCTTACTTCTGTGATACTTCCTTCATTGTGAAGGCTCACAGAAACGTAATACATTCATAGTGACAGGAGATTGGGGATCAGCTTTCTGGTACATATGTAGATGGTCAGGGATTTGATTGTGGATTTATAGATGAAAAAAGAGAGAGCCCAGAAATGAGCCCCAGACTCAGAAGCAGCCCCAAGCTTAGGAGGAGACAGGTCCATGAGATCGTTCCCCAAGTCTCTATCCTTCACTTTCTAACCTCACTCACTCTGAGATGCCTTGATGTGATGTGACAGCTGATTTCATTGGTCCCAGTAATAACTAATATAGAAAAATCAATTGACTTGAAAAATTAGGAAACTGCCCTATACTGTATATTATTATTTACAAACGATGTAGAAACAAAGCAAAAAGTGCCTGCTTAGAAAGAAAATCGATCTATCATGTATCTAGAGTTCTGAAGCTTTTGAATGAAAGGAAGAGGTGTATCACTTATTATCACATGTACTTAAGAAAAATAATTTGATCGGTGGCTGTTCTCAGTGGTTTTGTGTTTCTTTCAGATGTTGCCCATTTAATGTGGTTTGAAAGACTCTATGTTTGGCTTCAGTGTTTTGAAAAATACATCTTGTACCCAGCAATCATTTTGAATGCCCTCACAACGGATGCATTTTCAATAAGCAATTACCGGCGACTTGGTACCCAGTAAGTGGAGAAGTTTATTCACACTATGATTTGAATCACCATGTTTTCAAAATCTAGTGCATTTTCTCTGAACAGGCTGCAGCAAAAGCCAACTTCTGTCTGCTAATGATGGGCCAAGTAACAGTAAGCCATGGTAGCCTTTTACTCAAACTTGCTGTGGCTAGATGGTTATTGTAGAAAGACTGGGGTGCAAACAGAGTTAGATCTGCTTGAAGTGATCTTGGAAATAAATTGTCAATAGACTTGAAAATCATCCTGCGGAACCTTAGTCAGAAGCCTTAATGAGATGATGGCAGCCCAGTGTGATCCCAGGGTTCCTGGAGTTCTGACGATCATGCCTACAACTCTGAATTGCCTCATGTCATTTCATTTAGCAAAGACTGTATCATTTTGTGCTTTAGGGAGGGGGTAATTAATCACTGTCACTGCTCTCTCTGCATTTATACATTTTAAATACAAGGAGAAGCCTTGTAATTAAAGAAAAAATGGACCACAAAGAGACTTCATGTCATCAAGATGCTCATGTTTTTGCAAAATGTTTTATTTTAAAATGAACTCTGAATTTACAAATGAAAGTCTACTTGATAATTTATGGATGTGTTTTTCCTACAAAAGGTTGACATTTCTCCCAATGAGTTAATAGAGGAGGAGGATATAAAAGAGATTCCTTCTCAGATTTGCTTCTGAGTCATGTTGCTTAAACATTATATGACCATGTCAATCCTTATGTGTAATGCCAAGCAGGCCTACTCTTCCTTTAGGGGTGTGATGAGAACAAATTAATCAGTATTTGTCAAAGATTAAGCAAACTCAGATAAAAGTCATGTTATTTCTTGGTTGGACCTTGAGTAGAGTCGTGGTCACTCAAAGCAGATGCTAAATGAAATGACCCTATAACCTTCCTGTCTTTATCAGATTCTGGTTTCCTTCTAGCCCAGACCTGGTTTGATCAGGCCAGGGCCGGAAGTCCATGTGGGTGTGCTAAGTCACTTCAGTCATGTCCGACTCTTTGCAATCCTATAGATTGTAGCCCTCCAGGCTCCACTGTCCATGGGATTCTACAGGCAAGAATACTGGAGTGGGTTGTCATACCCTCCTCCAGGGGATCTTCCTGACTCAGGGATCAAACACAGGTCTCTTATGTCTCCTGACTTGGCAGGTGGGTTCTTTACCAATAGTGCCGGCTGGGAAGCCCAAGAAGTCCATACTGTTCGGTATTTAAACTCCTAGACTTTGGATCCAGTGATGAGATTTAGTCTTACTAGACAGAGAAGGCAGCTGATGCGACTTCAGACCTCTTTACAGTCTGGGTGGGGCCCCATGCACGAGATAGCCCTACGTCTAGAACATCCAGTGCTTTTCTAGTGGCAGCTGTTTCCAGTGTGGTACCATTTTGGCTGACCCTACGAGGACATTCTAGGACAAGGTAGATCCTCAATTTCCAGAACAAGGATTCACAGCCAGAACCAAAACAGCCACCCAAGTACAAGTGCTGCCCTGAGATAATCAGCAAAACCATTTAAAGTTCTCACTTCCCAACATCAGGACTAGGACCTTGAGAGTAAAACCTGCCAGTTGAGGCCAAGCAGCTCTGGCTGTTGGTGGAGGATGGATATAAAGGTTAGGAATTATGAAGAGTCGAATAAACAATTCATTGAGAGTCCAGTTTGAAGTAATATTAATCTCTATCCCCTCTCATCTTTTTCAAGACACTAAAGTTAGAAGTGGCACCTTACCTATGTACCTGCAAGTACTCTTAACTCCCAGATGACACCAACAGAATTCTTTTTCTCAGAGCCCAAAGTGATGACTCCTTTATATTCTTGAGGTATCCGTCTGAAGACTTAAAAAATCTCTCTCAAGATTTCAAGCACCCCACTACACCAGCTGTTCTCAAACAGGGCAGCAGGAGGCCATGTGTCAGTATCTCCTAGAGACCTGGGTAAGCCCAGCCCACATCCTACCCTATTGAGAACTGTGGTACCAGACAGTGAACTCCTCAATGGCAGGCACTGTTTCTTATTCAACTTGTAGTAACAGGAAATGGTAGGAGTATGGACAGATGGATGGACAATTGAGTGGGGGCTGGTAAATAATGAGTGGGTGCCTCATGGGGTCTTGGTAGGCATCTGCCAGTGTGATTTAAAGGGATGCTTTGCCTCTGTCCCAGACCGTTGTTCACTGATTGCTACTTAAGCCCTTATAAAATCTTTAGCTAAGCCTACAACCATCTGTGAACCGTTGGCTGTAACCATTACTATCGCGATGTTAGAAAAGCCATAAGCATCACTCCTTAAGCTCTCTCTTAGTCTTCACCAGTCATCATTAATAAATATAAATGGGTGCTGTCCGTTTTAGTCATAGTCATGGAAAACAAAGTTTAGAGTTAACCCTCATCTACATTTTTGCCTGAATAACCGAGAAAACCCACTCATCTCCTTTGAAAACCAGAGTATCCCTAGCCTTGGGACACCTGTCTTTGGGTTCCCTCTCCTCAGAACTTTGGCTGTGTCTTAGGGATTCTCATATCCCGGGCTGTCGTCAACGGCAGATGGGCCTCAGGTCCTGTTTTCATACTGCATGTTCGTCATGGTTATTAGTTTCTACTGGAAAAGAAAGGGGTTATGGAGCAGTGCTCAGCCTCGCTGAAGGAACAGAGGTTACTAAACACCTTCCCACTCTCCCCAAATCTGCATGTAATCAGGGCTAGTTTTTCTCAGAAGCCTAATCTAAGCCCACACAGTGCTTTGGACAGACCTCACTCACGGAAAGGGTAGAATCGATTGCAACACTAGGTCTGAAAGCGTATAAATTATTAGATTGAGGCCAAAGGCCAATGAAAATACTACCATTAGATCTTTTTGATGACAAAAATGACAATTTTGTACTTGATAGATGCTGAGACTTAGGAGACATGCTTTTAATGCCTGGATCCTGAGGTATTATTAATGCTGATAAGGGTATAACTGAGTCACTTTGCTGTTCAGCAGAAATTATCACCACATTGTAAATCAACTATATGTTAATAAAATTTTTTAAAAAAGGAAACCTAACTATTAAGTGCAACTGTTCTCTGGAACATATTTCCACTTCTTTTTCTTTTGAGTTCCCAAATAGGATGTTTAAACTGGAGGGGAATCTGGTTAAAATGTGCAAGACTTTCTTTCAAAAGGACAGACCCCTCAAGGAGGTAGTGGTGTGCTCTTTCTGGCTGTTCTGAGCACTGATCAGTTACCTTCCTGTCTCAAGGTGGGTAGATTGTTGACCTTGCTGTCTGCTAGAATTGTGCACATAGCATCTGCCCCCAAAATGGTTAGACAGGCGAATTCAGGAGTTTGGTCCTCACAGCAAAGTCCTGCTATTTCTTTGTGGGTCTGCCGCTGTCCTATTTCTTAACTCTAAAGGTCTAGGTTGTGGGGGCTTGTGTCACGTTGTTGATGTAATTTTCAGTGGGGAAAAAAAAGATCAGAAAGCTTATGTTTACAAAGACAACAAATATGGTGGAAAACATTGGCAATGAATATGTAAAGTAAAAACAGCTTTATTGAGACAGTGGGATTTTTCCTTATTTCAGAATTTCATATTAACTACTGTTACTCAGACGTTAAAGAATCTGCCTACAAGGCAGGAGGCCTGGGTTCGATCCCTGGATCAGGAAGATCCCCTGGAGGAAAGAATGGCAACCCACTCTAGTATTCTTGCCTGGAGAATTCTGTGGACAGAGGAGCCTGGCGGGCTACAGTCCATGGCATCACAAAGAGTTGGACACAACTGAGTGACTAACACTTCTCACTGTTATGGCATTGATTCAGTGAGATTTTGTAATTTTTTTAAAGGTTTGCACTGAGCAGGTGCCTACAAGGACAACCTGCTCTGCTTTCTCACTTGCCACCAAGCTTCCCGTAGAACTTAACAATGCAGTAGCTCCTTCAGATAAGCTCCCAGGAAGCTCTGTGCCCTTGATTGCAAAGTTCTGAGCACAGTGGGGAAGCTGCCTCTAGTGGCAGAGTCTGTGTTGGCGAGTCCCTTGGGATCCAGTTTCAATCCTAGTGTCACCCCATGAGATGAGGAACTGAAACTCTGAGACTCAGTTTACTCCTCTGTAAAATGAAGATGATATAACCCACCGTCTTGGCTTTTTGTAATGTGCATAACTCACAGTAAGCCCTCAAGACACGTGAGCCGTTGTAACTCACCCAGCAGCATGTGGACCACCACTGATTATCTCTTCTCTTTCCCTTTCAACAGCTGGGACATTTTTCTGATGGTCATTGCAGGCATGAAGCTGCTGCGGACCTCTTTCTGTAACCCAGTCCACCAGTTTACTCACTTGGGCTTCACAGTGATCTTTTTCCATTTCGACTACAAAGATATTTCAGAGAGTTTCTTACTGGATTTCTTCATGGTGTCCATTTTATTCAGCAAGGCAAGTTAAGCTCTTTTCTTCATTTCAAAATAGAAAAGATACATTTCTCACTAAATGCTTTAAGAGGTTGAAACATTATCTTTAAAAAAAATTATATTAAATTAAATTGAATTACATATGCATGTCACATTCCTGCTGCCATTTGAGAAGTATTCCCCATGAAATGGACGTATGCCATGTTATTTGCCAAAAATCACTAATTAGCATGAATTAGCCTTTTGTGTTGCTTGAAATTTTATGATCTTTGTCTCTGTTAACAATCTCATTGTGGAACTTCCTAGATCTCAAAATGCTTGGAATTAAAAATTAGCAACCAGACTAATTTTCTTTTTTTAAAAAAAAACTTAGCATTTTGCCTCTGGAGGTAAAGTTTGAGATGTGGAACCAGAGAGCTGGGACTCTTGGAGTACTTTGTTTCCCTTAGCTTGTCTCAGGTCAAGATTTCATCTGGTGTCAGTTCACCCATGGGCAGTGGGAAACCCTAATCACAGTTCAGGCAAATATATGGGAATACTACCCAACGCTTAACAGAGGAAGGTAAGCTCCTTGGAATACTGGTCTGAGTGTATGTGCTCTGAGCACTGTAACAAAGCTGGGATGTAAACAGAAGTTAGGAAAATAATTTGGAAAACTCTTTCCTCACATGCTCCATTTAATATAGCAGGCATGGTTTTCTGCCCTGATGTTGTCCTGTTTCCCCTTTTGGTTAATCATTTTTTAATTCTAAGGTTCTTTCCTGAATTTCATTTTTAACCTCTATTGAATTAGTTCTATTAATTTCTCTACTTATTATCTGTCCTTTCCTTCACCTGGCTTCCTCTTGTTCTAAGTGACAAAAATTCAAATATTCCAATTATATCACTTTGGTAGCCCACCTAGTTCCCACATTTTATTCCCAAATTTCGGCTTTGGTCTTTAACCCACAGAAGTTTGTTTTCCATTTGTCTGGGGTCTGTTTAGTCTTGATAAATTTATTACATTTTTCTGACGATTCAAGTCACAGGCTTCCATAATCTGTTTTTCTCCATTATGTCTAAATGTCCATGATCTCTCATAATAAATGTAAAATTGTCTCCTTTGATCTTGAAAGCATTGATGAAGTTGTAAATAATTTTACTACTCATAGAAGTAAGAGCTTATTATCAGATGCAAAATGGGTTGGATAGGTTTGAATTCCTAACTCTGGCATTATTTATATCTTGACTTGATAATATTTATATTCTTGCCTGAACCCTAGTTTCTTGGAAAATTACAAATAATGATGCCGCTCTCACCAGGTGAGAGGATTGATTAATGTTAATTAGAAGAGAAGGTTTTGTTTGTTTGAGTTCTACCAGTTTATTGCTACCAACCCATCTCCCTCCACCCTTCTCATGCACGCGTGCTCAGGCATGTAACCCCATGAACTGCAGCCGCCAGGCTCCTCTGCCCATGGACTTTTCCAGGCAAGAATACTGGAGTGAATTGCCATTTCCTTCTCCGAGAAGAGAAAAGTTTAAATAGCATGTGCTTTCCAAATATGAGATAGGACTTTTAAAGCCATCTTAAGTAGAAAAAGAAAAGTTACACCCTGCTTAGGACGTGAAGGAGTGTGGCTGCTTTTTTGAACTGAACCGTTTGTTTCAGTAGCCTCCTGTATTAGCGCCAGGTGCCAGGTGAACAAGAACTTAGCAGAGAAGGGTGAGCACCTCCTGTAATAGTCTTCTTAAGTGATTCCACATCTGCAATAAGAACAGGGATTTTCATTTGCTGGGGGGATGGCAGCCTCCCCACTGATCAGCCTGCTGGTCAGTTGAGAGATGGTTACTGCTACGATGCCTGCTAGGGGCAGAGGTCCAGATCGAGAGGGCTTGCTGGCAGTAGAGGAAGGATTTATGCAGACCTGTTGCTCTTCTTCCTGTCCAGGTGGGCACTTAGTGCCATCCCATGCATATGATAATGAGGAGGGTGGAACCTGATGGTACACAGTCTGAAACTATTAATAAATTAATAGTTCTTTACTTACAAAACAGAAACAGACTCACAGACTTAACAAACGTGTGATTGCCAGCGGGAAAAGAAGGAGAAAAGATATAGGCAGTTTGGGATTGACATGTTTAGTTCAGTTCAGTTCATTTCAGTCACTCAGTCGTATCTGACTCTTTGCAACCCCATGAACTGCAGCACGCTAGGCTTCCCTGTCCATCACCAACTCCTGGACCTTACTCAAACTCATGTTCATTGAGTCGGTGATGCCTTCCAACCATCTCATCCTCTGTCATCCCCTTCCCCTCCTGCCTTCAATCTTTCCCAACATCAAGGTCTTTTTAAAGAGTCAGCTCTTCCCATCAGGTGGCCAAGTATTGGAGTTTCAGCTTCAGCATCAGTCCTTCCAATGAATATTCAGGACTGATTTCCTTTAGGGTGACTGGTTGAATCTCCTTGCAGTCCAAGGGACTCTCAAGAGTCTTCTCCAACACCACAGTTCAAAAGCATCAATTCTTTGGCACTCAGCTTTCTTCACAGTCCAACTCACATGCATACATGACTACTGGAAAACCATAGCTTTGACTAGATGGACCTTTTTTGGCAAAGTAATGTCTCTGCTTTTTAATATGCTGTCTAGGTTGGTCATAACTTTTCTTCCAAGGAGTAAGTGTCTTTTAATTTCATGGCTGCAGTTACCATCTGCTGTGGTTTGGGAGCCCAGGAAAATAAAGTCTGTCACTGTTTCCATTGTTTCCCCATCTATTTGCCATGAAGTGATGGGACCGGATGCCATGATCTTAGTTTTCTGAATGTTGAGCTTTAAGCCAACTTTTTCACTCTCTTCTTTCACTTTCATCAAGAGGCTCTTTAGATCTTCTTCACTTTCTGCCATAAGGGTGGTGTCATCTGCATATCTGAGGTTATTGATATTTCTCCCGGCAATCTTGATTCCAGCTTGTGCTTCTTCCAGCCCAGCGTTTCTCATGATGTACTCTGCATATAAGTTAAATAAGCAGGGTGACAATATACAGCTTTGATGTACTCCTTTCTCGACTTGAGAACAGTCTGTTGTTCCAGGCCCAGTTCTAACTGTTGCTTCTTGACCTGCATACAGATTTCTAAAGAGGCAGGTTAGGTGGTCTGGTATTCCCATCTGTTTAAGAATTTTCTATGGTTTGTGGTGATCCACTCAGTCAAAGGCTTTGGCATAGTCAATAAAGCTGAAGTAGATGTTTTTCTGGAACTCGCTTGCTTTTTCGATGATTCAGTGGATGTTGGCAATTTGATCTCTGGTTTCTCTGCCTTTTCTAAATCCAGCTTGAACATCTGGAAGTTCACGGTTCACATACTGTTGAAGCCTGGCTTGGAGAATTTTGAGCATTACTTTGCTAGTGTGTGAGATGAGTGCAATTGTGTGGTAGTTTGAGCATTCTTTGGCATTGCCCTTCTTTGGGATTGGAATGAAAACACCTTTTCCAGTCCTGTGGCCACTGCTGAGTTTTCCAAATTTGCTGGCAAATTGAATGCAGCACTTTCACACAGCATCAACTTTTAGGATTTGAAATAGTTCAACTGGAATTCCATCACCCCCACTAGCTTTGTTCATAGTGATGCTTCCTATGGGATTAACATGCACACTGCTGTATTTAAAATGGATAATGAACAAGAACCTACTATATAGCACAAGGAGCTCTGCTTAATGTTATGTGGCAGCCTGGATATGAGGGGAGTTGAGGACAGAATGGATACATGTATATGTATGACTGAGTCCCCTTGCTGTCCATCTGAAACTGTCACAACATTGTTAATTTGCTATACCCTAATATATAATCAAAAGTAAAAAAAAAAAAAAAAACTCAGTGCTGCAGGCATTTGGGTTCCATTTGCTGTCATCATTCTGAAGCACCAGTGAAAGCACTAATAATTTCAGAGAGAACCATACTGACAGCATTCCCGTCTCCTCTAATTGAGGGAGCCTTAGCAAGTGTAATTTGAATAGTCTGCTTCTAGGCTGGGCATAATAGCAGAGTCCAAAAGAAAAAAAGCAACTGAGACAAAAGCTGGAAGAATCAGCATCCTGAATTAGCAAGTTGGTCCTGAAGCATCCCTAGCTCCATCTGATGCCTGCTCACTCTGTCTTGACAGAGCAGCATATTTTCTGGAATGAGAAATGAGATCTGATTCCCTGGCAAGAAACATAGTTGAATAAAGGTCTTTAAGGTCTTCTTAGAAAGACAGGCCAGTAGAAATTAGTGACAAAACAGTGGCGATGAGGAAGGTCACAGTTAATGCTTCCTGTAAAGATCCTGCCTGCCACCCTCAACTACTACTTCCTGTTCTTTCTACACATTTTAAGGTATCTGTAAAAAAATTGTCTATTCACATATTTCCTAGAGTCTTTCTAGAAACCTCCAATATTGTTTTTGCAGGGAATACTGCTGTTTAGGGGGATTCATTGCACAATATGAAATTTTGTTTGTTCATTAGACTCATCAGTGTCTGGCTTATGACACATCCTCTCATTTACCATCGAAAAATCTCTAAGCTCTTTCCCCAGCCCGGCTCCTGTTCTGCTAAATAGCAAAACCGCTATTAGCCTGGCAGCTCGCCTTGCAGAAGAGCTGCAAGATGAATGTGGAGACGTTGGAAGGGCCTCCAGTTTCCTTGGAAGAAAGGAGCTGTGTGAATATTGGACTTGTTATTATTATCATAAGTCAGTTGTCCCTAATCTTTAAGGCTTTATG
This sequence comes from Oryx dammah, assembly GCF_014754425.2. NCBI lineage: Eukaryota > Metazoa > Chordata > Mammalia > Artiodactyla > Bovidae > Oryx > Oryx dammah. The sequence goes on from NW_024070190.1 coordinate 9,368,961, forward strand.
GGGGGAAAGAAAGATGTGATGTAATTACAGAGAGATGATCTGTGCTACGAGATCAAAGCTCTGGGGTCCAGAGGGTGAAATAGATGGCTTCCAGAGGGCCTGCCTGCGTGTTACTCTCTCCCTCCTCCAGTCCCCAAATCCCCCCCTGAGATCTGTAAGATGAATGTTGGCTGGTCTCCTCTGTCTGCCAGTTCTACTGAAAAGTGGGACGTCATGAGTTCTAGGCCAGAGTTCAACAGGAAAGATTTAGTTGCATTGACACAGCCATCTTCCCAGGTGGCCTGGTGGTAAAGAAGATGCCTGCCAATGCAGGCGATGCAGAAGACTCGGATTTGATCCCTAAGTTGGGAAGATCCCTTGGAGGAGGAAATGGCAACCCTCTCCAGTATTCTTGCTTAGAGAATCCCATGGACAGAGGAGCCTGGTGGGCTACAGTCCATGGGGTTGCAAAGAGTCGGACACGACTAAGCAACTAAGCAAACACATGTATGCTTTGACGGAGAGGATGAAACATTCCTTGAGGATGGGGCTCTTGGATGGGGGAGATGAGCAGCAGAGAGAAAGAAAGGTCCCCACATATTCCATCCTGTGATGTTTGATGCTCCAAGCACACACCTCTTTCAGTTTAACCCCTTTGAAGAGTCAGGCCCCTCCGTCCTCTCTCCCTTAGCATCTCAATCCCTTTCCCCTCTCTCTTCTGCCCCATTGTTACCGACCAGGGTTCTTGGCCTCCTTAATCAATAGGAATTGATCAGAGGCCAGGCAAGGCTTTATTGGGGCCCCTGCTGCAGCAGGGGATAGCGAGACCAAATAACAGTCTCTCTTGCTCACTCTCCAAGGTGGAGAGAGGGAAGTTAGTTCCTTATTTAGGGTGAGGGTAGGGTGTGTCCAGGAGTTGGGCTGGAGGAGAGGCTCAGGTGGTTTGCTCGCTTTTGGTGTGGTTGTGTGCAGGGGGCACGCATGGCACCCTGCTTTCGCTTCTGGCTCCTCCGAAGTGGTGGTTGGGCTCTTTGGTCTGTGTGTATCTTGTCATCTACAATCGGCTCCAAGTGTGCACAACCATGTTGTTGCTATAGTGCAGTCGCTCAGTCGTGTCTGACTCTTTGTGACCCCATGAACTGCAGCACACCAGACTTCCCAGTCGATTACTATCTCCCAGAGTTTGCGCAAACTCATTTCCATGGAATTAATGATGCCATTCAACCAGCTCATTGTCTCTCGCTGCCTTCTCCTCCTGCCGTGAGTCTTTCCCAGCATCAGGGTCTTTTCCAGTAAGTTGCCTCTTAACATCAAGGAGCCAAATATTGGAGCTTCAGCATATGTATACGCACAGTTCTCGGTAGTCCCTTGTAGTTTCTTTGTATTCAGTTTCTTGAGGAGACATTCGTCCAGGAACGAGTGTTGCCACAAAGGGTCCCAGGTCTCAGACTGTCTCACCAGCAGCCACCCTCCTAATGTAATGAGTTTGTAACATCTTGGCTATGAATGGATCTTTGGGGGACAGTAAAGCATGATCCAAGTAAGGACATTTGGTTGTGGCAGGAACGAAGGTAACAGAGGTTTCCTGCTGTCCCGCTGGTACTGAAAAAGTTCTTGGAAATCATCTTGAAATTTTTAGTAATTTTTAGCTGGAGAAGTAGTACTTGAAAAATAGTCCTGCCAGAGAATCATTCTGCCAACATTTCCAAATTGTGTTACAAATGAAATTCTAAAGACTGTTGGAATGGAGGATAGCACTTTTACCATTTACGATGTTAAAATTGATGGGTGAGGTGGTTTTTACATAAAGCTGTGTGAATGATGGCCCCAGGGCCTTGAAGAGTGGCTGTGTTCTGGATGACTGCAATTAGTATGCAAGTTATTTGAAACTGGTTTCTAAATGACATTTTCCTTTATTTTATGTATCCTGGTATAAAGTCTCACCTTAAAATGGAACCACATCTTGGGGAATGAATGCTTCTACAGAAGTATTTTTTTCAAAATACTTTGTTTTAAGAAGTGCTTGTTCATTTATTGAGCATCTCTTCCATGCCAGGCATTGGACTAGACACAAAGATGGTTAATAATATGAATGAAAGCAGTCCTTATTTGGTGCTTTCCATAAGCCAGGCACTATTTCCAGCACTCCATGAAGATGGCCCTGCTTAATCTTCACAGCAATTTTGTGGCTGGGTACAATTCATTGTACAGATGAAGAAACAGAGGCATAGAAATCAAGTTAATTGCCCCGAAGTCTCACAACTATTAAATGGTAGAGCAGGATTCTGCTCTGAGCCTATACTTTGTGACCCCTCCTGTTTGGGGACTCTGGAAAGAAGCCATATGAGTAAAGGGATCATTACAGTAAAGTATCACAGGGGAGGTGGCCGGGGCAGAGCATTTCAAGAGTATACATAAAAATGGTACCCCATCCCTCTAGAAGAATCAGAAACAGGGATGCTTCCCTTGACCTTTGAAGAAAGAGGGAGTGAGTCAGGAAAAGAAGGTGGGGAAAAGTGAGCTAAAGCAGAGGAAACTGCCTGTGAAAGGCACTGAAGTGAAAGAGGGCTTGGCATGCTCCGGAAGCTGCCAGATACTTGCTACATGTGGGACGTGGGGAGGAGAATGGTGAGAAGGTGAAACCGGAGGTGCCGTCATGAAGCAGATCAGAGACGACCGAGCGTGCCATGCCCCAGAGTTTGGACTTTATTCCTATTAATATATCTGCTGAAGATTGTCAGGCAGAGGAATCACAGGCTCAGAACTGCATTTAGAAACATCTCTTTGTGGGAGAGAATGAAAGATAAGGAAGCGTGGAGTCTTGGCGATTGGGTAGATGTGTATAGTAATAAGCCAGGCCACTCATAATGAGGGCTTGGGCAGCAGAGGCAGAAATGAGGACAGCGAGAAGGGACAAATCCAGGAGGTGTTTAGAAGGTGGAGCTGACAGCCTGTAGTGACCATGGGGATATGAGGGACGTGGGCTGTGGGAAGAAGAGCCATGTCTGGGAGTGTTCACATCTGGTGCTCCAGTGATTAGGTGATCTCATTAATTAGGGCCAGAATAAGAAGACATATGGGGAGACATATGGTTTTAGGTGTGTTGAATTGTGGAATGAGATGCAATGAGGACCAGAAGTAAAGACCTAGGGACAGGATGTCTTCCAGTTTAAATATTTTAATTTACCTCAAAGTTATAAATGTGTGCTCAGTTTAGTAAAGTTAGAAAACCAATGGAAAAGTACAGAGAAAGTCCATCTTTATACACATCTCTCACTTCTTAACTCCCTCCTCTCTCTAGTGATAACTGTTGTAAACATTTCAGAATAATTCCTTCTACTCTGTTTTCCTTCACACACACAGACACACCACACACCATGAGTTGTTCAGTCGTATCCAGGTCTTTGCGACCCCATGTATTGTAGCCCACCAGGCTCCACTGTCCATGGAATTCTCTAGGCAAGAATACTGGAATGAGTCCCATGCCCTGCTCCAACACCACACACACACACACACACACACACAATCTAAAATATTAATAAGATCATTCTTTACACGTTTCACTTACTTTTTTTTGCTTAAAAATATATCTTAGAGAACTTCCATGACAGTATGTATAACATTGCCTCTTCTTTCTGTGTTGCATAGTATTCCGTGGCACACACCATAGTTTGACTAGCCATACCCCCACTGAAGACATTTAGTTTGTTTCCACCTTTTTTCCCTGTGGTAGTTGGGATTTCTGTGTTCACAAACTTCAGAAACCCAGGTGTAACTGGCATAATGAAGAAAGGGGATTCATTGGTTTACATAACTAGAGCTTCCCAGGTGGTGCTAGCGGTAAAGAACCTGCCTGCCAGTTCTGGAGACATGAGAGACAAGGGTTCCATCCCTGGGTTGGGAAGATCCCCCTGGAGGAGGGCGTGGCATCAGACTCCAATATTCTTGCTTGGAGAATCCCATGGGCAGAGGAGCCTGGAGGGCTGCAGTCCATAGGGTTGCAATGAGTTGGACACAACTGAAGTGACTTAGCACACTCACATGCATACGTGATGGTGTGATCCAGAGGCTTAAATGACAGGATCAAAATTCTGTTTTTATGTCTCCTCTTCTGGCATCATTCTTAGATTGGTTCTTTGTTTATAGAATTCGTCCAGCTAATAATCCCAGAAAGAAGAGAAGGCATCTCTCCTAGAGTTTTAGCCTAGATCTTGGGAAGAGTCTTATTGACTTATTTTATGTCCTGTGAACCTGAACATTCATGAACTAGGTACAGTGGCCAGAGGGATGCAAGCCCCCAAGTCACTGAGGCGTGGCTTTTGTCTGCCCCTCGAGTTCTAACCAAACTTTAGAGACTGGGAGTCAGAGACGGAAAGGGAGAGCAGACAAGAAGTATCAGATGCCAGTACATTCTATTTCATAACTCACATACTGCTGCACATGACTGTTTCCAGAAGATAGATTTCTGTGATGGGAGTTGCTGGGTCAACAAGATGTACAGGATAGGATCTCCACAGAGAATCCTTCCAAAAGACATCTTTGCTTCCAACCTGGATGGTCAGCATTGAAGACTTAGGTGGAGGAGGAACAGAAGTGACTCATGAAACAAGGTAAAGTACAGCGAAATGAGAAACAGGAGAGGAAGTGCTTTCAAGAAGGAAGGAATAGTATGCTATTCCGTGGAGCTGTATTTAAGAGAAAATTCCACAGTCACAACCACTTTCAGGCTGTTAATACTTCATTAGCTTAGAAAAGGAGAATGGCTTTAGACATGCCATTCGAGTTGTGTTTAAAAGGTTTAGTCCACTTGCCAGGAATAAACATGACATATATATGTGATATGAAGGGCTAGAGCACAATGTTTACTTAAGGTCACCGTCGCTGTGTTTAAAATACAGGTTTCTTTAAGCATCTCCAGCTGGGATGCTATAGACAGCAGAAGTTATTTTCTTTAGTTGAGTTACCTTAGTGTGGCTTCTGTCTGCCTCCTCTGAGTTTCTTTTTTTAAAAATAGCATATCTCTATTTATTTATTTATTTATTTATTTATTTTGGCCCTGCTGTTTGACATGCAGGATCATAGTTCCATGACAGGGGATCAAACCGGTGCCCCCAGTATTGGGAGCACAGAGTCTTAACCATTAGACTGCCAGGGAAGCCTCTCATCTGAGTTTTTGGTGACATCAGCACCACTTCCTCCAGAGGGTCGTCATGTGGACTAGTTCTTGATATCCTGAAATAAGGTGGGGGCTGGAACATCTCTACGTTATTGTTTTGGTTCTGTGATATTGACAGATGCTCCATTTTCTATTTTCAGTTGATTTGTAGGTCATTTTTCCCTCACTGTGTTGAAGAATGGATTTATCAAGTTTATTGATTTTTTTAATAATTCTGGAATTTTCAGCAAGATTGTCTCACAGCTTCCTCTTTACTAGATAAGACTCACTCCATCAGCTCTTTCAAGGCTTTGCTCAGATTTGACCTTCTTAGTCAGATCTACCAAGACCGCCCAATTTTCATACTGCAACTTGTCCCTGCTGCTCCCAGCCTCCCCATCTAGTTGCAAGGCAACATGTTACTTTTTGCCATACCATTTGTCACTTTCCAACTTACTCTCTCTCTCTCTTTCATTTTTCATTTTATCATCTCTTCCACCAGATGGACAGAAATCTTTGTTTACTGATAGGTACTAATTTCCAGGACAGGGTCAGGCACACAGTGGGAAAACAAAAAGCCTCTGCAGAGTGTTGCATGGTGCTTTCTGCATGGATGGGTCAGAAACTTACCCAAAGCCACTCTCTCACAGAGCCAGACATGAACTTGATCCTATCCCCAGAATGGCCAAGCCCAGAGTAAAAACTGGTTTGCAGAAGGTTCACAAAACTATTACAGGAACCTAGCATACTTTCCAGGCTCGCAGGGACCCATCTTCATAGGTCATGCCACCCAGGATGGTGCAAGAAAGAAGTTCTTAGGGTCTGCATTCTGTCCAGAAACAAAGAACACAGTCTTATGTGTCCGTGTTCCCAAGAAGACTGGAAACTCCTCGAGTGGTGGGACCGTGGGTGTGCTTATTTTTCCTGCTTTCTGCAACATCAAGCAAAATGCAGGGTCCCGGTTAGGGTCAGGGTTAGGGTCAAGGTTACGTGTTAGGGGTTAAGGTCAAGGTTAGGATTATGTAATTCAATACATATTAATTGCATTCAGTTGAGAGCACAAAGATTGAAAAACTGGCTTGTGAGATGTGAAATCCTAGCTTGCATGTGGTGGCTGGGTGATGTTTTATCATTCTAGAGAGATGATGATTCACAGAGGAGGAGAGGGCAGCAGGAGGAGTGTTTTCGACTGGGCACACGGGTTACTTAGCACTCCCTCCTTGGGCTCTCTGTGGTGTGTGTTTTGATTTTCTTGGCTTCTAATAATGCTTGTTTGGCTGCCTCGCTGCTGCCCACTGTCCTGTTCACAGTGGGGGAGTTAACGCATGACCAGCAGAGCTGGCTGCTCTGCTGTGAGTGTGTTGCTCTGTGCTCCCCAATCAGCTGAGCCTTCCTTGCAAAGTTGAGAGTGTAGAACACAATCTGTTTCACGCTGCATATCTACCCCATTGGTGACACGCTGATGCCATTCAATGGGCCAGCTCACGGCATGGGGCCCCACTGTGATGCCACTTTTAACATGTCATATAACTGCTGGGAAGCGCCTGAATAGCCCCAAACACCCTGTTAGCCAAGATTTATAGCCCAACACATCAACTTTCTTGTCTTCTACTCCCCAGGACAATACCCACATACCAGGGGAATGGGTTTCCCTTAACTCAAACCATACAAGTTCCTGTAATTCATCTCCTAGAAAGGGACAGAGGGCTGGAGTGAAAGCTAACAGATTGTCTACACCTCAGCCTTCCAAAGTAAGGGGCTGTTTTTCCTTCCCATTTAGGACTTCAAGGCTGGTGTGCAAGAGTTATATCTTTTCCCCTCATTTTTCCTTTTTTCTCATGCCAGAGTATACTGTAATAAATACATGGATTTAGTCATGTTGTTCAAACATCAACGTAGTCATGTGTGTCCCTGCTGATATGTCAAAGAAGTATTTATGGGCTCTCATTAAAAAAAAAAAAAATTCTACAGCTTTCTCTGTAGAATCAAAGGGCTGTAGCTGATGAATCTTTAGAGAACAGGCATGTGGTGTGTGTTTGAGGCACAGAAGCTGCATGAGAGGCTTCAGGGAATTTAGCAGAGGTGACAAATCCAGGCTCTCTTCACTGAAAGAATGTTGAAAACCTTCGTACTCAACAATGAGGAAGCCCTCCTTAAAGCGCTTCCTGAAGACACAGCTCGACTGGTTCTAAGTCAAGGCAGCACCTTCCTTACAAAAGGCTAACAATTGGCGCTTGTTCTCCATTATTGGGTATAGGTTTCTGGTTCTGCAGAATTTGCACACGCATAAACCTAAAGATTCCAAATAGTGTCCTTTACCATGGATTCATATTTAAGACAAGGTCTTCGAGGTCACACATTCTCATTACTTCTTTCCTTTTGCTACCACTTTTGAAAGTACTTTGAGTTGAGCAAACCATGTTGCTTCTGCCACAGTTGCAGAAAGGCAGTCAATGACAGTGAGATGGTTACTATCATAAAATATTTATGGAGAAGAAGAGGGGAAACATCACTTTTATCAGGAAAATTAGTGGCAATTGCATAGATCTGGCATGTACATGAGAGTCAGAAAGTAAAAAAGAAAAATTCTATTAACCTGATACCCACCTGAGGCTTTCTTTTGCTCATTGTTTCTGAAAAACACTTTCTGTTCTTATAATCACTAGTTACTTACCTGTTAGAAGATAACTGTACAAGTATAACCAATGCAGTATCACTGATGGTAAACATACACTCCCGTGGAAAATGTGGGAAAGAAAAACATAAAAAATACTTTTGAAGCAATGTCATAAAGGAAATAAATAAAATAACCTTTATTTATTGAGCACTTATTATATGTTTGGTCCTGAACTGAAAACCTAATGTGGATTATTTCATCTGCTCTTCACAATCATTTTCTGAGACAGGTACCAAAACCGTATTTACTTATTTCTGAAGCATATTTATTTATTTATTATTTTAAATTATTTATTTATTTGGCTACATTGGGTCTTGGGTGCAGCCTGCAAGCTCTTCGTTGTGCCATGAAGGCTCTTTCCTTTCGTTGTGGCCCATGTACTTTCTAGTTGTGGCACAGGCTCAGTAGTTGTGGCGCCTGGGCTTAGTTGCTCTGAGGCACGTGGGGTCTTGGCTTCCTGACCAGGGACTGAATCCGCATCTGCTGCATCACTTAACCACTGGACCATCAGGGACGTCCCTGCCATGTTCAGTTTGCACATGAGAGAACTGAGGCTCCGAGGAGTAAACCTTGTCCAAGATCACACACCTAGTGAGAGGCAGAGCCTGAATGAGAACCTAGGTCTAACTCCAAAGCTTAGTCTTATCACCAGGATGCTGTGCTACTTTCCATGTGATAGGAGGTTATAAGCCAAATATTATGGGGGTCTCCAAAGGGAGCAGTTAGTTAAAGTAGTGAAAGGAAGCATAGCAGGAAAACCTTTGAACGATTTTAAAAATCCATTTTATTTCTTCTATTGGCATATTATTTGTGTCTTGTTTTTAAGTCACCACTGTTACATTAATGGGGCTTCCATGATGGCTCAGAAGGTAAAGAATCTGCCTGCAATACAGGAGACCCAGGTTCGATCCCTGGGTCAGGAAGATCCCCTGAGAAGGAAATGGCAACCCACTCCAGTTCTTGCTTGGAGGATTCCGTGGACAAAGGAGCCTGGCAGGCTACAGTCCACGGGGTTATAAAGAGTCAGCCGTGACTGAGTGACTAACACATAAAACACACATCACATTAATAATAGAAAACTTAAATTCACCAGGATCTACCTTCAAATAATATTATATTTTTGCTTGTGCCAGATGACTCTAGTGGTAAAGAATCTGCCTGCCAGTGCAGGAGACCCAAGAGATGCAGATTTGATCCCTGGGTGGGGAAGATCCCCTAGAGAAGGAAATGGCAACCTGCTCCAGTATTCTTGCCTAGAAAGTTCCGTGGACATAGGAGCTTTGTGGGCTACAGTCCATGGGGTCACAAAGAATCAGACATGACTGAGCATACACACATTGCTTGTGTAGTGTAAGAAATTTCAACAGTTTCCTCCCTGGTATCCTTGGTATTATTGTCATATATTTTCTTTAACATATGCTAAAAACACATAGTACATTGTTCACTATTTTTGCTTTAGAGCAAAATTTCTCTTTTAGAGCAATTAAAAATAAGAAAAAATAGTTATCGTCATTTATTTTATTTCTGATTCATTATTTCTTTGTGTAAATCCAAATTTCCAACTTGTATTTTTTTCTGCCTGAATTTCCTGAACAGTTTCTGTACTGTAGGTCTATTTGCAATGAATTCTGTCAATTTTGTTTGCCTAGAAAGTATTTCTCTTTCCTTTTCATTGGGTATAGAATTCTATATTGACAGTTTCTGCCCCACCCCTGTCTTTGCATTTTAAATATACCACTCCATTGTCTTCTGGCTTGCAGAAAATCTATAATTTTACTTTTATTCTTCTGTGTGTAATGTGCTTTTGGGGGGGCTGCCTTCAAGGTTTTTCTTTTTGTTTTTAGCAATTTGATTATTACATGCCTAGTGTTGTATAGGATTTATTATTATTTGTTTATTTATTCTATTGTTTGTTTGGGTATTGATCCCCCTTGATATTATCTAATTTTCCTGAATCTGTGGCTTGGTGTCTGTCATTACTTTGGAAATTTTTTTTCCATTATGTCTTCAAACACTTTGTCCTGTTCTCTCTTTCTGAATTTCAAAGAACACCTATATTAGTTTGATATTGTTATATATCTCTTGGATACTAAATAATGTTTTTCCATGTGTTTTTAAAATTTTAATATGCTTATTTATTTTCAGCTATGCTGGGTCTTCATTGTTTCATGTGAGCTTTCTCTCGTTGTGGTGTGGGAGCTTCTCATTGCAGTGGTTTATCTTGTTGCAGAGCATAGACTCTGTAGTTTCAGCTTGAGAACTCCAGAGCACAGGCTTATTACTTGTGGCATAAGGGCTCAGCTGCCTGGCAGCTGTGAGATCTTTCTGGACAATGGATCAAACCCATGTCTCCTGCATTGCAAGGTAGATTCCTAACCCCTGAGCCACCAGGGAAGCCCCATATTTTATTTTTTAATTCATTCAGTATTATCTTTGTATTTTGGTTTAGGACATTTTTATTGACCTTCTTTGAGTTCATTGATTCTTTCATCGACTATGTTAGTCTGACGAGCCTGCTGAAAACATTCAGTGTCTCTCTTGTGTGTTTTCCATTTCTATTATTTGCATTTGAGTATCTCTTTTAAACTTTCCATCTCTCTGCTGAAGCTTTTCATCTAATCTGTCATTTTGTGTACCTTTTCCATTAGAGCCCATAACATATTAATCAAAGTTATTCTAGTTTTCAGTCAGATAGTTCCAACATATGGTTCATATCTGACTCTTGCTCTGATGGTGGCTTTATGTTTTAGGAGTCTCTTTTTTCTTGCCTTTTCATATGCCTCATAACTTTTTGTTGAAAGCTAGACTTCTGCTGGAGGGCCATAGAGAATAAAGCAAATAGCTTTTATGCCCGGAACTGGACATGCCTTTCCTTCTGCTAGATTTTTGATGGAGAGTTTGAGTTAATACAATTAGGAGATGGACTGGGTTGGGGGGTTGTTGTTGCTATGGTTACCCTCAAGGTACCACAGACTTCAGAACTCCTGAAGGGATACCTTGCATTTAGATTGGGGTCTGGTTTCCAAAGCAACATTTGCTCAGCGCTCAGCTCTGCCTCCATGCTGCTCCTCGTTGTGTCTCTTCACATGGGATTGTTCCTTTCCTGTCCCTCTTCCATCAGCATCTGCTTTTACTTTTCACTTGAAACGTGTTATCTTGATGGCGGAGGGAGAGTGTGGAGGACGTTCTCTGCTTTCTCATTAAACCTCAGTCTTAGGCCTGCCCCCGTCCCTTGGTCTTAGAGCTGTGTCCTTCTTAGTCTTCCTGTCCCTCCTCCAGCTGCAGTTGGTCAGCAGGTGCTCCTGCCCCTTCCTCAGGAGTGGGGTTTTGTTGCTAGTGCGTCATTCCCCTCTCCTAGCTGCAGTGAGTTTTTTTTTTTTTTTAAATCAATGCTCTGGAGACAACAGTGTTTGCTGACCTTTCCTCTGCAAACTGGGGCTTCTCTGGTGCCTCAGATGGTAAAGAATCTGTGTGCAGTGCAGGAGACCCGAGTTTGATCCCCGGGTCAGGAAGATCTCCTGGAGAAGGAAATGCCACTCCAGTATTCTTGCCTGGAGAATTCCATGGACAGAGGAGCCTAGCAGGCTAAAATGTGTGTCCTGTAAGAGAAGTCTGGAAAAGGGGTCTAGCAGAGTTTTGTACCCTCCAGGTGTCTGCTGTTTCCTTCTTTCATGTCTGTCCCACACCAGACACTTCCTTAGGGTTTCTCTGATCTTTTCTTTGAGCACCCAGGGGAGTGCATGGAGAAAAAGCCTGCATTTCTATACCCCTCAGGGGCTTCCTGGTGTCCCAGGAGCCCACACTTGACTATCACCAACTCATGAGCTCTTTTGCTGTTGTAAAAGCAGCAGCTTGAATCCTGCTAGGAGTCTTATGAACTTGGCCTTTATACCCTCTTTGTGAAAACTACGTTTGTCACCCTTAGAGTTATAATGAATCTTCAAGAGGGAGGGTGCTGAGTCGCTTCAGTCGTGTCCGATTCTTTGTGACCCCATGGACCCCCACCAGGCTCCTCTGTCCGTGGAACTCTCCAGGCAAGAATACTGGAGTAGGTAGCCATTTCCTTCTCCAGGGGATCTTCCTGACTCAGGGATCGAACCCATGTCTCTTCGGTCTCCTGCACTGGCAGGCAAGTTCTTTACCACTAGCACCACCTTGAAAGCCCTCAAGAGGGAGGAAGCCCCCCAAAACAGAATCTAGAAAGCTGCCTCTCCCGTACAGGGAGGAGAATTATAAATAAACTCAAAGACAGGAGACTATCCTACGTACAGTAATTGGATAAAGGCTAACATTAGGAATTTAAAGGACTAAGGAATTGAAAAGAAAGGCAGAATGTGTACATTAAATGTATCGTTTCTACCATTCCACTCCAAGTTCAATTTGATGCTTAAAGAACAAAAGTAACCCTCTGTCCTCAGTTACTTTCATCCTCTCCTGTTTCTGCTGTGTTGAAGTCCACCCTTGCCTTCTTCCCCAGTGACCTACCTCCCCACACACCAGAGCCCGCACCCCCATGTCCATCACAAACATGCACAGAGATGCAGGATTAAATTTCATTCCTAATTCTCAGGGATCTTGACAAAACCTTTTAGTTGTGTGCATTCCTACCTCTTGGTAGACTGAAAAATTTAAATGTGCCGTGGTGACTTCATTTGCATTTATGGTTGCCCTAATTAGTAGTTATGAAATATGAACCTAACTAATATTTTCTGTCATTTCTCCTTGGGGTCTGAATTTGTCAGGCTGCTTAAGACTGGCTAATCAAAGAACCAGGGCCTGTTGCATTTCCCGTTATTAGCTGCACATTCATTTGCCTAAGTAGCCTACCCCTGCTGGGTACACTCATCCCTGGATCACCTCTGTTTCTCTTCTTAGTTACAATTTTCCAAATTGCACTTCACAGATGATAATCTATTACCCCAGGTTCCTTTGTCTTCCCTTATATTCTAGTCTCCCTTGATGATTCTGTTTTCACGTTTCTGTTGTAGGTTAATCAGATTCATCTTGGCTGATACCTCTTTCCTGAATAGTTGTGAAATTTTATATTTTACTATTAAATATCATGTTTACTCCAGTATAGCACTGATACCCTTTATCAGTTTAAGAAGAACTTTCTAAATTACTAGGTTGTGAGGGAATTTTATAAATTTGTTGAATTTAGTTTTCAGCATCTTTCCTGAATCAATTAAATATTATATGGTCTGTTTACTTCATTTTTGTGAATCAGTGACATTTTTTCTAATATTTAACCATTATGTAATTAAAAGACGCTTACTCCTTGGAAGAAAAGTTATGACCAACCTAGATAGTATATTCAAAAGCAGAGACATTACTTTGCCGACTAAGGTCCGTCTAGTCAAGGCTATGGTTTTTCCTGTGGTCATGTATGGATGTGAGAGTTGGACTGTGAAGAAGGCTGAGCGCCGAAGAATTGATGCATTTGAACTGTGGTGTTGGAGAAGACTCTTGAGAGTCCCTTGGACTGCAAGGAGATCCAACCAGTCCATTCTGAAGGAGATCAGCCCTGGGATTTCTTTGGAAGGAATGATGCTAAAGCTGAAACTCCAGTACTTTGGCCACCTCATGCGAAGAGTTGACTCATCGGAAAAGACTTTGATGCTGGGAGGGATTGGGGGCAGAAGGAGAAGGGGATGACCGAGGATGAGATGGCTGGATGGCATCACGGACTCGATGGACATGAGTCTGGGTGAACTCCAGGAGATGGTGATGGACAGGGAAGCCTGGTGTGCTGCGATTCATGGTGTCGAAAAGAGTCGGACACGACTGAGCGACTGAACTGAACTGAACTGAACTGAACCATTATGTGATAAACCACATTTGATCATGATATATTTATATACATTTATAGATTCATTTGGTAAATATTTTATTGAGGATTTCTGCATTTATATTAATAGGTGAGAACATCTGTATTTTCCTTTCTGATAATATTCTTGCTAATTTTTTTGTATTACAAAATAGACTTCCAATATAAACTGTGAAGTTTTACTAAGGTGCACATTTTAAGGCTACATCTTTTCCTCTACAAATAGCTTTAACTGAATTCCACAAGTTATAATTGGTACTACTGCTTTTCATTGTCATTCATTTTCAAGTATTATCTGATTCTGGTTATCACTATCAATGCTGTTTTTATTGTTGTATTATATCCAGAGTTTGTGGTTGTTGTTGCTATTATTGTTTTGTTGTCTTATTATTATTGACTTTTAATTTAATTACAAAGCAATCTGCTGCTGCTGCTAAGTAACCTGCATGATACCAATTCTTAGCATTGGTTAAACCTTCTTTTGGAGTTTGGTCATTCATCAATTCTTATAAAGTACATATGCTTGAAAATTATATTCTGTCTCTTTGGATTGACTGCAAGATTCTAATACACACATCTCAGATAAAGCTTGTTAATTCTACTGTTCAAATATTTTATATCTTCATTTTGTTTGTCTAATTAAGCAATTATTTTCTCAGATGCCTGTCTTAAAATCTCTCCCTGTGATGTAGATTTCTTAATCTTCTCCTGTAATTCTGTCCATTTTTACTTTAGATATCTTGAGATTATATGGATAAGTACATACTTTCCAATTAATTGAATCTTCTGGTGACTCTTTCTTTTCATCATAACATACTGATTTTTATTCTTTATTGAGTAAAAGTCTAGTTTGTCTAATATTAATATAGGTAAGCAAGTTTTCTTTTGATTAGGATTTGCCTGGTATATATATTTTTCATTCTCTTTTTTTTTCAATGAGAAAGTTTTATTGATAACTGAATAATTTATGTAACCACTTATCTTAAACTTTCTAAGTAATTCTACTATTTCTAATGAAAGCATTTAGCACAATTTTCCTTGTTAATACAGACTGAGAATCTTTACATTTTCATAGACAAATTGTATCCATTTACATTTACTTTTTTGCTTTTACATTTTTCTACCATGATTTTTTTTTCTTTCTTTCTATGATGCTTTTTCTTTGCCTTCCTACTCCTCTTTTTTTTGCCTTATACTGAATTGAATGAATTTTATTTGGTCCCTTCTTTCCCTGTAGTGCTTGGAAACTGAATATTATTCTTTTAGTCCTTTAGTGCAATGAATCTCGATGTGTGATCCTCAGAAAAGCAGCATCAAAATCACCTGGAAAGTTATTCTGGTCTGCATCCTAAATCTACTGAATCAGAACTCTGCAAGTGGGAATCAGAATCCTTGATTTACAAGCCCTCCAGGCAATTCTGATTCACATTAAACTTTGAACACTTTAGAGGTGTAGTGGATACTGGTAAATCATCAAGATTAGCCTATGAAATTAAAAATGTCTTTTCTTCTCTCAGCCCAAAGACTTAACCTTCAACTCCAGTTGCCCTCCCACATCTTAAATATTTATATCCAGTATTTGGTTTACCTTCAAATGTATCACTGTCCTTATGATTATTTTTACAATTAATCCTCACATTGATATTTTAACACTTCAGCAGTTTTTTTCTCTCCATTATTCTAGTATATCCTTTCTTCCTTCAGGGGTAAGTTTCCTTTTTACTGAAGTACATTGTTAATTGTCCTTTCTTTGAAGTTCTGTGAGTAATAAATTTCACCCTTTGTCTGAAAATGTCTTTTTTTTCCCCTACCTTACACTTAAGTGATACTGGAGTTCTGTGAAAAACTAACCTGACAGATATTTTTATCACTTTAGAAATATTACTTTATTGTCTTTTGGCATGTGTTTTTGCTAATGAGAAGTCTTCTGTCTATTCATGATTTATTTACAAGTAATCTATAAGATATTTTTCTTGTTGGCTTTGATGTTGCTAGTAGTTATTTTGCTACTATAGGCAGTAAGATGGGAGTTCTTTTTATTTATCCTGTATGGGACTTGATGTAATTCTTCAATGAAGAACTCATGTTTTTCTAAATTCTGGAAAATTCTTAGACATTTGCCCTTCGAATGTTTTCTCTTCTTTTTCTCTCCATACTTTCCTTCTGGAACTCCAAAATTAGATGCATGTCGTATCTTCTTAGTCTGTCATCTGTGCTTCTTAGCTTTGGATTTTTTTCCTTTCATCCATCTATGCTGTGTTCCAGGTGAGTCACTCAGAGCGTCTATTCTCTGCTTCTCTGTTTTGTTTTCACTGATCTGCTTTTAAGCCATCTCCTGGGCATTTTATTTTAATGACTTCATTTACCACTTCTAGAATGGGTACTTCTTCCTTTTTCAATTCCATTTGTTCATTTTGCGTATTAGCTTACTCTTTTATTATTGCTTCTTTTTTATGTAAGCTCTTTACTCATTTATTTAGATTCTTTTATATTTTTCTTTTTTTTTCTTTATTTTTTAATATATTTTTATTACTTCAGATTCTTGGGATACTAGTTGTCCTGTGTGTTGCATCTACTGACTTTTTCTCGTTTGCTGTTTCCCGTTGTAGTTTGTAATTTTCAGTGCAGACAGATCTTCATTGGGAGTTTGTGTTTATCTGTGGGAGGCTTACATATTCTGGTTGTGGAAGTGTCCCTGAAGACAATTTATGAGAGAACGTTTTGTCATCCTCCACTACTTTTAATGTTAGTCTCTCAGTTTTGCATTCCTGCTCTTCTATAACAGCTTTTATTTCAGCACCTCTCCCCTGCGTTATGATGGCTAAGGCTTTGGTGTGTTGTGGGTGGTTGATTTTTATCTACTCTATACCAGGGAGAAAAACAAACTTTTTACTTTCTCCCAGTCCTGGTAGGTGGGGCTTTCTAATTTACACTTGGTTGGTATGGCTGCCCTTCAAGTCATTAAAATTCAAGTACTCAGCTCCTGTAGTCCATATTCATGCCCTTGTCTTCTTGGAGTCACGCTGGTGTTAGTTCAGATATAACATTCACATTTAAAATCCCCTCTTTGCTTCTGACTGTTAGAGGTTTTCTTCTTTGGAATATCATTTTTCTTATGATATTTTAGATTATTTGGATATGCGTATATGTATATATATTTATGTGTGTATTTTTACAGTGGATGGAAACCTTTCTATATTACCATGCTCCCTGAAACCCATCAATACTTTGCTAAACAGTGTGTTATATAATAGACTTCCAACACAAATTGTATATTGTGGTAGAATCCATTTCTCACTTTCTGAAATTCAGTTGTGTAAACATTTATAACCACTGACTGAAAAGTTTACTTAACTTACAAAATTTTAACTCATATAATAGCCTCAAATTTATCATATTTGATCTTATCAATCATTTATTCTATAAAAGTGGCTCTCCCCCTTACCTAAAAAGTGGTATCTCACATTTGAAAAGTCACTACTTTACTTTTTCCATTCCTTCTTGAACATTTTTCTACTCCCCATATCCCTGCCTGTGCATCAGCATGTCTGATCGCTTTCCCCAATTCTTTTATTCCTGGTTTTCAATCCCTCAGCTGGGCTCCCACCTGAATTCATCACTGTGTCCCACCTTGAACTTCCAAATGTCTTCCCATGGGAAGACCCGTCCTTTCAAGCACTCTCATCTCTGCTCTCTCAGCATTCTCCCATTTTGAACTCAATTCACTTTTAATTCAATAGCTAGTCTCTGGGAATCCTTTCAGCCTTGCCTGCTTCTTCGAGTTCAAACACTGATAATCATAAGTTGCATATTTTTCTGAGTTAAAAAAAAATGAATGAATTTGACAACAAAATAAAGAAAAAAAAGAACTAATATGGGATGGGAGACTAGTAAGGCTGGAGCAATAGGGATAACAGGTAGTGATTTAATTTAATCAAATGGACTTATCAAATGGGCAGCTCCTAGTATAAGAACATTCAGTCAATGGTGAGTTATTTCATTGGGAAAGGGGGAGGAAGTTCCCAGAGGAAAGATGGCCTATGCCTTATTTAAGAATGTACTAGCAAGGAAATGGGTTAAGGTCATATTTATTGGGTGACACTTCTCTTAAGATAGTTTGTGAATTTATGTAGATTGCATTTTCTGCCTAGAGCAGAGATACAACAGCATGTCTATGCCAAATTGAAAAGATGTTTCCAAAAAGGGTTATTTGAAGTGAGAGTATTTATGGTGTCTTTCTTTGGGAAACAGCCAGAATTATTCCACTGTGACTTCTTTTCATCTTTTTCAAGTGTTTTTAGTGGAAAAGACCCAAATGATTTTGTTTTCTCATATAGTCATACTTGGGTAATTTGGGAAGTTTATTATGCTTTAATAGGCCTGAGATTTAAGAGCTTGGCAGCAGAGCATTAGGAATGAGATAAGCTTCATAAAAACAGCGGCCTCATACTGTCTAAGGAGATGCAAGTTCATAGCTAATGGAAATGGGACTTCTATTTAAAGTACCTCAATGTGTACATATCAGTCCCAAACTCACACATTGCTGTATATAAAGAGATAACCCACGAGGACCTAGTGGATAGCACAGGGAACTCTACTCAATACTCTGTAACAACCTAAATGGGGGATTTAAGTTTTCTCATTTGAAATAGATATATGTTTGTGTATAACTGAATCACTTTGCTATATACCTGAAACTAACACAGCACTATAAATCAACCCTGTGTGTGTGCTTAATCGCTCAGTTGTGTCCAACTCTTTGTGACCCCATGATTGGAGCCCATCAGGTTCCTCTGTCTGTGGGATTTTTTCAGGCAATAATACAGGAGTGGGTTGCCATTTCCTCCTCCAGGGGATCTTTCCAACCCAGGTATCAGACCCACATCTCCTGTGTTGCGTCTCTTGCATTGCAGATGGATTCTTTACCACTGAGCTACTTGGGAAGGCAGGAAATCAACTCTACTCCAATATAAAATAAAAAAATTTTTTAAAGTACTTAAGTGCAATGCTGTGCTGCATGTGGTGGTGTTAGTGTTATTCTTTCCATTGACTCTTATCTTAAATGAGTTATTATTTTATAGATAATGGTCTTATATGATACACAAGGTGCTTCTTCATACGTGCTTCTCATTAATGATTCAGTTCAGTTCAGTTCAGTTCAGTCACTCAGTCGTGTCCGACTCTTTGCAATCCCATGAATCGCAGCACGCCAGGCCTCCCTGTCCATCACCAACTCCCGGAGTTCACTCAGACTCACATCCATTGAGTCAGTAGTGCCATCCAGCCATCTCATCCTCTGTCATCCCCTTCTCCTCCTGCCCCCAATCCCTCCCAGCATCAGAGTCTTTTCCAATGAGTCAACTCTTCGCATGAGCTGGCCAAAGTACTGGAGTTTCAGCTTTAGCATCATTCCTTCCAAAGAAATCCCAGGGCTGATCTCCTTCAGAATGGACTGGTTGGATCTCCTTGCAGTCCAAGGGACTCTCAAGAGTCTTCTCCAACACCACAGTTCAAACGCATCAATCCTTCGGCATTCAGCTTTCTTCACAGTCCAACTCTCACATCCATACATGACCACAGGAAAAACCGTAGCCTTGACTAGATGGACCTTTGTTGACAAAGTAATGCCTCTGCTTTTGAATATGCTGTCTAGGTTGGTCATAACTTTTCTTCCAAGGAGTAAGCGTCTTTTAGTTTCCTGGCTGCAGTCACCATCTGCAGTGATTTGGGAGCCCCCCAAAATAAAAGTCTGACACTGTTTCCACTGTTTCCCCATCTATTTGCCATGAAGTGATGGGACCAGATGCCATGATCTTCGTTTTCTGAATGTTGAGCTTTAAGCCAACTTTTTCACTCTTCTCTTTCACTTTCATCAAGAAGCTTTTTAGTTCCTCTTCACTTTCTGTCAAAAGGGTGGTGTCATCTGCATATCTGAGGTTATTGATGTTTCTCCGGGCAATCGTGATTCCAGCTTGTGCTTCTTCCAGCCCAGCGTTTCTCATAGAAGTTAAATAAGCAGTTAAATAAGCAGGGTGACAATATACAGCCTTGACATACTCCTTTTCCTATTTGGAACCAGTCTGTTGTTCCATGTCTAGTTCTAACTGTTGCTTCCTGACCTGTGTATAAGTTTCTCAAGAGGCAGGTCAGGTGCTATGGTATTCCCATCTCTCTCAGAATTTTCCACAGTTTATTGTGATCCACACAGTCAAAGGCTTTGGCATAGTCAATAAAGCAGAAATAGATGTTTTTCTGGAACTCTCTTGCTTTTTCAATGATCCAGTGGATGTTGGCAATTTGATCTCTGCTTCCTCTGCCTTTTCTAAAACTAACTTGAACATCTGGAAGTTCACAGTTTACGTATTGCTGAAGCCTGGCTTGGAGAATTTTGAGCATTACTTTACTAGCATGGAGATGAGTGCAATTGTGCGGTAGTTTGAGCATTCTTTGGCATTGCCTTTCTTTGGGATTGGAATGAAAACTGACCTTTTCCAGTCCTGTGGCCACTGCTGAGTTTTCACATTTGCTGGCATATTGAGTGCAGCACTTTCACAGCATCATCTTTTAGGATTTGAAATAGCCCAACTGGAATTCCATCACCTCCACTAGTTTTTTTCGTAGTGATGCTTTCTAAGGCCCACTTGACTTCACATTCCAGGATGTCTGGCTCTAGGTGAGTGATCACACCATCGTGATTATCTGGGTCATGAAGATCTTTTTTGTACAGTTCTTCTGTGTATTCTTGCCACTTCTTAATATCTTCTGCTTCTGTTAGGTCCATACCATTTCTGTCCTTTATCAAGCCCATCTTTGCATGAAATGTTCCCTTGGTATCTCTAACTTTCTTGAAGAGGTCTCTAGTCTTTCCCATTCTGTTGTTTCCCTCTGTTTCTTTGCAATGATTGCTGAGGAAGGCTTTCTTATCTCTCCTTGCTATTCTTTGGAACTCTGCATTCAGATGCTTATATCTTTGCTTTTCTCCTTTGCTTTTTGCTTCTCTTCTTTTCACAGCTATTTGTAAGGCCTCCCCAGACAGCCATTTTGGTTTTTTGCATTTCTTTTCCATGGGGATGGACTTGATCCCTGTCTCCTGTACAATGTCACAAACCTCAGACCATAGTTCGTCAGGCACTCTATCTATCAGATCTAGTCCCTTAAATCTATTTCTCACTTCCACTGTATAATCATAAGGGATTTGATTTAGGTCATACCTGAATGGTCTAGTGATTTTCCCTACTTTCTTCAATTTAAGTCTGAATTTGGCAATAAGGAGCTCATGATCGGAGCCACAGTCAGCTCCTGGTCTTGTTTTTGCTGACTGTATAGAACTTCTCCATCTTTGGCTGCAAAGAATATAATTAATCTGGTTTCGGTGTTGACCATCTGGTGATGTCCATGTGTAGAGTCTTCTCTTGTGTTGTTGGAAGAGGGTGTTTGCTCTGACCAGTGCGTTCTCTTGGCAAAACTCTATTAGCCTTTGTCCTGCTTCATTCCACATTCCAAGGCCAAATTTGCCTGTTACCCAGGTGTTTCTTGACTTCCTACTTTTGCATTCCAGTCCCCTATAATGAAAAGGACATCTTTTTTGGGTGTTAGTTCTAAAAGGTCTTATAGGTCTTCATAGAACCATTCAACTTCTGCTTCTTCAGCATTACTGGTTGGGGCATAGGCTTGGATTACTGTGATATTGAATGGTTTGCCTTGGAAACGAACAGAGATCATTCTGTTGTTTTTGAGATTGCATCCAAGTGCTGCATTTCAGACTCTTTTGTTGACCATGATGGCTACTCTATTTCTTCTGAGGGATTCCTGCCCGCAGTAGTAGATATAATCATCATCTGAGTTAAATTCACCCATTCCAGTCCATTTTAGTTCACTGATTCCTAGAATGTTGACGTTCACTCTTGTGATCTCTTGCTTGACCACTTTCAATTTGCCTTGATTCATGGACCTAACATTCCAGGTTCCTATGCAATATTGCCCTTTACAGCATTGGACCTTGCTTCTATCACAGTCACATCCACAACTGGGTATTGTTTTTGCTTTGGCTCCATCCCTTCATTCTTTCTGGAGTTATTTCTCCACTGATCTCCAGTAGCATGTTGGGCACCTACTGACCTGGGGAGTTCCTCTTTCAGTATCCTATCATTTTGCCTTTTCATACTGTTCATGGGGTTCTCAAGGCAAGAATACTGAAGTGGGTTGCCATTCCCTTCTCCAGTGGACCACATTCTGTCAGACCTCTCCACCATGACCCACCCATCTTGGGTGGCCCCACAGGGCATGGCTTAGTTTCATTGAGTTAGACAAGGCTGTGGTCCATGTGATTAGATTGACTAGTTTTCTGTGATTATGGGTTCAATGTGTCTGCCCTCTGATGCCCACTTGCAACACCTACCGTCTTACTTGGGTTTCTCTTACCTTGGACATCGGGTATCTCTTCACGGCTGTTCCAGCAAAGCGCAGCCGCTGCTCCTTACCTTGGGAGGGGTATCTCCTCACTGCCACCCCTCCTGACCTTGAATGTGGAATAGAAGCTCTAGGCCCTCCTGCACCCGCGCAGCCACCACTCCTTGGAAGTGGGGTTGCTCCTCCCAGTCACTGCCCCTGGCCTCGAGTTGGGGTAGCTCCTCTCGGCTGCTCCTGTGCTGTCGCAGCCTGGCACTCTTGGCCACCGCCCCTGACCTCTGATGCGGGGTAGCTCCTCTCGGCTGCTCCTGTGCTGTTGCAGCCTCGCACTCTGGGCTGCTGCCCCTGACTTCAGACGCGGGGTAGCTCCTCTTGGCCGCCGCCCCTCGAGTGTTCATTAATTTACTTCCTTGTGTGCTTAGACATTACTTTTTGGATACCCATAAATTTTTCTTTTTTTTAAAATCTGACTTAACCTTAGAAGAGAAGAAAGAAGTATAAAGGGAAAATATGAAGTTGAGTCTTTTAACCTGGAGCATACCTCTTTACACTTTTAGGGGGAAAAAATATGTAGGTCATATCAACCTTCTTGGAGCTGTGCCTTTAAGAAGCATAGGAAACCCAATAGCCTGCTTGTTGAGACCATTTGATTGTCACTGGACTTGTTGGGTGGACTCATCTATTGTTCGTTTGGCATTTGTACTGAAAAGGGTGTTCCAGGACAGATCAGAGCCTGGTGCATGTGGAAAAGAGGTCCCCAGTAGTGGCTGTGGCCCCGTTTGTCCCATTCAGACTTGTGACCCTGCCCACTGCTATCAGCAGGAGGGCACAAGTAGAAGACACCTTTCCTCTGCTGCTTCCTGCTATTGTCCCTCAAGGATGGCTCAGGTCCTCCTTGGGGGGGAAGATGTGGTAAGTTTGGGAGGTAGAAATCCATCACCAGGTGGAAAACTAGGAATTTCAACATCTGGATTCACATGGTCCATTGAACTCACTGTCTTCCCTAAGCAGCCCATTTATCTTCCCTGAGTCTGATTTCTTCCTCTGAAAAATAGCGGACCTGGACTTGGTAAGTTTCAGTTGTTTAGAGGGGAGCCCTAGAATTTCCTGATCAAGAGAAAATATATCCTCAAATAAGATATCCACTTGTCCTATATTGCTCATACTGTTGCCAGGCAGCATCCCAAGTCCTTAACAAAGATGAAGTCATTTCATCCTGAAATGACCATGTGGGGAGATCCTAGTATCATCCCCATGATAGGTGCCAGCTGGGATTGAAACCCAGGCAGTGTGCCCTCAGGCTCATGCTCATGCTCTTAAACACTGTGTTGTGTTGACATCTGACAAAGTGCTAGCATGTCCTTTTCCTGGTGGGAGGGTTATTAGATTATTAAATTATTGAGTTTTTACTGTATAGCTCAGGGAACTCTGGTCAATGTTATGTAGCAGCCTGAATGGGAGGGAAGTTTGTGGGAGAATGGATCCATGTGTATATATGACTGAGTCCCTTTCAGTCCACTTGGAACTATCACAACATTGTGAATTGGCTATACTCCAATGCAAAAGAAAAAGTTTAATAATAAAAGTATTTACTGAGTTGTGGAGGAATCAATCACTGCTGTATAAAGAACTGTCATTCTGGAGATCTGGCTTCAATGATTAAGAATAGCAGAGTCTGTTTGATGAGCGGCATACTGAAAATCTTTTACAAAGCTTGTATTTTATTCTTCACAGTGGTTGTGAAAAGAGAGTAAAAAAACAAAGCAGAGACATAGGAAAAGCACAAAGATACCTGGGGTCTTGGCTGCAATTAGAGCAGGAGAGTGCATGTGCCTGATTACTGGTTTTGCTTGTGTATAAATACACGTTGCTGTGCTATGCAAAAAATAATTGTGATAGATTCATTTAATCATAATGCAGCAAAGTTTAACTTGTTAATGCTTTAAACTTGCAGATGAGGCTTTCCCTGGGGCTGCCTGTCTGATTGTAGTTGCAATGCCTGACCTACTTATCAGCTTTTCCAGGAGGTGGCTTAAAAGCCTCCCAGGATATAGTCATACACTGAAAACCCAACAGGAATAACTTTTTAAAACCCATGACTCATTTTCAGGGCATTTGGGGGTTCATACATCACATAAGTTAATCGTGCTCACGCTTGCAGTTCTCACCTAGGCGTGAGTCACAGGACTAAATCTTAATAACCAGACGAAGAATTCTTAACAGTGTTGTGACGAGAATGTTTCAAATCCAGAGGCATTTTGCTTGATAGAGTTGGGAGGGCATAAAGGAGCAAGTTAATACAAGAGAGTTCATCCCCACTTCTCAGGATTTTTGCTTTTGATGTACTCTAGAGTCATTGGTTTGAATGTCTCCTGTTTTGTAATTAGCATACTCTTCCTCTGGTTGAATTAATGGTGGGGATGCGTGGATATGATAATGACCTTCAAAGAGAATCATATCTTTTAAGAGAAGTGAGTCAAGAGTTTGAGTCTATGTTTGACCTGTCTGTCCACATTGTCTTTAACTGGCGGGAAGTAAGGTGGGGAGAGGACTAATTTAAAAAAAATTATTTTATATTGGCGTACAGTTGATTAACAATATTGTGTTAGTTTCAGGTGTACAGCAAATTGATTCAGTTGTACATATACATATATTCACTCTTTTTCATATTCTTTTCCCATTTAGCTTATTACAGAATATTGAGCAGAGTTCCCTGTGCTACACAGTAGATCCTGGTTGGTTATTTATTTTAAATAGGGTAGTGTGTATATGGGAGAAGGCAATGGCACCCCACTCCAGTACTCTTGCCTGGAAAATCCCATGGATGGAGGAGCCTGGTAGGCTGCAGTCCATGGGGTCTCGAAGAGTTGGACATGCCTGAGCAACTTCACTTTCCCTTTTCGCTTTCATGCATTGGAGAAGGAAATGGCAACCCATTCCAGTGTTCTTGCCTGGAGAATCCCAGGGACAGGGGAGCCTGGTGGGCTGCCGTCTGTGGGGTCGCACAGAGTTGGACACGACTGAAGCAACTTAGCTGCAGCAGCAGCAGCGGTATGTATATGACAATCCCAAACTCTCAATCTATCCCCCCACACCATGTTTACCTTTTGGTAACCATAAGTTTGTTTTCTAAGTCTGTGAATCTGTTTTGTAAGTAAGGTTATTTGTATAATTTTTCTTTAGATTCTGTGTATAAGTGATATTATATGATATTTGTCTTTGGCTTTCTTAGTGTGATCATCTCTAGGTCTATCTGTATTGCTGCAAATGGTATTATTTCATTATTTTTATGGCTGATTAGTATTCAGTTATATATATGTACCACATCTTTATCCATTCATCTGTTGATGGACACTTAAGTTGCTTCTATGTCTTGGCTATTGTAAATACTGCCACTGTGAACATTTGAACCATGGTTTGGGAGAGGACTCACTTTTTGTGAACCTTAAAGATACAACCTCAAGCTGACGTGAGAGAGTAAACTGCTGTTCTCTCAATTTTTGGCATCTCAAAGGCCCCCAGAGCCTTGGAGACCCGTCCAGATCCAGGGTTCAGGAAGCTTAAACCAACCACTTGATTAAAACTAAAGTGGACTTTCTGAAAGAATTTGCAAGCCAATTGAAGTCAGCTCTCGGGTGGCTGTCAGTGAGCCAGAGGGAAGAAAGTGAAAGTTACTGGGAAAAAATATTTGTTTTTTGTCTTACCCAGAATGCATAGTCCTTCACAGTTCTTCTGGTCCAATTGCATCATCTTTCTCCTCCACTTTTCCTTTCTCTTTCCTCCGCCTCAGTCCTCCCCACTGTCTCTGCTGCTTTCCCTTCTCCCCCTTGCTCTCCCCTTTGCCTTCTCTCTGCCTCTGACTCTTCACTGCTAGGTGTGTGACCAGGGTCCCCAGGGGACAATTTAGACCATGGGGTTCTTGCACTACCAAACGCAGTCACTTCTCAAGAGCTCCCGATTTGCTGTGCCTTTGAGAGAACGTCTGTCCTTGGTTCATTTCTGTAGCCAGTCCAAGGAAGTTTAACTCTAAAGTCAGTCTCCAAACCCAGGATATTGATGCGAATGTAGGAAGATAGGAAAAGCGAGAGGAAGATTTGAAGAGGATTCTAATTAGCCTTACTTTTCCTCATGACATTTTAGTGAAACAGTTCAGGTTAACCTCATCTTTTGGTTCCAAAATGTTAGATAGGTAGAATAGGGAAAAGGAGTCCAAAATGATGGTGGCTAAAAGACAAAGCAGGGAAAAGCCCATGAAAATAGAACAAAAAAAGGTCCGAGGACTGGAACAACACTCCTGGCTGGCCCAGTTTACATAGGACAGGCCCAGGAAAAAAATATATATATAAAGAGGAGCCAAAGCTAGCTCGCTCTCTCCCCCACATGCTGGGGTGCTCTTCTCCTCGCGTCTTTGGATTGACATGCCCTCACGCCTTGAAGATGGATTTTCCTGCTATCTTCTAAATAAAATAGAGCTGTAACACTGATTTGTCTAAGAGCCATAACATGGTCTGTTCGAGACCTTGAGAGCTATAACACAGTCTGTCCGAGACCCGAGAGCTGTGATACACCGAGGGGGCTTTAATGTCCGTCACTCCAAATCTTTGTTGTGATGAGACAAAGAACCAAGGAGCATACACTCGCGTGATGCAAAGTCACAGATTTGACCTTTCACTGACGGGCTAAGTCATCTTGGTTCCTTGAATCTTTCTTTCCTCAGTGGCCCATTTTCTAGCCTTTGCTTTCTTTTCATTGTGATCTTCTGATGTTCTATGTCACACTTACTAAGCCTCATTAAGAGTTCTATTTTTCTTTCTCTTTTCACATCATGAGTCTGGTGAATGTATTTTACTGTCTCACATGCTAACCAGTCTAGGAACAAACACATCCTGCCATTTGAATTTTCTATTTTATGGAAAATTAGCCATAAAAAGAATAAAATAATGCCATTTCAGCAGTATGGATGGACTTAGAGATTATCACAGTAAGTCAAACAGAGAAAGACAAATATCATATGATATTGCTTATATGAAGAAACTAAAAAAATGGTACAAATGAACTTATTTACAAAACAGAAATAGATCCACAGGCATAGAAAACAGAGTTATGGTGACCAAAAGGGAAAGGGTGGGGAGGGGTAAATTAGGAGCTTGGGATTAACATATATATACTGCTATATAGAAAGTAGATAACCAACAAGAACCTACTATATAGCACAGGTATTTTGTAATTAATATTTGGTAATAATCTGTTGACAAAAAATTATTCACAACCTAAAAATTGAATTATGTTTTATTTGGCGGGAATTTTTAGGACTTCAGGCCTGGGAGGCGGCATCTCAAGAAACCCTGAGAGAACTGCTCTGAGGAGGAAAGGGGAAGAGCCAGATTATACAGAAGTTTTGCAACAAAGGGCAGGTAGTTGGGAACTTCAAAAAATTATTGTTAATTAAAGAAAGCCAGATATCTCAAGTTAAGGCATTTGGTGCTTTTCTGTGTATGGGAAGATGCAAGAGACGGCTTCTCTGAAATCATTCCTTTGATACGCACCTCAGCCGTCTGGCCCCAGTATCCGGTTTTCACATCCTGCGTTTCCTCAGGGCTCACAGTAGGGACTAGCTGCAGTCTGATGGCTGCTAGATGACAGGTACTCTTCCCTCCCTGAGTCTTCTCAGGGCTCGTTAGTTTGCATGGGAGGGCTGCAATCACTGGTGACTGTGATGTCCTTTCTTTACTGATATGGAAGGAAATATTCCATTTCTCAAACCTGTAAGGGAAAAGAATCTGAAAAAAAGAATAGACAGGCATATGTATAACTGGAATCAACTTTGCTGTATACCTGAAACTAACACAACATCATAAATCAACTATAGTTCAACTTTTTTAAAAAAATGAGGTCTCCATTATGGGTGAAGAGTGTATGTGGAGTTTAGGAAGCATGTTGGTACTTATTGGCTGCATCTAGAAGTGACAGCCACAGAATTTCACATCTGGGGTCCATCAGTCACTGCTGTCTACAAAGCAGGGGTCTGCAGTCCGTGAATCCAGCCCTCTTCATCCTTTCCAGCACAGTTATATTCCGGATCTCCAGCCCAAACCACTGGGCACTTTTCCCCTCGTGTTCATCCTTAGGCCACACAAGGTCTCTTCTCTCCAACCCCTACTTCTCCCCAGAACTCAGCTTTCTGCTGTGCTGGCTTGTCTAGCACCTAAATGCAGCAGCTCCTATATCCTGTCTTGGCTTTCTAAAGCACTTTGCAACTTGTAATTCAATCCTATGGAGCAGTTTTCTCCAGTAAGAGTGACTGAAGAGTAGGCTGAAGTCCATACACAAAACACTTGAGCAATGTCCATCATGATGGGGTTTTGCATAACTCTTTCCCTGAAAGTCAACCCAAGTATGGAGGAGGAAAGACCAAGCTGTGAGTATTCCTTTAAGAAACACAGAGATAGACCATATCATTTACTTGGTGAAATTAACCACACAAGGTTTCCTCTGATCATCTTGTTGCTGTTTGAAAGTCCCCTTGAACAGTTGTCTTGCATATGAGACAGAGGAAGTGTTGAGAAAAATTTGCACAACTTGAGAGTTGCAAGTTAAGTTTTATTTGGGGCAAAATGAGAACTTCAGCCCAGGAGACAGCATTTCAGATAGCTCTGTGAAACTACTCTAAGGGGGCAAGGCAAGGAGCTAGGATATATAGGAGTTTTGCAACAAAGGGCAGGTAGTAGAAACATCAAAAGATGGTTGTTAATTAAACCAAATAGGTCAGGTTAAGGAATTTAGTGCTTTTCTGTGTGTGGGAAGATGCATGAGTCTGGGCTTGCCAGGACATGGAAGTAACCTAGATGTCCATCAGCAGACGAATGGATAAGAAAGCTGTGGTACATATACACAATGGAGTATTACTCAGCCGTTAAAAAGAATACATTTGAATCAGTTCTAATGAGGTGGATGAAACTGGAGCCGATTATACAGAGTGAAGTAAGCCAGAAAGAAAAACACCAATACAGTATACTAACACATATATATGGAATTTAGAAAGATGGTAATGATAACCTTGTATGCGAGACAGCAAAAGAGACACAGATGTATAGAACAGACTTTTGGACTCTGTGGGAGAGGGAGAGGGTGGGATGATTTGGGAGAATGACATTGAAACATGTATACTATCATGTAAGAAACGAATCACCAGTCCAGGTTCAATACAGGATACAGGATGCTTGGGCTGGTGCACTGGGATGACCCAGAGAGATGATATGGGGAGGGTGGTAGGAGGGGGGTTCAGGATTGGGAACTCATGTACACCCGTGGCGGATTCATGTCAATGTATGGCAAAACCAATACAGTATTGTTAAGTAAAATAAAGAAAAATAATAAAACAAAAAAAGAGATCATTCCTTTGATGTGCACCTCAGCTATCTGGGGCCAGTATTCTGTTTTCACATCCTGATATTCCTCGGGACTCACCACGGGGAGTGGCTGCAGCCTAATGGCTGCTAGACGACAGGCATTCTCTCCTTTCTTGAGTTTCTTCAGAGCTCACCGGTGGATGCTAATGACTATGACATCTTTTGTTTACTGATATGTGAGGAAATATTTTCATTTCTCGAAATATTCCGTGTCCCAGAAGTTAACAGTAAGAGGACTAATGACAGTCACACTGTGGCTTCGTAACTTTAACACGGGCTCTCTCGCCAGCTGTGACACGGCTGCCACGTGGTTGTCCTCACTGATGCATCTCTGTCTTTCGCTTCCAGCTCGGGGACCTGCTTCACAAGCTGCAGTTCGTCCTGACCTATGTGGCTCCTTGGCAGATGGCGTGGGGTTCCTCCTTTCACGTGTTCGCTCAGCTCTTTGCAATCCCTCGTATCCTTTCTGCTTCTCTGTTCACCCCCTGGCTCAGATTCACATTTTATGGATGTGAGCTTTTCACTGAACCTTGGCAATAAAAAGGTTTTAAAGTCTTTAAGATTACATTTTAATGGGGACCTGGGCTTCCTTTTAGGCACTTAGCCTTAAGAGAGATTTCTTAATTTGGAAGTCTTCCTGTTTCTTAATGCATATTCAGGAGTGACTTAATTTCTTCTGATTTTTCCATTTCCCATGACCACATCTGCATTAAGATATCCTGTCTTTTAAATCACCACTTAAATGATTTGGATTACTTGTGCAAAATAGTGCAAATTAATTTGATATTATTAAACATTATAAATAGGATTTCTATATTATTATTGATTATATAACATTATATTAAAACATAGTTTGATTATCATATACTTGAAGAATGTCCAATGACCCAGAATTGGGCACAAACAGAATTATTCAAATATCTTTGAAGACCAAAAAAAATATTTATGGTTTTGTTTTACAATTGTCATTAGCCAAGAATCCTAGTTTTATCATTCATAGTTTCATTTGGTTTCCTTGTCTATTTTTAAGTGTTTCCATAATGATAATTAGTTTTAATTTACTTCAAAACAATTTGACTTGCTCCTACTAAAGATCGTTTTGACACAGCTAAATTGTGTGTGTGTGTGTGTGTGTATTTGGAGAGAGGGAGAGAGAAAAATCAAGAATATTCTTGAAGACAGAGAGAGTAAATAAAATATTCTTAACTCAGGCCTGAAATTTGCCCTCCCTCAAAGACTTTTCTTCCCACTAAATTTATACATTTTTAGTTTGTGTTTCCTGAGTTGTGGTCCAGGAACTTCCTCAATCAGAATCCTTAGAGGAGCTTATAAAATAAGCAGATTCCTGAGGTCAGCACATACCTTGAAAACCACATTTAAAGGGGGAATCCTGAAATCTCCATCTTCACAAGCCTCCCTGGGATTCTCATCCACTGATGTGTGTGAAGCGCAGTCTTGGCTGGCATCCACTGTGGGTGCTGTGAGCTTGTTTTAATGGCCACACAGAGCTTTCTTTCCTGGCGGTTACATGAGGCTCCTCAAGGCAATTCTTAAGGAACCCCTGGGATCTCAACTTTGAGTACAGATATAGAAATTTACCTGGGATATTTGTTATCCTCTGGTAGCTCAGATGGTAAAGAATCTGCCTGCAGTGAGGAAGACCTGGATTTGATCCCTGGGTCAGGAAGATCCCCTGGAGAAGGGAATGACTACCCACTCCAGTATTCTTGCCTGGAGAATCCCATGGACAGAGGAGCCTGGTGGGCTACAGTCCATGGGGCCCCAAAAAGTCAGACTACTGAGAAACTAATACACACATTTGTAAAGTGATAATATGTTCTATATTTTTTTTAAATGCTGTCCTCTGACTCATTTGTTTTTTTAAAAAATTAATCATACCCAAAGCTGTCCTCAAAATGCACATTCTCCACATTCTTATTCTTAGAACTGCATTAATATTTGTAAAGTGTTTCATGCTTATTTGGCAGAACAAGCTCAGGAAAAATGATCGCAAAAGTGTGAGCTTGTATACCACCCCTTTATAACAGCATTCATTTTCTACAGCAGCAGTCATTTTAGTTTTTCTAAATAGAGTCCTTTAAAACAAAGACAGTGAGATGAAAGAGTGAGGGGATTTTTATTTATTTATGGTGCATGTCTTCGGTATCCTGTCTAGAATTTAAAACCTGTTTATTAAATGAAAAAGATGAGATGGATATAAATTTGCAGCTGAGGAGTTGGACTAAGAATTTAAAACCTGAAGTAGTGGTTTCCAATTTTATCCTAAATTTGGTCTCACAGAAATCTGTAACATTTCTTGTGGCTTCTTCTGCTTTGTTCAGTGAATTTAGTAATACTAATTACTCCTTGCAGTTCCATAGCTGAATTACACGTTCTGGGAGCCATAAGTTTCAATTACCTGACCTGTATTTGTGTTGAGGGCTCACACACAGGCATGTGGTACCTGGCACTTGTTAGCTCCTCTGAATTCAAAGGCAACACTGGCATCCTTCTCAGATGGAGCACAGTGGGCATTGCATCCAAGTATGTTCGTGACGGGATTCCCTGGTGGCTCAAAGGTCAAGAATCCACCTGCCAATGTAGGAGACGTGGGTTTGATCCCCGGCTGGGGAAGATCCCTGGAGAAGGAAATAGCAACCCACTGCAGTATTCTTGCCTGGAAAATCCCATGGACAGAGGGGCCTTGTGGGCTACAGTCCTTGGGGTTGCAAAGAGCTGGACATGGCTTGGCGACTAAACAACAGTGTTCATGATGGATGGATCTGATTTTCAGACACAATCAGTCCTCATGCTTTGTTCCGAAAACTGTTCCCATCAGTGACACCCACCTGCCTCTGCTCAGGTACAGACCCTTCAGTGGTCATGGAGCCTGATCACACCTGGTGTGATGGCCTACAGGAGCTTCAGCACCCTCCTTATCACCCAAAGACACCTTCCCATCCTGGATCCATTATAAAGGTGGTGATGGTGGTGGTTTAGTGACTAAATCATGCCCAACTCTTTTACGACCCATGGTCTGTAGCCCTCCAGGCTCCTCTGTCTGGGGGATTTCCCAGGCAAGAATACTGGAATGGCTTGTCATTTCCTTCTCCAGGGGATCTTCCCTACTCAGAGATCGAACCCTGATCTCCTGCTTGGCAGGCAGATTCTTTACCACTGAGCCACCTGGGAAGCCCATTGTAAAGGTAACAATTTGCTATTTGGAGCCCAACATCATACTAGTGAGAATATAATGAGATCATTTAAGAAACCAGATACATATGCCATCAGGACGAAACTATCAGGTTCCTAAATGCCAGCCCTGGATCTTGACTAATTCTGAAATGTTAATGATTCTATCACTCTGTGAGGAAGCTGTGGGTTCCATCCTGGCATTGAGAAGGGACTAATTTGCTCCATTTTGAAACTGAATTAACTTTCATGCCAGAAGGTCACTGTTTAGTAAATTGCTTTTTCCAGTCTTAGCATGTTTTGTCCCTCGGTCACCTCTGTTAGTTTCTAAGCTTGTAACCTCCAGGGAAGGATGAGAATGCTCACCCTTTTAATATGTGTAGAGACCATGCAAGACCATTATCTTCAAATAATTAGAGTTAGCCAGATTTACTCTATTAAATGTGTGTATTGGAAAGACTGCTTTCTATTTGGCATGTCATTTTGAGCTTCCAATTATGTTTTTAAGTATCAGTGTTGAACATTTTCATTTTAAATGCCTGAACCTTTTTAAGGAGTCTCCATCCTTAGCAACTGAACAGCAACAACCATCTACTCCTTAGGCCCGCCTCTTGGCTCTCAACAAAGAAGGCTACGTGTTTCTCAGTACTGCCTTAGTTGTTATAGTCATGGTCTTCTGTATTTATACATATATATAAATATACTTACTGATATATATTAAAACATATATATTTATAAATATACATGTATTTACGGATAGTCCCTAAATAAAATAACCTATGAGGCCTTCTGTTCACTGCTCCCCTACTTCTGACCTATTACGCTTCATTTTCTTTCCTACCAAATTTGAACTTTATAAGCTAGCGATATTTTCCTCATTTTTTAATGTCTGGATAACTGTTTCCGGTGTTTAAAAAATGGATAGCATACTCTTTGGGGAAATGTTTAGAAGCAAAAAGAATGGCAGTGCCAACCCACCTAGCCTGCAGCCCGGCCTGGCTTCCACTTACTTTGTCCTGGTTCTTCTGCTAACCCCACAGGGCCCCCTGAACCTGCCAGAGTGGATGTGCCTCTCTTCTCTCCTTCCCCCGGGCCCCTCCCCACAACACCCCACTTCTCAGGAATCTCCCCCTTGGCCCCACTCTGCTTTTTCAGCCCCTTTTCTCAGTGACATCTCCTGTGTAGTTCCTTTTACTTCTGATGATGGGGGTGTAGTAAGTTGGTATGTTTTGTGGCAGAGGTACTTTTTAAAATTTTTGATTGTTGATACTTTGTTTAAAAAAAATTTTTTTTTAATCTATTTTTTGGCTGTTCTGTGTCTTTGTTGCAGTGAGTGGTCTCACTAGTTGTGACACATGGGATTAGGTACCTGGTGGCATGTGGGATCTTAGTTCCCCAACCAGGGACTGAACCCACGTCCACTGTATCGGAAGGAAGATTCTTAAGCACTGGAGCACCAGGGAAGTCCCATGTAGTAGAGATATTTAGATCTTTCCCATTTTCAAATTAACAAGAAACTGATTCTGCATTTGGACCTAGGTCAGAATAAAGGGGACTGGACTGAAATTGTAGCACAAGCGAGATCTTTTGATACCCAAACAGTTCAACATGATTTTGAATGGCGGGTGTGTCATTTCACTCTTCAAGATGTTTGGAAATAAACAGCAAGTTGGGGGAGGGGGTGGGAAGACATAGTTACAAATGAAGAAAAACTTTTACATCTATGAAAATGCCCAGGGAAGTGCCTGTAGACTGACAAGGCTCACTCACACCTCTGTATTTATACGTAAATGGGTCTCTGAAGTCCCATATCGCAAAAGCCCTGCCATTGATAACATGGGAAAGCCCTCTATGTTCCGGTAGGTAATGAAACACAGAGCCCTCCTATCCATGACGAGCATGGAGGCATTTCTTACTATCCACTGGAACTTTTTAAAGAAGGGCTAAAGAAATAAGACCTCCATTTGTGCAACAATGAGAAAAAGGCACATTTTCCAGGTGGGAAAATCAGCCTTATAGGAGATCAGATTTTTTTTTTTTTTTTTTTTGGCCCTGCCCTGTAGTATGTGGGCCTTAGTTTCCTGACGAGGGATTGAACCTGTGTCCCCTGTATTAAGAGTGCGGAGTCTTAACCACTGGACCATCAGAGAAGCCCTATCCTTATAAATCAGATCAGACCTGCAGTAGAATCAAGTAGGGCCTCACCCTGAAGCACAAGGAATCATGTGCACACATAAAACCTGGGCTCCCACAGACCTCTGCCGACTCTTCCCCTCAGGCCCCACCATCACCCCCGAACCACAGTGATGTGAGTGTGATTGACAGCTGGAGGAAGTTCCCCGGTGATGCTGGGAAACTGGGGAGGGACTAGCCTTCGGTGCCTCCCCCGGATTTCCAGAGGTCAGTTAGTTGAGCTTAAGCCAAAAGTTAGAGCCATACTTATTTTAATTTTGGACAATTACATTTCTGATCAGAGTATGTAAAGTTGAGGCATGCCAACAAGCAGGAACTCATACAGAGTACTAGGGAGATGACTTAGCCGGCAGCACACTGTGACTTTATGTGTACACGTTTTTAACTTATAAACCAGATATAAGCTGGGTTTTTTTCTTTTTTTAATTGAATTGATCTATTGGTGTTCAGAGTATAATAAAAGACACAGATTTTTGAATAGTGGGAAAATATTCTTTGAGGAACAGAGATGCTGTCTTCCCAAACAATGGTATTTATTTACTTTCAAAGTATAATTTAATTTTAATTATTTATAAAGCTGCTTAGTACTTTAGTAAATGTGCCACAGTGTGTCTGGTTCAGCTAATATTATCTCAGGAAAAAGCACTGTTCTTTTCAAATCTTAGATATTAAATCTTTGCCATAAGTTGTGCTGAGACTGCTGGGAATTTTATGAGAATCATTTGGTTTTCGCAGTGATGATACATGAGACCTAGCAGGATACTATTGGAAGTTTTACATTTCCAAAAATGTACCTACAGCCATCATAGGGATGCCCATCTTTCTTTCCTTGGTGAGAAAATGGCTTTCATATAAACTTGTTAAAATCTCAAATATTTTTTAGAAAAATAACAATGAGCACACTTTTTGAGCCTTAACTCAAAATCCTCAGATTCTGCCATGCTTTTCTTACAGGCATTTGCCACGTCCATCGTTTCTACTCCACTGAGCCCATTTCTTGGGAGCGTCATTTTTATCACTTCGTATGTCAGGCCAGTGAAATTCTGGGAGAAAAACTACAAGTAAGATCATAAAATCATTACTGACTTGCTTTGCTAAGACTTGAGTTCAGGAGGCTCCTCGACCTTTGTCTATGAGAAGTCCAGGCATCAGGTTTTGTCCTCCTGTGGGGCAGCCCTAGCGACCCCACCCCGACCCTGCACCAGATCACCCACTCAGCTTCCAGGTTCTGGGCCAAGGCTACTGATGGCAAATTTGCAGTCGGCACCAGTCTAGGTTTCACCAGCTGTGAAGGAAAATGAGTTATCTCTGTGCATTCTTTTTTTTTTTTTTTTTTAAAAAAAAGCTTTTTACTTTGTTTTGGGGTTTAGCCGATTAACAATGTGATAGTTTCAGGTGAACATCCAAGGGACCCAGCTATACATATACATGTATCCATTCTCCAGCAAACTTTCTTCCCATCCAGGCTGCCATGTAACATTGAGCAGAGTTCCCTGTGCCGTACAGTAGTTCCTTTTTGGTATCCATTTTAAATACAGCAGTCACTGCCCACTCTTAACAGTTGCTCTTGAGAGGTTGTCTTAGGAACCATGGTCTAGTCATTGGATCAGATTGCTTCTTGGGGGCTCATCTGCCTTCTGTGGGCCTTTGAAATATACATGCCATGCATGTACCAGGGTGCATGCCTCACAGCTCAAAGTGAGCACACCATTTTTTTTCTGAGCACCGTTGAACCTGTAGAAGATGATGCATGGGCTTTGCCTTGGCGATTTGTACTGGTCAGTCATAAATTTCCTCAAGCAAACAGTGATGGAGCCAGAGCTATCATTTTTTTTTTTTTCCCCTCAGTGGTGCCACACGGCATGCGGGATCTTAGTTCTCTGATTAGGGATCAAACTCTTGTCTTCTTCATTGGAAGGCAGAGTGTTAACCACTGGAGCACCAGGGAAATCCCACTAGGGCCATGATTTTGTCCGAACTGGTGGGAAGTAATGGTTCTGTGAGAAACTTTCAAGAGCCATTGATTTGTTGGGGGAGGGCCTGAGAACAACAGCCAGAGGAGGGGGCAAGATGAGCCGGCCTGTCTCTAGCTGGGTTGCCTCCTTTGCCCTCATTTACAAGCCGTACCTGGGCTGTCCCATCCAAGCCCTAATCCATCCTCTGTAATGTATCTACATTGCCCATGGCTCTGCCCAGTGGCGCTAGTGGTAAAGAACCCGCTTGCTGATGCAAGAGACAGAAGACTCACACATTTGATCCCTGAGTTGGGAAGATCCCCTGGAGAAGGAAATGGCAACCCACTCCAGTAATTTGCCTGGAGAATCCCATGGACAGAGGGGCCTGGCGGGCTTCCATAGGGTTGCACAGAGTGAGACACGACTGAAGCAACTCAGCACACTTGCACTGCCACTGTAAATGCGCCTGCATGTGTCACAGAGGCCAGAGTTACGTTAGGAGATCGTGTGGTTAGACGCTTTATGTGAGTGGAAATACACAGCTTTCTGGGGCGGGCAATAGGGTGTTATGATGAACACCCAGCACGGGCCGCCAGCCTGCCAGGGCTCACACCTCACCTTCATCATTTGATGTGGGTGACCTCAGTCCTTTCTCTTCTCTTCTGTAAAATGGGGCCAAAGGAATAAGGCCTACTTCCCAGCCTTGCAGGGGAATATGAGTTAATAGTCATAAAGCACCTCGAACACAGTAACTGCCACATGGGCCTGCACTGGGGGGGCTCTTCTCTGACTGTCCTGCCTGGAATTCCTGTCCCTCCGACTGTGCTAACCATCTCTGGGAGCTCACATTTAGGGGTCCTGGGGAAATCGAACCAAACTGGAGCACCCCAAGGTGAGTCAGTGCTGTGAGACCACCAGGAGGTGGGGAAGGCCTCGCCTGTGTCTGGCAGATTCCTCAGCTTCGAAAAGGTGGGCTCGTTGCTGTACAAGTGAAGCCATCTTGAAATTTACACGTAAGCAAGAGTCTCTTTTGCATTTGTCTAAATAGATGCTGGGGCTTCCCAGGTAGCTCAGTGGCAAAAGAATCTGCCTGCAGTACAGGAGACAAAGGACATGCGGGTTCAATCCCAGGATCAGGAAGATCTCCTGGAGAAGGAAATGGCAACCCACTCCAGTATTCATGCCTGGAAAATCCCATGGACAGAGGAACCTGGTGGGCTACAGTCCATGGGGTGGCAAAGAATTGGACATGACTGAGTGAGCAGGCATGCAGAGAGATGCTGGGCATATTTACAGAGTCAGAAGGAAAAGAAAGTCACCAGCACTGGCTTGTCTTTAAGCTTCTCAAGGAGAAAACAATTTGGGGGACTTCTGTGGAGCTCGGAAAATCATACTTCTGAAACGTACAAACACTTGAGAGTAAGGTGTGACAATCCCATAGGCTTTTTAACTATTCAGGAAAGTGCATGATATTTTAAAGGTGATCTTTAACATAAAAGATTTCTTTTTGTCTCCTGTTCTCAGATAAGTTTGAAAACCAGTTTTTGGTAGGGGCCCAGGGAAGAATTTGATAAGCAAAAGGCATCCCCTTTGAACTGGAGGGGGTGATGTTCAGTCACTAAGTCGTGTCCGATTCTTTGTGACCCCATGAACTGCAGCACACCAGGCTCCCCTGTCCTTCACTATCTCCTGGAGATTGCTCAAATTCCTGTCTGTCCATTGAGTCAGTGATGCTATCGAACCATCTCATTTTCTACCCTCTTCTTTTTTTGCCTTCAGTTTTTCCCAGCATCAGGTCTTTCCCAGTGAGACTGTTCTTCACATCAGGTGGCCAAAGTATTGGAGCTTCAGCTTCAGCATCAGTCCTTCTAGTGAATATTCAGGGTTGATTTCCTTTAGGATTGACTGGTTTCCCATAGAAAGGGAAGTGGGGAAATCTTTGTGAGATGCTTTTGTTGAGGGAAGTCATCCTAATACCTGTGCAATACAAGTTGTGTATTTTCTTATTTAGTTTCCTCACTTCCAAGAGTCAGCCACCCATTCAGGATGATACATTGAGATATGAATTGTAGGTTTATGCAGGTTATTTAAAAATATAGGCTGCTCGAGTATTTCCTTATTCAGCCACACAAAGAGATGATGATGCTGTGACCCATTCTTTTGCTCAGGGTAGCACTCTGTTACGTGTGGGGGCTTTGGTCGGCTGTCCTGGGATGAGAAGGGCACAGCATGGTCTGTGGGTATGTCTGAGGACGTTGGTCTCTCTGAAGGAGCCAAGTTGGAGAAGACATTCGGTGCAGCTGGTGGGGGCAGGGAGAGGTGCGGGTGCAGGAGCCAGCCAGCTGAGAGCCTCTTGTCACCTCGTGTTAAGCCTCAGAATACAGAGCCCTGTGGCCATCTGCTTAAAAGATCGGAGATGGAATTTGGAACAGTGAGAG
Source organism: Oryx dammah (assembly GCF_014754425.2). Lineage (NCBI taxonomy): Eukaryota > Metazoa > Chordata > Mammalia > Artiodactyla > Bovidae > Oryx > Oryx dammah. The sequence goes on from NW_024070190.1 coordinate 9,408,195, forward strand.
TGGTGGGAACCCAGAAAGGAAATGGCAGGAAATCTCATCTAGATCTGGAAAGCTCATTCTCTGTATCTGAAACTGTTGGTTTCTCTTATTCTTATTTGTGAGTGTCTCTGTAGCCGTTCCCATTACTTTCTTTTCAGTCTGATGCAGAAAAGCAGTTGTTAGTGTAATTGATTGTTTACTAACTGTCCCAGCTAAGAGATACTCTCCTCTCTGTGTATCAGTGAGTACAGTCTGCCAGTGGGCACCAGGGTCGCCAGCCTCACCCTGGGGTGTGCTGAAGAGCCCTCGTCTCCTCACCTGGCTCCCTCTCCCTCTCCACCTCTGCTCCCTCACTTTCCAGTCCTCTGATTTCTCTTCCAGACCTTTTAAAGCTGCCTTTGGTTTTTGCAAGATTCCGGTGAGCCCTGTACCCTAATGGAGCCAGCTTCTTCCTTTCTTTATTTTTTGCTGTATGTGGGATCTTCAATCCCCTACCAGGGATCAAAGCCATGGGCCTTGCATTAGAAGGGCAGAGTCCTAACCACTGGACTTCAGGGAAGTCCCCTGGGACCATTTTCATTCTCTGTGGAAACAGTAAGTCAGTCACCAGCTACCTGGTGACTCTGGCCTGTCAGTTTGCCCCAGCTTGGTCTGTCTTGAGATCTGCAGAATCTGTACCGAAACACTGCTCTTCACTGGGGGCCGATGACAAACATGTCCTCTGCCCACCTAACTAAGCTGCTCTCCGGCTGATTCCCCAGAAGCAGCACAGGTCACACTGTCTCCGAAGTCTGAGCTGGCTCGTTGCTGCCTGATGAGGAGAAGTCCCCCAGAGCCGTGCACCGCTGGAACTGCTCTGTGCCTGCCTCCTCCAATGTGGCAGCCCTCCCAGCACTCGCCACAGGGATAGTGTGGCTGAAGTTGAAATTCCATTGAGTTTTAATTAATCTAAATTTAAGTAGCTGCATGTGGCCAGAGGCTACTGTATTGGACAGCACAGATGCAGACCCACCTCACCCCAGTCCTTATCTTCCACAGTACTTTTTCATACATCACAGTCACATTTTTCATTCCCAGCCCTCCCTTGGCCAGGCTCTTCTCATCCAATGCTCTCCCCTCCCACACACCTCCACTTCCACCCACATAGATTCAAAAGGCATCTCTGAATGATTCAGAGAATCATTCCACCTGTTGATGAATGAATGGAAGGTTCGGGAAGGACTTTTAGGATGAGAGGTACCGAAGCCATCACTTTTGGAAAACAAATTTGCTCTGTGGCTGTCGTAAATTGTACCAAAGATTGGTGTGGACTGATACTGCTTCCAAGTTTGGACTTCTTTGTTTTCATCTTTGTGTTCCTATGTCGTATGGAACAGCCCTGCTCTTAGTAGGTGCTCCATGACTATTTCTTAACTTAATGAAGTCCAACAATATTATGTAAAAGAGAAAGGAAAGCATAATCTGGATTTCATTTGCCACAACACAATGTTCGCTATTAAACTGTTCTTAACTAAGAAGGTCTTTAAAATCAGTCTTGATGAGTTCTGCCTGGTGTCTCCGTTTAATTTACAGGCAGTGATGGCACTGTAATAATAGTGCCTGATGTTTATAAATCCTCTTATGTTAGAGTACTTTTAAAGAGCTTTAGAAATACATATTGATATTATGATTTATCGTCCTTCTCTCTATATATAAACAATTTCTAAATAACCAAACTTTACCATTAACATGCAGCAAATGTTTAGGCTAGAAAGCATTTGACTCATGGCCCTGGTTGTTTCAGCCAGCATCTCAGTCCTAAAGGAGTTGACTGGTCAGGAAGATTCCCTGGAGGAGGGCATGGCAACCCACTCCAGTGGGTTCTTGCCTGGAGAATCCGATGGCCTTATGAGCCTGGTGGGCTACAGTCCACAGAGTTGTGGAGTCGGACATGACTGAACTGACTTAGCAGCACTAAAGAAGGAAAAGTCCCGTTCACAATGATTTGATTTTGATACTTCAAAAGTCTTCCGTTGTGGTTTGGACACTCTGTCATGTCTAATTCGATTTTGACCCCATGGACTGCAGCCTGCCAGGCTCCTCTGTCCGTGGAATTTCCCAGGGAAGGATACTGGAGTGGGTTGCCATTTCCTTCGCCAGGGGGTCTTCCTGACCCAGGGATCGAACCCATAGCTCCTGCATTGGCAGGTGGATTCTTTACCACTGAGCTACCAGGGAAGTTCCAAAAGTCTTCTATAAAATGTTAAATACCATAGCTATGAGGAGACACGTGTAACAGTCACCTGAAGGGCACATGAGAGTTCACAGTTGTTATGTTTCTATTATATTGTCCAGATTCATTTTAAAATGTTAAATAGTTCTGGACAATATCCTTGTTAACAAGTATACCATAAGCATGTTCATGAGACCACTGTGCTAGCTTAAAATAGGAATCATTCTATGTGATTGCTTTACAAAAAAAATCAACTCTGCATTCCATGCCTTTGTTTGTTGTTGTTCAGTTACAGATGTCATGATCTTGTCCCACCCTAATCAGGAAGAAGATAATCAGTGTGACTTCATCTTCAGCTCTCCCTGAGACAGTGATGGTACTCAGAAAGACCTTGATTAAAATCCTGTCCATATGCTCCATTTGGTGTTTGATTTTAGGAAATTATTCAGCCTGTTCCATTCAGTCACTCAGTCGTGTCCGACTCTTTGCAACCCCATGGACTGCATCACGCCAGGCTTCCCTGTCTATCACCAACTCCCAGAGTTTGCTCAAATTCATGTCTATTGAGTTGGTGATACCATCCAACCATTTTATCCTCTGTTGTCCCCTTCTCCTCCCACCTTCAATCTTTCCCCAGTATCAGAGTCTTTTCCAGTGAGTCAGTTCTTCTCAGAGGGCCAAAGTACTGGAGTTTCAGCTTCAGCATCAGTCCTTCCAATGAATATTCAGGACTGATTTCCTTTAGGATGGACTAGTTGGATCTCCTTGCAGTCCAAGGGACTCTCAAGAGTCTTCTCCAACACCACAGTTCCAAAGCATCAGTTCTTCGGCACAAGTTTTCTTTATGGTCCATCTTTCACATCCATACGTGATGACTACGGAAAAACCATAGCTTTGACTAGATGGACCTTTGTTGGCAAAGTAATGTCTCTGCTTTTTAATATGCTGTCTAGGTTGGCCATTGCTTTTCTTCCAAGGAGAAAGTGTCTTTTAATTTCATGGCTGCAGTTACCATCTGCGGTGGTTTGGGAGCCCAAGAAAATAAAGTCTGTCACTGTTTCCATTGTTTCCCCATCTATTTGCCATGAGGTGATGGGACCGGATGCCACAGTCTTTGTTTTTTTGAATGTTGAGTTTTAAGCTAGCTTTTTCACTCTCCTCTTTGACTTTTGTCAAGAGACTCTTTAGTTCCTCTTCGCTTTCTGCCGTGAGGGTGGTGTCATCTGCATATCTGAGGTTATTGATAGTTCTCCTGGCAGTCTTGATTCCAGCTTGTGCTTCATCCAGCCTGCCATTTCACATGATGTGCTCTGCACATAAGTTAAATAAGCAGGGTGACAATATTCAGCCTTGACGTACTCCTTTCCCAGTTTGGAACCAGTCTGTTGTTCCATGTCTGGATCTAACTGTTGCTTCTTGACCTGCTTACAGATTTCTCAGGAAATTATTAGAAGAAATGAAGTAGCCCTCAGAGTCAACAAAACTCAGCCTGTGAGCCTCAGTTAGCTGATGTGTAAAATGGGATGACTGTCTCTATGTGCCTCCTAGAAGTTGTAAACACAAAATTAATCCTGCACCATTTTGCTTTCCTTCTTTGTATTTTTTAAAATTTATTGCTAATTGGAGGCTAATTGCTATACAAGGTTTTGCTGTTTTCTGTCAAACAACAACATGAATCAGCTATAAGTGTATATATATGTGTGTGTCCTCTCCCTCTTGACCTTGTTTCTTAAAAATTTGGCCACATTGCATGGCATTTGGGATCTTAGTTCGCTGACCAGAGATGGAATCTGGGGTCTTCTACGCTGGAACCATGGAGTCTTAACTACTGGACTGCCAGGGAAGTCCCTGCTTCCTTGTATTTTTATCTGCTATCATTTAACTTTTACTTCAGGTAAATCTAGACACGCTTTATGTTTCCTTGCAACCTACCTGAAATCATTTCTGAAATGGCAGAACACAACCATAGCAACCCACGAAAGAACACACGTGTGGACCATGGAGCGTCATATCCACAGCCACCGTGCTGTGACGTGCTCTGTAAATGCTGCTCCTCACCTCCAAACGCTATGGTTATTTTGAGGCTTTAGCCAGTCCCAGAGCCTGGGTTCTGTTCTCTGAGCATCAAAGCTGCCTTAGTGGAAAGAGCGAGATCTCCCAAGTGCCATTCTTTTGTGGTTTATTGAACAACAGAATAGATGATCAAAATATTTCAGCTAGTCTCAGTGAGCTTTCATGGGTCTTACTTTCTTATTCCACAGCCCCTTCCTGGGTTTGTAATATAGAAGGGAAACTAGCTGGACCTTCGGAATTGCAGAATACCCCCGGTACTGTCTACAGGGAGGGAGTCCTCTTGCTACTCCTCTGGAGCAGACCTTGTATCTCACTCAGCGCCCCTGTGAGCATTGTCAGCCACAGTAGTGGACTCTTATTGCACCAGGTCTGCTCCCTGTGGCATTAGCCAAATACCCCATACACCTGGATATACCTGCCGATCCTGAAGCACACAGCATCCTTGCCCCACCTGTACCATCCTTTAACAGTTTGAAGGAACCTTTCCTTCCCTTCTCAGCCCTCTGCTTCAGGCTGAACAGTCCTCTCTGTTCTTGGTGTGAGATGGTCTAGACCTTGAGCATCTCAGCTGCCTTCATCCAGATGTTTACTGAGATTTCTCTGTCCATGCCCTCCGGAGCAGATACCTCCAGGTGTCACCTACTCAGTTCACAGTAAAGGGACCTGTTACTTCCTCGAAGTCCTATGTTCTGCTCTCACTTCTGCTTCTTAAAATCTTGTTGCTCATTCACTATGTGTCTGACTCTTTGCAACCCCACGGACTGCAGCACTCCAGGCTTCCGTCCTTCACTGTCTCCCGAATTTTGCTCAAACTCACGTCCATCGAGTTGGTGATGCCATCCAACCATCTCCTCCTCTGTCGTCCCTTTCTCTTCCTGCCCTGAATCTTTCCCAGCATCGGGTTCTTTTCCAATGAGTCAGCTCTTCACATCAGGTGACCAAAGTAATGCAGCTTCAGCATCTTAAAATCTAAATCTCCTCAATTATTTTGCTAAAGTATTGCCAAGCCAAGTCTTCATCATCCCACTCTTATGTGTATATGTTTCACTGAAAGGCAGAAATTTCCATTTCCTCTATCTACTCTCAACTTCTTGGCTTCAACTCAACATTCCAATCCATGCAGGTCAGTGTGTCCATCGTCATTCATCATCTCTCCAGCCGCTTCACTTGTACTGTCTGCAGATGGGCTTGCCTGTCATCATCTGGGTCTTCATTCATGGTTTGTTAATGATGATGAGCTGGACGGAGTTACGGATGCCTGACGTGGTTAAGGCAATCAAAAAAGAAACTCTTAACTTCACACTTTATTTTCTGTTTTTCAGAATGAAGGCATTTTGCTGGATATTTTCTTCCTAGCAAGCTGTTTTAAGGGTGGTTTGTAAAATCATCGTGCAAAGCATTAAACATCTCAAAAGGCATTTTGTTTTTCTGTTTTAAAAACTCTTTATTTGATATTGGGATGTGCTGCTGCTGAGTCACTTTAGTCCTATCTGACTCTTTTATGACCCCATGGACTGTAGCCCGCCAGGCTCCTCTGTCCACGGGATTTCCCCAGAAAGAATACTGGAGTGAGTTGCCATGCCCTCCTCCAGGGGATCTTCCCAGCCTAGGGACTGAACTCACATCTCTTGTGTCTCCCTCATTTCAGGCAGGTTCTTTACCACTGGGCCACTGGGGAAGCCCCTGTTGGGATATAGCTGATTAACAAACAATGTTGTAATAGTTTCAAGTGAAAGGTGAAAGGACTCAGTCATACAAATACATGCATCCATTTTCCCCCAACCCCCTGCTTCCCTCCAGGCTGCTGCATAACACTGAGCAGAGTTCCCTGTGCTGCACAGTAGGTCCTTTTTGTTTACCCAGTTTAAATATAGCACTGTGTGCATGTCTCTTCCAAACTTCCTAACTGTCCCTTCCTTCTACCCACCCTCCCTGGTTTATTCTCTAAGTTCATTTCCTGAAAGTCTAAAAGTCTGTTTCTTTTTTGTAAGCTCATTTGATCATTTATTTTAAGATTCCATATATAAAGACTAGGATATTTCTCTCAAAAGACATTTTTTTAAGTGTAAAGCAGGAAGCTTATATGGCTTATGGGTTAATAGTAAAATGCAGCATTATAATTCAAGTCTTCCAGAAAGGGATTTACATATTTCAACTTGTAATGAAGCTACCCCACAATTTATTTGGATGTGTTTTAAAAGGGCTTCCCACATAGCACTAGTCATAGAGAACCTGCCTGTCAAAGCAGGAAACATAAGAGGTGTGGATCTGGTCCCTGGGTCAAGAAGATCCCCTGGAAGAGGACATGGCAACCCACTCCAGTGTTCTTGCCTGGAGAATTCCGTGGACAGAGGAGCCTGGCGGGCTACAGTCCATGGGGTTGCAGAGAGTTGAACATAATTGATGCAACTTAGCACTCATGTTTTATAAAGCACTCAGACACAGCTGCTGTGGGGTACAGTCCTGCAGCTCCCTTATCAGATGTTGTAGGGCCTTAGAGCTCTTGAACGCACACCTAGGAGTGCTGGGCCCTGGACACACACATACCAAAGCAGTGGAAGCAGCTCAGCAGCACTAGCAGTGACGGGAGGGGGCCTCGTCTTTCTGCATGTAGGGGCCGCCTGCCCACTGTCTCAAATATGTTCATTCCTGTCCTGTCACCCACTCTGGAAGTAGGACTTCATTTTTCTCATTTCACATATCAGAAAAAGGAAAGTCAGGGCAGTGAAATAACTTGCCCAAGGTCACAGAACAAGTCAGTGGCCAAGCCAAGATATTAACTCAGGTCTGGCCTTATTTCAGGCCCTGAGCATTTCCCATTATGAAATAAAGCTTCTCAAAACGCCTTCCACACCAAAAACAAAACAAACAAACAAACAAGAAACCCCAAACTAAAGCCAGTGACTTCCAGTTAAAGCATTTGCCCTTGACTCGAGAGGTGCGGTCCCAAGAGCCTGTCCAGAAGGGAAGGTGGCTGCAGCCCGGGCCTGAGATCCCATGGGCCTCATTCCAGGAAGGGTCTCCCTTTTCTGAAAGGCCTTCTCTGGGTCCCAAGCGAGCCCTGTGCGCCCCCTCCCCGCGGGGTCAGTACCGGCTGCTGCAGAGGTCGGTGGCTGTGTCCCCTGTTACCTCCACAGAAGCGGACGTTGGTCCCACACCTCTCCTCTGCCCTCAGGCAGGCCCAAACTGACCCGAGTCAGAACCCAACCTGCCTAAGTGTGTGCTTGCTCATTTGCTTCAGTTGTGTCTGACTCTTTGTGACCCCAGGGGCTATAGCCCACCAAGCCCCTCTGTCCATGAGAATGTCCAGGCGAGAATATTGGAGTGGGTTCCCATGCCCTCCTCCAGGGGATCTTCCCAGTCCAGGGACTGAACCCACGTCTCCCGCAGCTCCTACACAGCAGGCGGATTCTTTACCACTGAGCCACCGGAAAAGCCCGACTTGCCCAAGGCCACTCTTGGGATCATCCTGTGAGTGGTCTCACTGATGACTGGACTACTGGAGCCTCGCAGCTCAGGTGCTTGGAGGCCCCTCCTCAGGCTGCACGAGAGGTGGTGAGTGGCCACCTGGCCAGATCTGGACCATTGCCAATCGCTGGGAGGTTCATCGTTCCCTGTTTCCGTGGGGACCTCGTGATGCTGCTGAGTCCCTGAGCTGGGCGCCTCAGTGCTCCTTCCAGAGGCCCTGATCAGGAGCTGCAGTTCTGCCTGATTCTCAGGAGCCCTGGATCCCATGCAGGAAAGTGAAGGGGCGCTCCCTTGGGTACAGCCTGCAGCCTCCAGGACTGCCAGAACCAGCAATGGGAGCCTATCCCACTGGGAGACCCAGAACCACCAATGATGTGAGGCATGGGGGCGCACTGGTTCCAGACCCTGCCAGGTGGGTAGATGGGACTTCAGAGCAGGACTGAAGCCTGAGGTACCCTCATGAGTTCACCGGAGGTCCTGAATAAAAGCTCAAGCCCAGAAAGGGTTGTTGTTATTCAGTCGCTCAGTCATGTCTGACTCTTTGTGACCCGATGGACTACAGCACCAGGCTTCCCTGTCCTTTCATTATCTCCCAGAGTTTACTCAAACTCATGTCTGTTGAGTCGGTGATGCCATCTCATCCTCTGTCGCCCTCTTCTCCTCCTCAGCCTTTCACTGTTTCTCAGCATCAAGGAGGAGTTTCCTTTCTAGTGAATTGGCTCTTCACATCAGGTGGCCAAAGTATTGGAGCTGCAGCTTCAGCCTCAGTCCTTCTAGTGAATATTCAGGATTGATTTCCTTTAGGATAGACTGATTGGGTCTCCTTGCAGTCCAAGGGACTCTCAAGAGTCTTCTCCAACACCACAGTTCAAAAGCATTAATTCTTCAGTGCTCAGCCTTCTTTATGGTCCAACTCTCACATCCATACACAGCCACTGGCAAAACCATAGCTTTGACTATACGGGCCTTTGTCGGCAAAGTGATGTCTCTATTTTTTAATATGCTGTCTACATTTGTCATACCTTTCCTTCCAAGGAGCATGTCCAACTCTTGTGACCCCATAGACTGTAGCCTGTCAGGCTCCTCTGTCCATGGATTTCCCAGGCAAGAATACTGAAGTGGGTTGCTGTTTCCTGCTCCAGAGGTCCAAGGATCAAGTGTCTTCTAATTTCCCAGAAAGGGAGTCGGACTAATTAATTCAGAGACGATTTTCTTTTTAAACAGGCAATTTGAGAAATTCCTATATGCAGCCTTCAGTGCCTTTAGCTCTCTGGAGTCTCCAATAACTTGATAGGCTTTTGAAAGGAATCAGGAAACACCCTCACTTTTATTGGGTGCTAATGATAGGTCTTTGGGAATCCTCCCCCTAGAAGAGATTCAAAGTCTGATGCATATAGACATCTGGGTGTTTTGAGCCATTAAAAAGTGCTTGAGAGTCACTTTGAGGTTCTATACGGGTATCTGTTGATAAAGGAGGTGTATTTTGGGATTAGCATGGTTTAAGCCATGTCTGAGGAGGCAGTGCGTCCTGGGACTTACAAGGATAGGCGGGGTGGGAAACTGGACTAAGTCTCGAACTTTCCAAAAGTGATAGAAGTGAAGATAAGCCAGCAATAAACATTCTCCATTACGTATGATGAACTGGAGGTGTCAAGACGGACTGAAGAGTTTAGTATCAGTAAATCTCAGCCAGGTTCCTGGGGATACATGAGCTGAGTCTGTGGACACGTATCCTGACTCATGTTTCATTCCATTTTAGTAGAACCTAGTTCTGTGTAAATACTGTCCTGGACTTCAGGCCACAGGTAAGCAAGAAACAGATGAGCAAGTGAAACTGTGGCCAAAAACGACAATAGAAAAACAAGGTGTGAAACCCAGAGTCCTGGAGATAGATTGTTTCTGCCTGGCCTGAGTGAGCTCTGGGATTTTGGGGTGTGCCAAGCCTGCAGGAGAGGAGAATCCTATTTCCCACTGGACTTGGTGGTGTAGAATGAAAGGTTAATGCTTCTGGCAGCCTTTTTGTCCCCACGAGGTGTGAACTGACCTGAAAACACAGCAAACAGGCAGGGCTGAGGGATGTGAAGAATGATTCCTGATGACACCATCCTCTCTAGCCCCTGAGTTCAGCTGGGCTCCATTGACCTTTCAGCTATGTGAGTCAACGCATTTCAGATTTTTCTTAAGCCGTTTCCAGTTGGGTTTCCTATCACCTGAAATCTAAACACTCATAATAAAAGCAAGTAATAGCTTTAATCAAAAGGATCTTTCCCTCACCATTTTATTTAGGGGAATGACAGCACAAAGGTAAGATCTTTAGCGCTATAAGTCTGTGAGTCTAGTCTAGAATTGCAGGGAAGGGTGGACTGGCAGAAAGGAGTCTGAGCCTTCTCCGCTCTCTGGCTGATACATCCTGGGTCTTATCAGAACTTCCACATCTCTTCTCTGTCTTGGATTTTCTCAACCGGAATCCCAGTATCTGTGTCTGAATGCTGTTACGTCTGAGACCCTAAATGATGAACTTGGCCCCATCCAGCTGTTTTGCTAACGGATGAGAAAGCTTGCACACCATGTACCCAGGGGTAAGGTTTGACACGTCAGGTGTGGTGAAGAGCGATTATGCAAATGAATTCCAGAAGGATGATGCTTTTGAGGAACTCCAGAGCGTTGAATTTCTCAAATAGCATAGGTTTGAGTTTATTATTCATTGTGCTGCTGTGTATAATTTTACCCAGAGTCCTGTTCCACCCTGCTGAGCAGTTAGAGAATCTGGAAGGTGCAGAGCAGTGAAGTGGACTGGGCGCCTGCAGGAAGCCCTTCACCTGCCCACCTGTGCCCCAACAGTCTGGTGCTGCTGACCCAATGTATCAAGGTCACCCGGTGATTCAAGGTCACCCAGGAGCAAGGCTGTGTGTCTGAGTCTGCAGGGAGTGTCAGCCTAGCACAGCATACAGGCAGAGCCCTTCTCAGGCCTGGCAGCTTTTCCAGCTTTCAGGCATGTATTGGAGATGGAGTTGATTGATTCTAAACAAAGGAAGGCAGAAGTCCCCAGCTTTTGCCTCTCAGACCTTTTTACTGCAGGGCTCGAGTGTTGCTGGCTCAGGAGATTTGTTGGGCAGATGGAGGTATTTGCACAGTTGAGGGTTCACTCCCCAATGCCAAGAACCCTGAGCCCTTTCAAAGTTCTCTGTGACCAGGCAGGCAAGCTACTGGCCACACTACCCATCAGTGACACAGTTGCCTAAGGGATGGCCACTCTGGGTCCTGGGGGACTTTTGCATTTGGACCTCTAGGTTCAAACTCACTCCTTAACATTGCAGTCATGGGAGGCACGGGCGGAAGACTCTTTAATTTTATAACTGTCAACTGAAAAGAAAGCACAGCCAAAAAGTTGAGGATTATGTTTTATTCCAAGGACTTGCTTAAGCCTGCAAGCCTCGGAGACAGCCTCTCAAAAGCACTGAGGAACTGCTCAGAAGAGGTAAGGGAGGAATCAGGGTATATAGTTTTCCAACTTAGACCAGGTAGTCCCAAAGCATCAAATGATTACTGTTAATTACAGAAAATCAGACATCTCAAGGAATTTAGCAGTCTTCTATATATGGGCAGATGCAAGAGTCTGGGCTCATTGAAATGATCCCCTTGACACTCACCTCAGCTATCTGGAGCCAGCATCCTGTGTTTTCCCATCCTGAGTCCCCTCGAGTGAACCATTGTTTTTTGTTGTTTACTTGCTAAGTCATGTCCAACTCTTTTGCAATTCCATGGACTGTGGCCCACCAGGTTCCTCTGTCTATGGGATTTTCCAGGCAAGAATACTGGAGTGGGTCCCCATTCCCTTCTCCAGGAGATCTTCCTGACCCAGGGATCAAGCCTGTATCTCCTGCATTGGCAGACGGATTGTCTACCACTGGGCCACGGAAAGCCACGGGGCACACCACTGGGTGGCGCGACGGCGGCAGCATCTTTTGTCTGCAGATAAGGCAGGCAGCATTTATCATTCACAATACCCTGAGCATACTTCCAAGACTGACCTTAGTCCCTGTTTATTGAAGGCTAAGAACTGTCCCAGACTTCACATATGGTTGCTCTGTCAGGGTTTATGATACAATTGGCTGATTAATGAAATTAGTGCATTATGTGAACATAGGAAGTCATGCTCTTTTTTTCTTGTCACTTTGAAGGCATTCTGCCATCATCACCACTCCATAGGGTTTATGATGCTCTTTCATGTCTCAATTACTGTGTTTGTCTCTCTCTCTGTAAACACAATTAAGTAGATGGATGCTCCCCATCAAGCTGGTTTAAATGAAAAATGACCAATAATGGAAAAATAATCCCATATGTGAGAATTAGTAAAAATGTTACATGATAAGAATAATGGCAATTTAATGTATTACATTCTTTTTCTGTTTTGTATTGTCTAATTAAGTTACATATTTTGGTGTTTGTGTGGTTGGAGCTTAATTTCCTAGAGACTGGGAAAGCTTTGGAGAGAGGAATACTTTGAGGTTTGAGAGAAGAGAAAGTTCGTAGTAGATTTTAAAGAACACTGTTTGTATTATTTTTGTTTTCAGTTGCTAAGTAGTGTCCAGTTCTTTGTGATACCATGTACTATAGCATGCCAGGACCCTCTGTCCTCTATTATCTCCTGGAGTTTGCTCAAATTCATGTCCATTGAGTCAGTGATGCTATCTAACCATCTCATCCTCTGTCATCCTCTTCTCCTTTTGGTTTCAGTCTTTCCCAACATCAGGGTCTTTTCCAATAAGTCGGCTGTTCTCATCAGGTGGCCAAAGTGTTGGAGCTTCCAAACGATACAGAAAGTATTGCTTGTGTAGAGAATGAAATTTTTAAACATCTCTAATTTTAAGAGTAGTCCACGATGATAGAACACTAGCTTTCTAGTTAAATTTATCCAGGATAAAGCCTTCTGAGGAGGTTTTTCTCATCATTGTCAAAGACACTGCCTGGCGGAAAAGCTGGAGAGATGGAGGACAATTGGAGGAGGGGAATGATCTCATTTCCTGTTGTCTATAATGCCTGTGCTCTTAGAGCCAGGACTCAATACAATTTTAGTATTTAAAATCAAATTTGAAAAAACATATTAGGATTAAAAAATTACTGTTCTTTTTTTCCCCATAAAAGAAATCTATACCCAGATGTACTGATGCAGTGATATAAAAACTATTTCCTGTTTATCCATTGTCCCTCCTGATTCCCTTGGGTAACAGGCCTGTTGCAAGGTTAAGTGATTCTTTGTTTAGTTTTGCAGTAGCCAGTCAGAAGAAGGGCTCTATATTTCAGTTGCATATCAAAAGCGCTGTTTTTTAGTTGCCATTTTGTGCACTCAGAAAACTGAAGGTCAGAAGAATTATGGGAGTCTTTCTACATCTCTCAAGTAATTTAATAAATCATAAGCCAAATTACAAACAGAAATCAGATTTATCAACTTAAATTTTCAGTCTGATTCTTAGGGCTCTGCTGCCTTATTGTTTTTGTGTAAGGTTCCAGGCCAAATTATTTTTCATAAGGTTCACCATTGCTGAAACGCAAGCAGGAGAGGTCAAGCCTTCATTGTTATTATTATTGTTTAGTCAGTAAGTTGTGTCCAACTCTTCCCAACCCCATGGACTGTAGCCCACCAGGCTCCTCTGTCCATGGAGTTTCCTAGGCAAGAATGCTGGAGCAGGTTGCCATTTCCTACTCCAGGGGATCTTTCCCACAGGACTGAACCCGAGTCTCCTACGTGGCAGGAGGATTGTTTACTGCTGAGGCCAGGGAAGCCCCACAGACCTGCATATGACACCTTTATTTATCATTTTAGTCAGTTTAACTGATTTGGCAAGGTGTCTCACGGTGATCATAGAATTAGCACCATTTTAGTTAAACTTGGTTTTGTAACAGGTTTGAAGATGGAGCATGGGTCAGGTAAAATGTTATATATTAGGAGTGAATGAAATAACAAAGGAAAAATGAAGTCCATCTCAGCGGAAAAAGGAGCTGCTGTGATTTTATTAAGTGCCACGTCCCTCGAGGACAAAACAGCACTGTGTCTTAACAGGCTTCACGTTAGGAGAGCGTGTCTTCTGGATTTGCTATCTCTCTTGAGACGTGTGGCCGTGAAAACAGGAGAGTCTGGAGGTAATTCGTCAGGGCTGTGCATGTCATTGCAAAATCCTGCAATCTCATTGCCATCAGTTGGCATTTCTTTTTTCTGTGTGCTCACCTTGATCCAAATTCTGTACATACCAGTGGTCACTAATAAAAAATAAATGTGTCTTCATCCCCAGGAGAAATATCATCCAGAACTCTAAATAAAACACTGTCAAATTGGGCCTCTTTTTACCAGGAGGCTATTGTACCCAGAAGTCAAAACCTTAAGTCAGTCTTGTTACTCTTGGGGAAACAAAACCAACAGCACCCTGATCATTTAATACTTAGGAATCCCTTGTAATCTCTTGCATCTCCATCTATTCAGTTCCCCATTTAGGCCCAGCCACATGCAACTAGAAATTTTTATTACTGTTTTGATTAGTTGCATTTGCAGAAACACTTTCATCCCCTAAATATTTATGACTTGCCAGTGAATAAATAGTTGGACTTCATATCCCATAGTTGAAATGTTGGAGAGTCTTGGATTTTTCTGACTGAAATGAGAGAAGTGATCCTAATTTGCAATGCAAGCAAGTTAAGGTGAGAGATGAGAATAACACATGAATGCATTATAATCACAGAATTCAGGCCTGCTTCTAACTATGGAGTTTTCTTTTTATGTATCAGTTCAGTTCAGTTCAGTTCAGTCACTCAGTCATCCGACTCTCCGTGACCCCATGAATTGCAGCACGCCAGGCCTCCCTGTCCATCACCAACTCCCGGAGCTCAGTCAAACTCATGTCCATTGAGTCAGTGATGCCATCCAGCCATCTCATCCTCTGTCGTCCCTTCTCCTCCTGCCCGCAATCCCTCCCAGCATCAGAGTCTTTTCCAATGAGTCAACTCTTCGCATGAGGTGGCCAAAGTATTGGAGTTTCAGCTTTAGCATCAGTCCTTCCAAAGAATACCCAGGACTGATCTCCTTTAGTTTGGACTGGTTGGCTCTCCTTGCAGTACAAGAGACTCTGAAGAGTCTTCTCCAACACCACAGCTCAAAAGCATCAATTCTTTGGTACTCAGCTTTCTTCACAGTCCAACTCTCACATCCATACATGACCACTGGAAAAACCATAGCTTTAACTAGACGGACCTTTGTTGGCCAAGTAATGTCTCTGCTTTAGAATATGCTATCTAGGTTGGTCAAAACTTTCCTTCCAAGGAGTAAGCATTTTTTAAATTTCATGGCTGCAATCACCATCTTCAGTGATTTTGGAGCCCCCCAAAATAAAGTCTGACACTGTTTCCACTGTTTCCCCATCTATTTCCCATGAAGTGATGGGACCAGATGCCATGATCTTTGTTTTCTGAATGTTGAGCTTTAAGCCAACTTTTTCACTCTCCTCTTTCATTTTCATCAAGAGGCTTTTTAGTTCCTCTTCACTTTCTGCCATAAGGGTGGTGTCATCTGCATATCTGAGGTGATTGATATTTCTCCCCGCAATCTTGATTCCAGTTTGTGCTTCTTCCAGCCCAGCATTTCTCATGATGTACTCTGGATATAAGTTAAATAAGCAGGGTGACAATATACAGCCTTGACGTACTCCTTTTCCTATTTGGAACAAGTCTGTTGTTCCATGTCTAGTTCTAACTGTTGCTTCCTGACCTGCATATAGGTTTCTCAAGAGGCAGGTCAGGTGGTCTGGTATTCCCATCTCTTTCAGAATTCTCCACAGTTTATTGTGATCCACACAGTCAAAGGCTTTGGCATAGTCAATAAAGCAGAAAGAGATGTTTTTACGGAACTCTCTTGCTTTTTCCAGGATCCAGTATCACTTTTTTAAAAAGTTTTTTTCATTTTGTATTGTGATATAACCGATTAACAATGTTGTGATAGTTTCAGGTGAAGAGCAAAGGACTCAGCTATACGTATACATGTGTATGGAGATTTTTTAAATTAAACTTTTTTTGAAGCTAAAGTATAAATTTACATGGGGTTGAAAGAAATATTAAACAGAGATCTCCCATATACCTTTTATTCAATTTACATGTGTTAACATATTGCACCACTATCACTGGGATATTGATGTTGGTCCAGTCGAGATATTGACCATGTCCACCCACACAGAGATCTCTGCTGCTGCCCTTTTATATTCAAAACACACTGTTCTGTTCTGTAGCTCGCCCCTTCTTAACTCCTATAACCATTGATCTGTTCTCTAACTCTAATTTTGTTATTTCAAGAATTTTATATGAATGGAATCCTACTACAGTTAACTTCATGGGATTGGCTGTTTTCACTCAACCGTAGTTCACTGAAGATTCATCCAGATCATGGTATGTCAATAACTGTAATTGCTAAGCAGTATCTCATAGTATGGGCTTCCCTGGTGGCCCAGACAGTAAAGAATTGGCCTTCAATGCAGGACACCTGGGTTTGGTCCCCAGGTTAGGAACAACCCCTGGAGGACAGCGTGGCAACCCTCTCTAGTATTCTTGTCTGGAGAATCCCCATGGACAGAGGAGCCTGGCAGACTACAGTCCATGGGGTCTCAAAGAGTCAGACATGACTGAGCAACTAAGTACAGCACAGCACATCTCATAGTGTGGAAACGACAGTCTGCTTAGCAACTCGCTCATTAAGGGACACCTTCTTTTGGTCCAACTCACATCTGTACATGACTACTGTACATGACTATAGGTCTGACTATACAGACCTTTCTTGGCAAAATGATATCTCTGTTTTTTAATACCCTTTCTAGGCTTGTCATAGCTTTTCTTCCAAGCAGCAATAGTGAAGGACAGGGAAGCCTGGCTTGCTGCAATTCATGGGGTTGCAGAGAGTTGGCACAACTTAGTGACTGAACAGCAGAGGGGCGTCTGGGTTGCTCCCAGATTTTGGCTTTTATGAATAAAGCTGCTAGGGACATTGGTCTGTGGGGTTTTGGGTGAACATAAGTCTTCACTTCTCTGGCATAATTGCCCAGGAATATAATTGCTAGCTCATATGGTAGTTATGCTTATATGGTTCATATGCTTGCTAGACAGCATATTGAAAAGCAGAGACATCACTTTGCCAACCTAAGTCTGTAAAGTCAAATTTCCAGTTTTTCCAGTAGTCATGTACCAATGTGAGAGTTGGACCTTAATTAAAGAAGGCTGAGGGCCAAAGAATTGATCCTTTTGAATTATGATGCTGGAAAAGACTCTTGAGTCTCTTGGACTGCAAAGAGATGAAACCAGGCAATCCTAAAGGAAATCATCCGTGAATTTTCATTGCAAGGACTGATGCTGAAGCAGAAGCTCCGATACTTTGGCCTGACGCAAGGAGCCAACTCATTGGAAAAGGGCCTGATGCTGGGAAAGATTGAAGGCAAAAGGAGAAGAGGGTGGCAGAAGAGATGGTTAGATAGCATCACCGACTTAATAGACATGAGTTTGAGCAAACTCTGGGAGATAGTGAAAGACTGAGGAATGTGGCATGCTGTAGTCCACAGGGTCGCCGTCAGAAACGACTTGGTGACTGCACAACAAAATGGTAATTTTTTAAAAAGAAACATTTTCTCAGAGAAGTGATACCGTTTACATCCCCAGCAGCAATGTGTAAGAGATCTAGTTTATGCATATCCTTGGCAGTGTGTTGATATTTTCACTCTTTCTTACGTTAGTCGTTCTGCTGGGTGTATATAGCGATACCTTCTTGTGGTTTTAACCTATGGTTCTCTTATGAATTATGATGTTGAACATCTTTTTCTGAGTTTATTTGTTGTCCATAGGTCCTCTTCGCAGAAATGTTTGTTCATGTCTTTGTTCATTTTCTCTTGCATTCTTTGTGGGGGTTTTGTTTGTTTTGGTTTCTTTGTTTTGTTTTTTACTGTTGAGTTTTGAGAGTTGTTTATATATTCTAAACACTTGTTCTTTGTTGGATATGAGGTTTGAAGATATTTTCCCACTGTCTGTACCTGGTCTTTTTGACCTTTTGGCAGAGTATTTTGCAGAGCAAAAGTTTTTCAAAAAACATTTTTGACATGTGCACATGAACAAATCTCCAGAATAGACCATGTGTTAGGCCATAAAACAAACCTCAGTAAATTTAAAAGGATTGAAATTATATAACATATGTTCTCCAGCTACAATGGAGTGAAATTAGAAATTAACAGCAAGAGGAAATCTAGAAAATTCCCAAAGATGTATAAAATAACGTTACCTT
Source organism: Oryx dammah (assembly GCF_014754425.2). Classification (NCBI taxonomy): domain Eukaryota; kingdom Metazoa; phylum Chordata; class Mammalia; order Artiodactyla; family Bovidae; genus Oryx; species Oryx dammah. The sequence goes on from NW_024070190.1 coordinate 9,426,227, forward strand.
AAACAACCTATAAGTCAAAAAAAAATTACAAGAGAAAATTCAAAAATATTTTGTGGTGAATGAAAAGGAGAGCACAGTATATTAAAACATATGGTACTGTCAACTTTAAAAAAGGGCAACATGAAAGTTGCAAGTTAAGTTGTATTGGGGGCAAAATGAGGGCTGCAGCCCAGGAGACAGCACCTCAAATACCTCTGAGAACTGTTCCAAATATCATATATTAATGCATATACATGAAATCTAGAAAGATGGTACTGATGAACCTGTTTGTGGGACAGCAATGAAGATGCGGGTATAGAGAACAGACTTCTGGACACAGTGGGAGAAGGAGAGGATGGGATGAATTCAGAGAGTAACATTGAAACATATACATTACCATATATAAAATAGATAGTGGGAATTTGCTGTATGACACCAGGAGCTCAAACCAGTGCTCCGTGACAACCTAGAGGGGTGTGGCGGGGACAGAAGGAAGTTTAAGAGGGAGGGACATATGTATACCTATGGCTGGTCCATGGTGATGTGTGGCAGAGACCAACGCAATCTTGTAAAGCAGTTATCCTCCAATTAAAATAAATACTTTTTTTGAATGTAGTGGAGAAGGACAGTATATGTGTGATTTTGGTGAAGGAAGTGTACATAAAATCAAGCACATGTTTCTTCAGAAGGTTCTTCTAACCATGAGAAACAGTCATCCCATGAAGGATTGCAGTGCTTTTCTAGATACGAGGAGACCAAGAATTGGGCTCATAAAATCAGCTCCTGAAAACATCTAACTATCTGAAGACCTGCCCTGCCAGTTTTATTCCCCCAGATCAGAGTGCCTCACCTCTGCCCTCCGCCTGGAAGGCCTCTCGGGGGGTGTTGAAGGTCAGCAGCTGCAGCAGCACACGAGGGAATCCTAGCAGGGCTAGATGTGGTTAGTGGCTCTGTCGTGTTCGACTCTTTGCGACCCCATGGACTGTAGCCCACCAGGCAAGTGCCCACAGTAAGTGCTAATTTGTAGTTGACAGTATGTAGCAAAAGCAGTGCTCAGAGAGAAATTCATAGCTGTCAGTGCCTAAATTTAAAAAAATAAGAAAAATCTCAGATCAATAAGCTAGTCTTCCATGTTAAGAAGCTAGAAAAAAAGGAGCCAACTAAACCAAAGTAAGCAGACAGAACAAAATAATAAAAATTAAAATGATGAGAAATGAAATAGAGGATAGGAAAACAATAGAAAGAATAAATTAAACCAAAATTTGATTCTTTGAAAAGATTGACAAAATTGACAAACCTTTACCAAGAATGACCAAGAAAAAAGAGACTCAAATTACTAAAATCACAGTTAAAAGTTGAGAACATTTCTACCAACATTACCTAATTGAAAGAGAATTCTATAAACTACTGTGTATCGACACATGAGATAACCTAGCCAAACCAGAAGAATTCATAGAAATACACACACTACCAAAATTGACTGAAAAAGAAATAGATAATCTGAGTAAACCTGTAACAATTAAAGGGAATTAATAGGTAATCAAAAACTCGCAACAAAGAAAAGCCCAGAATCGGTTAGCTGGACTCTCAAATTCTCTAAAATGATTAAAGAAGAATTACCATCAGTTCTTCTCAAATCTCCCCGAAAAAGAGTGAAGGAAGGAATAGTTCTTAAATCATTCTGTGGGGCCAGTATTACCCTGATACCAAAGCCAGACAAAGTCATCGCAAGAAAAGACAACCTTAGACCAATATCCTGTATGAATGTAAACACAAAAATCATTAAAAAATACTAACCCAAATGAAACTTGTGCATATATTCAACTTAAAATGTGACAGGTCCTTCTGTTTAGTGTCTGACTGCCTTCTCATTGTCCATATTTCTCTGATGCTCTCCTGCCCCAGGAAGAGAACTACAATCCATCCATCCTGGTTTCTCCATATGAGCAGATCCCATCAAAGTTCTTACTCCAGACAGTCACACTTCCTCATCAAAAATGAGGACTACTTCTCCCATAAATAGTCTATGTGAGCTGTCAAACCGGAACTTGAAACAGTATAATCAAGTTACTATTAAATTACTTAAGCTCCTCAGGTGAAGCCACATAAGCGACAAGGTGCTGGATTTAGATGAGGACGTCAAAAGGCAAAACTTGAAGGGCGGAAATGAGCTTGGCTGTTGGCATTCCATATTAACATAAGGGAGAGATGCTTCAGAGCGAGTCACCTTCTCTGGGAAGACCTATCATATTACTGGACTCTTGGCTTGTGGCGCTTGGGACACTGTGACAAGCAGTGAGCCTTAACTTTGCCAGGCAGATGCTAAGAGCATACACACCCAACCACGCTGGCATTTTCAACTCTTCTGAGATTGGGGAGTGAGTTGGAAGCCCCCACCAAGTGGCGCTAGTGGTAAAGAATCTGCTGGCTAGTGCAGGAGACACAAGAGATGTGGCTTTGATCCCTGGGTTGGGAAGACCCCCTGGAGTAGGAAATGGCAACCCATTCCAGTATCCTTGCCTAGAAAATCTCATGGACAGAGGAGCCTAGCAGGCTACAGTCCATGGGGCCGCAGAGAGTCGGACATGACTGAGTAACTGACCATACCACACACTGAGACACAGAACAGAATGTTCCTGCAATAGGACAGTGAAGGCAGAAATCCAATTACTGAACTAATTAGCACCTTTGAGTGGTAAGCACCAAATTTACAGGAGGAAAGCACTGGAGAAATCCTTGAATACCCAGTAAGGCTGACACTTGCCCTTCTTAGAGAGTCTGGTGGCGAGCCAGAGGCCCTCAGGGCACATAGGCGGCATGGATTAGTTACTGCTGATCAGAATTGAGCCCTCTGCATCCAAAGCCTTTTGCAGATAGCTTTTCATTTAACTTAGTTTTAGAAGGTGTTTTAATTCCCTAAGGAGTTTGGTAAATGACTTTCTTTTGGCTCAATCTCACTTTAAAAATTGTTTATTCTGCTGCGGAAAATTCCATTTGTCCTAGGTCTTAAGGTGAAATTAAAATTCCATTCAGGGACTCACTATGCCGACATGGGATTACGGCCTTCATTAGAAAGAATTTTGTTGTTCGCTTTATTTTCTGCCACCCGGGCTCTTTTATTTTCAAAGCTGATCTGAGGGTATTTGCAAGGAAAAGGAAGCAGTAATAGAACAACGTGACCTTTTTGAGCTGTAACAGAATATCCCTTCTGTACAACCCACCTGGAGCATCTAGTCTACAAAACTCCAACAGGATCCTGCCTAGATAGTTCTCATATATCTGAAACATGGTATATCTAGGTATGGTAAAGATGAGATGCTCATTATGTTCAGACTTGTCTGGGACCCTCCAGTCAGTGGTCTGTTTCTAGTGAAAGCCCTTTCTTTATGGCATAGGTTTAGGCTTATGAAATTTTTGTAGGAAGAGGGATGCGTTCCAGGGCCTGAGAGTGGGCTCTTGTCTAACACTCAGAAATGAATTGTCTAAGGAGACACATGTGCTGACAAAGCAAGAGACTTCAATGGGAAGGGGGCCGCCAGGTGGGAACCAAGGAGGACTGCTCTGCCAAGTGGCTCACAGCCTCAGGTTTTATGGTGATGGGGTTAGTTTCCAGGTTTTCTCTGGCCAGTCATTCTGACTCAGGGTCCCTTCTGGTGGTGTGCACATCACTCAGCCAAGATGGGTGTTAGCAAGGAGGATGCTGGGAGGTTGGTAAGACATTTTGACCTTTCCTGAATTCTTCTAATTGGTGATGTCTTGTTAGTTACGCCTTCCTTACCAGGATGTCCTCTTGTAAGATACCTCATGCAAATAGTTACTATTGTGTTTGGCCAGGATGGGGCAGTTTCAGTTAGTGGTTCCCCTCACAAAATTGCCATTTTTGTAGACCATAAACTGTTGAATATCATCAGCTTCATGTGGTTGGTGTCAGTATCATATTTGTCCATCAAAGAATGACAAAACCCCCACTCAATGTCTGAAATAAGTCAAGGCTGGCCCAACATCGTCTCTCCAAGCAGAGCAGACTGTTGCACTTATAAAGGGTTTGGGGGACATCTGAAGTTCAAGGGCAGATGCGTTTCAGGTTCAGAAATGGGGTGATACCGTCTGCAGGGCAGTCACCTGGGGAACCTGTTATTGATCGGTCACCCTCAGAAGCCTGCACTGAGCCTGTCCCTTGCTGGCTGACGTGCAGAAGCAAGTGGCCACTGTGAACTGGCTGCCTTACCAAAGCTGTAAGTTGAGGTGAGTTGTCATAACTGCAAAGGTTTAAAACTGGTTCTGGTGGCAACTAGTTACCATGGCTACAGACAATCCACCTTTTCCTAAGCTGCAAAGAGCTGCTTTTCATTCTTATGGTTCAACCTAAGACAAGTCCGTATGAATGCACCCAACTCTTGAAAGCAAGTGGTGGAGACCTGGACTACTTATCAAGAATGTTCTGGAATCAATTTGAAAAGCAAGAGAGCTATGTATGCACTGCTCTCAAGTACTGTCAGTGAGTGGTAGTCCATTGACAATTTCAATGCTTGCTGTTATTTTGTGGACTGGATGCTCAGAACTGATAAAGATGAAGGTCTGTCTTCTGTGCCTAAACACTAAACATCTCTTCCCTCTCTGTGTTTTCTGTACTTTTCCCACCCTCTGACCCCTCTCTTTCTTCAGCTCTGTCAGTGTAGAACAATAACTCTAATACGTGAGCTCCATCTCCCCTGGATTCCCACTCACACAGCTGATCCTGTGAGCCCGCTCTCATTTGCAGGGATCTAATCACAGCCTCTTACTCTTGTGGCTCTTTCTAGTACAAGGCGTGTGGATAATTCCAACACAAGACTGGTGGTCCAAATTGAAAAGGATCCAGGTAAGAGAGATTCCTTCTCTTTCTTTCTTTCTTTAATATTTTATTTTATTTATTTTTGGCCATGCAGCATGTGGGATCTTAGTTCCCCAAGCAAGGATTGAACCATGCCCCCTGTGTTGGAAGCATGCAGTCTTAACCACTGGAACCCCTCTGCCCAGGAAAGTCCCCTGTCTCTCTTTTAAGCTATTTATTTTGTTGTGTAGATGGATTCCTTCAATCCAAAATAGAGGAGTTAAGTACTCACTTTTTTTAATCACTGTGGAGACAGTGCATGTCTTGGTAAATATGCTGATGGTAAAAATAAAACTGTGCAAATAGAACTGATCAAATATCCTGATTTGGTTTAGAAATGGATTCCTCCATGATTTAGAACTGATTAGATCCCTTTTCAATATTGAATGACTGTTGATTACAACATTTTAGTTTGTATATGCTAAACATCAAATACAGACAGTAAACCTTGGTATTGGTATTCTGTCAAAAAAAAAAAAAAAATCAGCATTATGATGTCCTTAAAGGCAAGCCATTCCAGGATCCAGGGACTGGATATCTTCAGAGTCTTTGTACAACATTAATCTATGGAAAGATTTATCTGCCATAGTAACAGGAAGTTTCTTTTTTCTTTCTGTAATCTACCTCATTTTGAAGCATTCGACCTTTTTTTCTCCTCATATCAGTATGCAAATTTAAACCACTCTATTTTTAATCCACCTCACTCTCTCCTCTGTGCCAAAAATATTGTCTAGGAAGAATTGTATCCTGCTTATTTGCTATATTTAAATTGCATATACATGATTAATTTGAACTCATAATTTGAAACTTGAAAATATCTGGAGAGGCAGGTTTATTTTTTGTTAAACTTTGTATCAGCCCAGTTTGAAGGGGGTGTGGTTGGAGTATAAATATCTCTAATGTGGAGCCATGGGATTCTAATTTTGCCGGGCCATTGACATTAGGCATATAGACATATAGGCATTAGGCATATAGTTTCATAAGTACATTGTGCTTTTAGTTGTTCATAATTTCATCTCATTTTAATCTAATTATACAGATATGTGGTCAGTGTGTTCTAAGATCTCAACTTTTCATGGTTTAAATTGTTTTATTTGTACATCAAACAGTTTGAACAGTTAAGCAAAAGTTAATTCTCTTGTTAAGGCTTTTTCTTTAAAAGTAGCAGAGACTCGGAGTAATCTCCAATTAGTGTCTCTGGCTGCATGCTGCTTCATCAGAGAAAATGAATATCACTGCAGGTCAGGCAGGCTTAATCTGCATAGAAAATTAAGCATACTGATACCTTATTAGAGGTCATGACATGACTCAGTCCACAGAACAGTTTGTTTCTTTCCATTAATCATAAATAGGTTATAAATGCACCTATTTCAGTTTGGCTTTTAACTGTCATGAATGCCTAGCCCTGATATCCATAGTTTGATAATGTTATCTTGTAGATTTCTTAGCCATGGATCAGTGCTCTTTCTTACGTGGGTGTGCTCGGGGCCAGTCTGTGCCTTCCTGCACCCTCAATGATGCTCCAGTTCCTGAGGATACAGAGCAGGAAAGCTCCATTCAGATCTTCACGGATCTATCTGCAACCTTCCTGAATCTCTGTCTCCGCTCCAGAAACTAGCCTAGAAGGGGTCCTGAGCTTTGCTTTAGGCCTCTTCTCTTTGGGGCAACTCTATGCTTCTCTGACTTTCTGGAGGCAGAGTTCACTCCCCAGAGAAAAGATACCCCTAAGGTGAGAGCACTGCTGACAAGCTTGCCTTCCAGCCCCTCCCAGTGCTTCCTCCACTCCCGGACCACAGGTCAGGACTGCCCAGTTTACCCAGCCTTCTCAGAGAAGATTCTGTCTTCATCATGAGAGATCTGACGGAGGGAGTAAGAGGAGTCGGCCCAGCCAGGACGCGAAATGCATCATGAACCCCCAGTTCCATGCCCCTGAGATGCACTGGCCCTTTATTAGGAAGCCCTTTATTCCTTCACTCCATCTCCTTTGCTGCCTCCTTCCTTTTTTCTTCCCTTGATGTACTCATCCACTCGATCTGAATGGCTAAGTCCAAACAAACAAGCCACAGTCCTGGCAAGGGTGCAGAACAGCTAGAATTCTCAGTCCCTGCGACTGGGGTGCAGAATGGTTCAGCCATTCTGGAGAACGGTAGTGCCACTCTTAGGGTTTGACTCAAGAGAAGTGAAAACATGTTCTTATAAACTTCAGTTCATGAATATCGTGAGTGGATTTACTCATACTCACCAGTACTGAAAACAATCCAGAGGTCCTTCAGCTATGAATGGTTAAACAAACTGTAGTAACTACATACAAATGAAACAGAACAAACTACTGCTGTATACCTCGGAATGGATGAATCACAAATGCATCATTCGAAGTGGTGGTTATGTGACTATAAGCATTTTTTTAAGATTCATAGAACCGGACACTAAAAAGGGAAAATTTTGCTCTCTGTAAATTATGCCTCAATAAATCTGAATTTTATATACATATATAACTTAAAATGAGTAAATGGCATTGATATATAATATATATACTTGTATATAATATATAAAAATGTATACTAGCAATAATTATTCATATTGTAGACTACAGTTATATATGTATATATGCATATATATGTACTGTTTACACAATATATACTATCAATAATTATTTATATTATAGAATATATATATATATATATATATATGAAACTTCCCTATAGTTCAGATGGTAAAGAATCTGCCTGCAATTCAGGAGGCATGGGTTCAATCCCTGGGTCAGGAAGATCCCCTAAAGAAGGAGATGAAAACCCACTCCAGTGTTCTTGCCTGGAGAATTCCATGGGCAGAGGAGCCTGCTGGGCTACAGTCCCTGGGATCACAAAGAGCTGGACATGCCTAAGTGACTTAACACACACACATGCACACATATACACACACACACACACTATATATATATATATATATATATATATACACACACACACACACAATTTATTGTCTGTAAATTATTTCTCAGTGAAACCCTGGAGTTACTTAATGGATTATGTTCTCAAAAGCAAAATTTCTCTTAACAAAGCTGTATCATCTATGGTGTCATCTATTATTCAACAGATATTTAGTCAGTCTTTACTGCATATTAAGAATCTGCCAGTACTGAGATACAAAAATAAACAAATTCAGCCTTCCTTCACCACCGTAGGGTGCATTGGAGAAATCAGATGTTAATCAAATAACCATATATACACATATACACACAAAAAGCCGAAAGTCAAATTCCAACTGTTTCAAGTGCTTTCGAGCAGAGGGTCGTAGTCCTGATGCCCTATAACATGCCGTGGCGGACGGGTCAAGGAAGGCTGCCCTGAAGTGGCCGTGGAACAGAGGTCTAAAGATTAGTGGAGGTAATAAGACAGAGAAGAATGAAGGGAAACCAGGCAGGAAGATTAGTCTCTGCAAAGGCCCGAGGTGGGAAGGGGCAGGTGAGTCACTCAACTGGGAGAAGTTCTGTGATGCTAAGTGTTGAGATTGAGGAAGAGATGAGTGAGAGGTGAGGATGGAGACTGAAGTGGGGAGCAGAGCACCCAGCGCCCCTGGCGTGACCGTACACCCTGGGTTTCATCAGGCTGGTGTCCTAGCTTATTCCTTGGAGGATGACTTATGGGACCCTATTATAGGTGATGTTATGAAGTCTTGTCTCTATCTTAAGAGCCCTAACAAACCACTGAAAACGGGCTGGAGGGTCCTGGGTGACACGTTCCCCTTTCATCTGAAAGGTCATTCTGGCTGGGGGTAGAGAATCGATGAGCAAGCATGTCCTAGTGAAGACCCATAGGTGAGTCGCATGACACTTGTGGTCCTCCACCTGAGAGACCGTGTAACCTGGGATAAAGCAAGGGTCATGGGAATGGAGAAAAGTAGGAAGATGCAAAAAATACTTGAAGAATGTGAAATTGAGAGCCTCAGGTGGGAAGGAGTGGGAAGAAGGATGCCTAGGTTGTGGCCAGCTGGCCAGCTGAGAGCAGGTTGGGGGCGGGACTCGGGGGGCAGGGCCTGACTTGGACACGTTGGGTGGAGGAGAAACATTGGAAACATACAAGAAATGTTAAGCAGACAAGGAAGCAGACAGGTCTAGAGTCCAGGCGAGAGATCTCTGCTGGAGGTAGGAATTTGTCAGGTATCTCATCTAGACAGGAATTCAGTCCATTTATGTAGATGACATTGACCAGAAAGAGCGTAGAGGGAAGAAAAAGGAGGGTCTCACAAACCCCAGCACAACCAGCAAAAGGTCTGAGGAGTCTGAGTCTCCCCTAATCAGGTGACGGCTGCCCGTCTCCCAGGCATAGCACGTTGGAGAAGGACTCACTGGGCATATTACTTCTTGTCCTGTCTTCAGGGAGCGATGGCAACAACCTCAATTCCATCTTTTATGAGCATTTGACAAGGGCGCTCCAGGAGTCCCTCTGTGGAGACCTCATCCTTGGCCGGTGGGGCAACTACAGCTCTGGCGATTGCTTTATTTTGGCTTCGGATTACCTCAATGCTTTCGTTCACCTGATTGAAATCGGCAATGGCCTTGTCACCTTTCAACTTAGAGGACTGGAATTCCGAGGTAAGAATCTCTTTACTGTGGAAGTTGTTGGAAGTTGGTCATTTGAGTGAACTCTCATGCAGAGCTTTCAATAAGAAGTCATCCTTAACAGAAGAGGGGGATGCCTGTCCTAGAGAATGAGTTAGGGAGCTTGCTGCAACCACATCTCATCACGTATTTGGATATAAAGAAAGTCCAGTCATCTGCATTTGTAATCAGGTTAAATGTACAGTCTGGTGTAATCCTTAGGAGTAGCAAGTCAGAACTTTGGTTTTATTTGGGGAAAAACTCAGAAGAATTAAATGAGTGTGGACCATGCATGGGGGCTCCGTGTGGAGTCAGCCAGACCTAAAATGGAACCTGCTTCCTTGGGTTACAAATGCCACGGTCTGTTGTGGGTGAGTCATTTAGTATCTCTGAGTTTTGTTAAAAATTGTCTGTAAAATGATAAGAAGAATGACTGCCTCATACAGTTGTCGTGAGATTTAACTGAGATCATGTATATGCAGGCACTGTTGTTGTTGTTTAGTTGCTGAGTTGTGTCTGACTCCTATGCAATGCTATGGACTACAGCCCAGCAGGCTTTTCTGTCCATGGAATAACCCAGGCAAGAATACTGGAGTGGGTTGACATTTCATTCTCCAGGGGATTTTCCCGATCCAGGGACCAAACCCATGTCTCCTTCACTGGCAGGGGGATTCTTTACTAGAGAGCCACCTGGGAAGCCCACTTGTAGGCACTAGATGAATGCTTACTGCTCTGTGGTTACTGAGTCCGCCTGCATCTTTGAAGAGTGATTCTGGTTTTTCCATGAATCAGATGCTGCAGTTATGTGGTGATCACTCAGGGATCAGCGTCATGGATATTCCTGTGGCCCTGTTTCCTGGGTTCTTTGTGTAGTCTTTCACTCACACATTCTTTTCTCTACCACAACACCCCCTCTGTGTCAGGCCACATTCTGATGCTGAGGATGCACTGGCGTGCGACCTTGAGTCTCACCCTCAGTTCAGTTCAGTCGCTCAGTCGTGTCTGACTCTTTGCGACCCCATGAATCGCAGCACGCCAGGCCTCCCTGTCCATCACCAACTCCCAGAGTTCACTCAGACTCACGTCCATCGAGTCCGTGATGCCATCCAGCCATCTCATCCTCGGTCGTCCCCTTCTCCTCCTGCCCCCAATCCCTCCCAGCATCAAAGTCTTTTCCAATGAGTCAACTCTTTGCATGAGGTGGCCAAAGTACTGGACTTTCAGCTTTAGCATCATTCCTTCCAAAGAAATCCCAGGGTTGATCTCCTTCAGAATGGACTTGTTGGATCTCCTTGCAGTCCAAGGGACTCTCAAGAGTCTTCTCCAACACCACAGTTCAAAAGCATCAATTCTTCAGTGCTCAGCCTTCTTCACAGTCCAGCTCTCACATCCATACATGACCACAGGAAAAACCATAGCCTTGACTAGACGGACCTTAGTTGGTAAAGCAATGTCTCTGCTTTTGAATATACTATCTAGGTTGGTCATAACTTTTCTTCCAAGGAGTAAGCGTCTTTTAATTTCCTGGCTGCAGTCACCATCTGCAGTGATTCTGGAGCCCAAAAAAATAAAGTCTGACACCGTTTCCACTGTTTCCCCATCTATTTCCCATGAAGTGATGGGACCAGATGCCATGATCTTCGTTTTCTGAATGTTGAGCTTTAAGCCAACTTTTTTGCTCTCCTCTTTCACTTTCATCAAGAGGCTTTTTAGCTCCTCTTCACTTTCTGCCATAAGGGTGGTGTCATCTGCATATCTGAGGTTATTGATATTTCTTCTGGCAATCTTGATTCCAGCTTGTGCTTCTTCCAGCCCAGCATTTCTCATGATGTACTCTGTATATACGTTAAATAAGCAGGGTGACGATATACAGCCTTGACGTACTCCTTTTCCTATTTGGAACCAGTCTGTTGTTCCATGCCCAGTTCTAACTCTTGCTTCCTGACCTGCATACAGATTTCTCAAGAGGCAGGTCAGGTGCTCTGGTATTCCCATCTCTTTCATGACGTGGCAAATAAACAAGTAAACAAAAGAGCAAACCAATCACAGCTTGAGGAACGGTACAGAGGAGGTAAATAAGGTTCTATGACCAGAATCAGTGCAGAAGGTGAGGAGGCTCATCAGGGAAGGGTCCTGAGGAGGGGAACGGAGAAGAATGTTCCAGGCCAGCAACTGGGAAGTGCTGAATGTCTGAGTCCAGAGCAACCCAGGAGGAATGCCATGACCAGAGAGACGGGTTTGGGGGAGGTCATGGGGTTTCTCCCAGCCAGGGGGAGGTGCTGCATTTTATTCTGTTCACTGTGAGGAGCCGTGGAACGTTCTGGAAATGGGAATGACTGACCTAGAGCTTGTTCTGGTTGCTGTGTGGAAGATGTACTGGAGGGGATGAAAGGAGAAAAAGGGGGACCACCTAGGAGTGTCCTGTAGTCACCCCAGCAAGAGAAGACAGCAGAGGCAGAGATGTGCTGGGAGGCTCTGAAGTGGTGGACAGGCCTGCAAGTTGGGGTGAGGGAAGGTGGGGTGCTCAGTATGCTGTCTGCTTTCTAGGCTGAGAGCCTGATGGACGTTGGTGCATTTACTGAAACTAAGAAGCCTGGATAAGGAGTGGCACATTGGGTTTGAGGATGCAGTCAAGAGCTCCATTTTAAATATTTTCTTTTTAAAATGCCCTGGATTCATCCAAGTGAATGTATCACATAGCTAGTTGGACATATGTGTCTAATATTCATTTTTGTTGTTTAGGCCCTAAGTTGTGTCTGACTCTTTTGTGACCCCATGGACTGTAGCTTGCCAGCCTCCTCTGTCCATGGAATTTTCCAGGAAACAGTACTGGAGTCAGTTGCCATTTCCTTCTCCAGGGGATCTTCCCGACCCAGAGACTGAACCCAAGTCTCCTGCATTGCAGGCAGACTCTTTACTGCTGAGCCACCTGGGAAGTGCTTAATGCTCATTGGGGAGATATTTATTCAGCACTGATTATATGTCAAGCACTAAGTTAGATGCTCTGAGTAGAGAAGTAAAGGCCCTGCCTTGTGGAGCTTGAAGCCTCCCTTAGAAGACAGTTACGTGATAAGTACTTACTGCCCAGAGATGTGGCTGTTATAGCGGCACAGCGTGTGGGGTGCCTGGGGATCAGAGGAAGGGCACTGAAATCAGAAAGGGTGCTGGGTCCTGTCAGCTCAGCAGAGGAGGGGCTGCAGTTAGAACAGAGAGGAGGGAACAACTGGTGTGATTACAAGGAGGCACCAAGTAGCCAGATGTGGTTTCCAGGTGCTTTGGGAGGAAGGGGTCACCGACAATGTTAGAAAGGTAAACAATAGCCAGGTCATGCCTTCTAGAACCTCACAGTGACCAAAGGACACGTTTCCACCAAGGACAAATTGCCGTCACTTCATATTTTAAAAACTATAACCCAAAGAGAATTCTTGTACATCCTTACAAATTCTAGGAATCTAATTTAGGGAGCTTATTTGGGAAAAGGTTATTGGGCCAAGAGAGTGATGATCAGACTCTAAAGAACAGAGAAACAACATTTCCCTGATGTTTTTCACAAATGCCAGAAAATGCCACAGTAGGTGGTAGAAATTAAGTGTCTGGGTACAATAATGCTATAGAACTGCCTATTTTTGAGAGCTTTCCATTTTTTCCTGGAACTCAAGGGAAGAACTTTTAAGGTTCGCTGAGTTGAATCGGAATTATAGTTATAGCACAAGTTTTATGTGGCTTATAGCATCTTCAGCAAACTTAACCGATCTTTGAATTGAAGGGTTAGTTAGGAGGCTTCCCAAGTAGCACAGTGGTAAAGACCCCTCCTGCCAACACAGGAGACCAGGTTTGATTCCTGGGTTGGGAAGGTTCCCTGGAGAAGGAAATGGTAACCCACTCCAGTATTCTTGCCTGGAGAATCCCATAGATAGAGGAGCCTGGAGGGCTACAGTCCATGGGATCTCAAGGAGTCATATAAGACTGAAGGCACTGAGCACACTTTTCAAACATGCATAAGAGAAATGTTGTATAGCTGAGTACCCAGGAGAAAAAGTAAAAAGTTTGGTGAACAGTTAGCCAGCCTCTGGCACAGTGGGTAATTTTCCCAACATTAGAGTAAGAGTTTAGAACCTGGGTAGCCCAAACGATTGATGAAGGCTCATGGTGCATGCTGTTTCCATTGGATAGTACTATAGTGGAGTAAATTCAAATTAAGAATACAAATAAAGAAGCCACGTTTTTCTATTGTACTTTGGCCCATGCATCCCAGAATAGAAATACATTTTTTTGTTGTTTTTGTTGTTCATGTAAGGAAACATGATTGTACTGCTGCTCTTGGTTTATGAGTATTTCTTGCATCTACCCAGCCAGAGAGCCTTTAAGGAAACCATTCAAGAATTGGTGGATTAGTCAGCTTTAAGTCTAAGGTCAAGGAAACAGACAAGGCACTTTAGAAGGCCCTCGGTGTGAGGAGCACCAAATTCAAGGCTTTTCAAAAGAAATGGAACCTGTTGTATTTAACCTTAATCCGAGTAGGCGGACACAGAAAAATGGGAAAGTGAGAGCTGATTATCTGTTCAATCCATTTCTGTTCTCTGTTAGTCATCCAAGTGACCTAGCTTGATGGTTTGGCTTATTTCTATAAAAGAGGAGAAACATGAATGAGGAGAACAGAGCTGCCAACAAAAGGAGTCAGACAACTTGAAAATCCTGTTATTATAAATGAAGAAGAACCAAGAATAGGAGCAAAAAAAGAGGGGGGCATTGGAGAGAGACTTTTATAAGATACAAAGCACTCTCTTGCCTGTGAAGGTGACAGCTACCTCCAGGTTGGTCTTAATCCCAATACTTCCTCCCATCTAACTGATGAGGAATCCAGACCCTCAAGACGAATTATTTCCCAAGACTCACAGCTACTTAGGGGTTGTTTGCTGTTCAGTTGCTCAGTCGTGCCGACTCTTTGTGACCCCATGGACTGCAACACACCAGGCTTCCCTGTCTTTCACTATCTTTCTGACTTTGTTCAAACTCATGTCCATTGGGTCAGTGATGCCAGTCAACCATCTCATCCTCTGCAGCCCACTTCTCCTCTTGCCCTCAGTCTTTCCCTGCATCAAGGTCTTTTCCAAAGAATTGGCTCTTCACATCAGGTGGCCAAAGTATTAAAGCTTCAGCTTCAGCACCAGTGGACTTCCAATGAATATTCAGTGTTGACTTCCTTTAGGACTGACTGGTTTGATCTTCTTGCTGTCCAAGGGACTCCCAAGAGTCTTCTCCAACACCACAGTTTGAAAGCATTAATTCTTTGGGGCACAGCCTTCTTTATGGTCCAACTCTCACATCTATACATGACTACTGGAAAAACCCTAGCTTTGACTATTCAGACCTTTGTCAGCAAAGTGATGTATTTGCTTTTTAATATGCTGTCTAGGTTAGTCATAACCTTTCTTCCAAGGAGCTAGTGTATTTTAATTTTGTGGCTGCAGTCACTGTCTGCAATGATTTTGGAGCCCAAGAAAATAAAGTCTGTCACTGTTTCCTCTTTTTCGCCATCTATTTGCCATGAAGTGTTGGGACTTTATACCTTGCTCTTAGTTTTTTGAATGTTGAGTTTTAAGCCAGGTTTTTCACTCTTCTCTTTCACCTTCATCAAGAGACTCTTTAGTTCCTCTTTGCTTTTTGCCACTAAAGTGGTATTATCTGCATATCTGAGGTTGTGGATATTTCTCCTGGCAATCTTGACTCCAGCTTAGAGCTAGGCAAACCCACAGGGCTCTTAACAAGAACTTCTCATTCTACCTGACCATTTCATTTCCTCTTTTCATTTCTCCTTTTGGTTGGAGATTTGTACCATAGTGTTCATTTGGTTTATTAAATACTGAATAACTGGGATATAATGCCCTCAATCACTTGTATAGCTCCATGTCATTTTCCAAGTTGCACAAAAAACTCCACTTTAGGTCAGGATGTTCAATAGGGGCACACACGTGACTTGACTTCTCAGAGTCTCAATTTCTTCATCAAAACCTTGGTGTGATTATAAGTTCTTTCCAGCTCTGAAACATAGGCAGAACACTCCAACATAAATCACAGCAAGATCCTCTATGACCCACCTCCCAGAGTGATGGAAATAAAAGCAAAAATAAACAAATGGGACCTAATTAAACTTAAAAACTTTTGCACAACAAAGGAAACTATAAGCAAGCCGAAAAGACAGTCTTCAAAATGGGAGAAAATAATAGCAAATGAAGGGATTCATGTCAATCTATGCCAAAACCAATACAGAATTGTAAAGTAAAAAATTAAAAATAAATAAATTAATTAAAAAAAATAAAAATAAAAATAAAATTTAAAAAAAAAATGCCAAAAAAATAAATAAATAAATAAAATAAAGATAAAGGCAAAAGAAAGGGCATATATTGGTAGAGATGAATTGAATCTAGAACATGGATAAACAGTCTTCATAAAGAGTTATAATTCCTTTTGATTTAAAGGTCCTTAAAAAAAAAAAAAAGAATCAATCTCAAAGACATACAAGAGGCTCATGCAGGTCAATACCAGAAAAATAAATGACCCAATCAAAAAACAGTTTAAAAAAGTAAACAGACATTTCTCCAAAGAAGACATACAGATGGCTAACAAACACATGAAAAGATGCTCAACATCACTCATTATCAGAGAAATGCAAATCAAAACCACAATGAGGTACCATTTCACACCAGTCAGAATGGCTTCTGTCCAAGTCTACAAACAATAATTGTTGGAAAGGTGGTGGAGAAAAGGGAACCCTCTTACACTGTTGGTGGGAATGCAAACTAGTACAGCCGCTATGGAGAACAGCATGGAGATTCCTTAAAAAACTGGAAATAGAACTGCCATGTGACCCAGCAATCCCACTGCTGGGCATACACACTGAGGAAACCAGAATTGAAAGAGACACATGTACCCCAGTGTTCATCGCAGCACTGTTTATAATAGCCAGGACATGGAAGCAACCTAGATATCCCTCAGCAGACGAATGGATAAGAAAGCTGTGTTACAGATATACAATGAAATATTACTCAGCCATTAAAACGAATACATTTGAATCAGTTCTAATGAGGTGGATGAAACTGGAGCCTATTATACAGAGCAAAGTAAGTCAGAAAGAAAAACACCAATACAGTCTACTAACACATATATATGGAATTTAGAGAGTTGGCAATGACAACCCTATATGCGAGATAGCAAAAGAGACACAGGTATAAAGGGCGGACTTTTGGACTCTGTGGGAGAAGGCAAGGGTGGGATGATTTGAGAGAATAGCATTGAAACATGTATATTACCATATGTGAAACAGATGACCAGTCCAGGTTTGATGGTGCTGCCCAAATAGAGCACTCAAAGCCGGTGCCCTGGGACAATCCAGAGGGATGGGATGGGGAAGGAGGTGGGAGGGGGGTTCAGGATGGAGAACACATGTACACCCGTGGCTGATTCATATCAATGTATGGCAAATACCACCACAATATTGTCAAGTAATTAGCCTCCAATTATGATAAATAAATTGATTTAAAAAAAAAAAAAGAAAGAAACAACAACAAAAAAGTTCTTTCCAGCTCTGATACCTCCATCAGTCTGGGAGCTATATATGTCCTTCCACCATATCATGGGGAGAAAGTTGAACTCCCTCCAGGAGTTTGATAGAATTTCCTCCCAGGGAGGAAGCCCAAGGCTTCAAAGTCAGTGGTGGAGGAGGGGCAAATGCCTAGTTGTGGCTGACTCCAAAGTCCGTGACCTTTGTAAACTCCATGGCCTTGGAGGGTGGCAGGGAGCGAGGGAAGGAAACAGGGATGCAGGGAAGGAAGAAGGAAGGAAGGAGGAAGGAAAGAAGGAATGAAAAATAAGGAAAGATTACAAAAAAAAAGAGTCATCATTGTCTTTACATCTCTTTGGCTGTTGAAATTCAAAAAGAAAACTTTTACCTGAATATCCTTCTAAGCGTTAATACGGAACCACCACTTTTAGGAGCTCAGTTTCTTGAACTGCTGACTGCCTTAGCAACCATGCAAACTGGACGGCTCCTACAGGATGAACATGGAAAGCAAAGGCATAGTTAGTTATCAAGAGGTAGCCACACATTACCATCAGGCCTGGAAAATATCACAAAAATGAGATTTGCGTTCCTGTCTGTGTGAAATGTTATCAGCCATCTCATAGTTTGGCTAACACCCCATAATCACCACCCTGTGGAGACATTCTAAAAATAAGTATGTAACCTAATCTAATCTAAAGCTAATTCAACCCAAACCCTTATCCTAACTGGCTGATCCATGTATAGTCAGAGCTCCCACTAATCTTGGAACCAGCTAGAATTCTCTTCTCTATGGCAACAATTAGGTCATTGTCTGTATCTTGAGGAAGCTGTTAAGTCCCTTGGTTCCAAACTTTACCCATGAAATAATAGGTTCTCACTCAGAATTCCTCAATGCATATTTTTCTTCATTTCAAGTTATGCGACAAATTGGTGAACAAGATGAAGCCCTGCTTGTCCAGATAACGAGTCTGGGAAAGAAGTGCTTTCCTGGAGAACATTAACAGAGTCTGCATATTTTAACATTCAACACTCAAAGTGTGTGGGAGAAAAGCAAGATAATGCTTGTTTGGATTAAATATTAATTAGAAAGTAAATGACTCAGTAAGACTGAATGCATTGGTTTTTCTCATCTAGAAATGAAGGGTGGGGGGGATACCATATCATTCACAGATACCATTATTGTATATATTTCAGCTTTTCTTATGCTTCAGATTTGCCCACCATAAATTCCCCTATGCACTGTGGGATTTGGTTAATTTCATATTCTCTTATAGGCTAGAAGGAAAAAGTAAATTCAGGGAACTTTTGCTTGTAATTTGTCAAGGCTCATGAGACAGTCTGTGATAAGGGGAAAACCATGGACTTTGAATTCAAAAGGCCAGAACTTTCTACTAGACAAGATGTTTTGAAGACTCAGTGTCATTATTTTACTAAAAGAAATTATTACTAAAAGAAGAGATTACGTCTGCATAGCTGGGTTGATGTGTGCAATCAATGAGATGCTCTCTGAGAAGTTACTTTTTAAGTTGGTAAATGTCCCATAAACAGAAATTAAAATTTTAAAAACATTGAATATAAAAATTCTCTGAGAAAAACTGTTACACCACATTCAAAATCTCACTTGCTGAACAGGGCATAAAACAAATTGTATTTCTATGGCCAGATTGTGAAGCAAATTGAGGCTGTTTGGAAGACAGAACTGTTCTAATAAAAAATGTCTGCTATGACCACAAAATCAAACATGCTATAAATTATTTTCACATACTTTTCCCTCCACTGCACGCTGAGCCAATACACTTCTCCTAAACCCTCAGTGTGACATTTAAAAGACACTCGGGTCCACTACTGTGTAGCACAGAGGACTCTACTCAGTGCTCTGTAGTGACCTGAATGGGAAGGAAATCCAGAAAAGAGGGGACACATGTGTACATATGGCTGGTTCACTTTGCTGTACAGCAGAAACTAACACAGCTTTGTAAAGCAACTATACTCCAATTAAGAAAAAGACACTTGGATCCAGTGCGGCTGAAGGAATGGAAATTGGGACTGGGAAGAAATTATCTAGTAAAATAACAAAGAACTAAACTCATTAAGTGTATCCATAGGTCAGGTCCTTGTTTAAGTTCTGTCCTGTGACCATTTCTCCATCTTTAAGGTTAGATTAATTTAAAGTGTGTGATTATCAAATGTATGTTTAGCAGTTAGGAAATGGGAAGCGTAATGGGACAGATTATCATTGTATTAAGTATTTCTTCCCAGAAATTAAATCTGGTGATGTCTAGGAGATCTAAATACAGGGCCATTTTCCATGGCAAGTAGCTGGGGCTCAATGACCTGTATATTCCTTTCGGCTCACATTCTAGGATTCCGTTCCAGAGAACTAGTGTAGGGTGGAGGAAGGGCTGAGAAAGACGTGTCAATAACACTGAAGCTGCAGGAAAAATTGGGGGAAAAAATTCCACTGGAACCTTCTAAAAACGACATTCATTGAAAACCTTTTTTCAAAGCTTTCTCTGACGTTGTTTCATTCGGCCACAAAATGGCCCTGGATCTAATCAGCTGGCAGGAAGCAATGATAGCTTAGGTTTCTGGTCTGAAGAAAAATGGCCTGAAAGTCTTCATAATTGCATGTGTTATGTGTATTACGGTGTTAGAAGGGGCACCGAAGAAGCTGAATCTTCAACAAGATTCAACATAGATTGAGCCCTGACCTTCACAGCTTGTGTTTCCAACATGTAATGCACACTGGCCTGTGTGGAGCCCAGATGTTCATGGAAGTGAACTGCTTTGAGCTCAGCAGTGACCATCCTGTAAGTCCCCTACATATGAGCCTTCAAGGTGCGAATTTCAAAGATGTGAACGTGCATGCAGCCACTGTATGCCAGCTGCTGTGCTGTATTACTGTACTTTTCAAGGTGCTGTGCTGTAAGAGTAAAAATGTCTTCTTTATTTGTTTGTGTTTGTTTTTTGTGTCTCATTTGTGTGAAAAGTATTGTATGCCTATTACAGTACAGTACTGAAGACCTGGTTATGTTAGTGTGGTACCTAGGCTAAACTTGTTACACTTATGGATGAATTGAACTTACAAATGCCATCTTAGAATGGCACTTGTTCATATGTAGGGAATGAATCTGATGGCCTCCTCCTTTTTGTGGACCTGAGCAATTCAGGAACAAGCTTACTTGTGACCTCAGAAGGAAATGCATTTTATGCAGTAATTGTCCAATATACATCCCAAACTGTACATTACACCTGCAACTTGAAAAGCACTGGCTCAGCCATTGTTTTTGTTCAGTAGCCCAGGTGTGTCTGACTCCTTGTGACCCCATGGACACCCATGGCATGCCAGGCCTCCCTGTCCCTCTCTGTCTCTCAGAGTTGACCCAAGTTCATGTTCATTGCATCGGTGATGCTGAGCTCCAGCAGCCAGGGATTCAACCTGAAGAGGTGAACGCTGTCGGCGACTGAGACAGCCTCTCAGTTTTCTATGGACTGCCTGTGTATTCCAAGTTTAAGATTCTCTTTCATACTTTTACAAAAACATTAGGCCAGAGGTTTGACATTTTCAGTTCCCCCTCTCCCAGATTTATTATTTCCATAAATCACTGTTGCTCCTCAAACAGAGTTCCTGCTTCAGTGATTCTCTCAGAATCAGCCTTATCATCTATTATCTACCTCTTCTAATGTTTCCTATAGTTAACTTGTGATTACATTGTAACTCATGCTACATGCCTCAGTTTACTACTTATCTTCCTAACTCCTGTTTGCCCCTAACATCCTGAGCTCACTCTCTCTTAAAAAGGCTTCTAGCTATAGTGTCTCTAAAAATTCCTAACTTCTATAAGCTATAGTAAAATATGCTAACTTTACAACATTCCTTAAGTCTTTAACTTCTAACTGTTTTAATTATTTCTACGCCCTAAATTCAGTAAATTCCTTTGCCATAAACATTCTCCTTGCAAATAGGCTTCAGATATCAATCTCTCCCATGGCCTCAAGCTGTGGCCTATGTGCTCATCCTGGAACACTCTTTTGTAAAAGTCCTTGAGCAAATGTCAATGATTAACTTTATGAATTATTTTCAGAGCAATGCTGCAGAAGGCTTTATGCCTTCTCATGCTCCTCTCAAGAACAATAAGCACCTTAATATTTCTTATTTATTTATTTATTATTTTACTTTACAGTTCTGTATTGGTTTTGCCATACATTGATATGAATCCACCATGGGTGTACATGCGTTCCCAAACATGAAGCCCCTCCCACCCCCCTCCCCACAACATCTCTCTGGGTCATCCCCGTGTACCAGCCCCAAGCATGCCGTATCCTGCATTGGACATAGACTGGTGATTTGATTCTTACATGATATTATACATGTTTCAATGCCATTCTCCCAAATCATCTCACCCTCTCCCTCTCCCTCTGAGTCCAAAAGTCCGCTATACACATCTGTGTCTTTTTTGCTATCCTGCATACAGGGTCATCATTGCCATCTTTCTAAATTCCATATATATGTGTTAGTATACTGTATTGGTGTTTTTCTTTCTGGCTTACTTCACTCTGTATAATTGGCTCCAGTTTCATCCATCTCATCAGAACTGATTCAAATGTATTCTTTTTAATGGCTGAGTAATACTCCATTGTGTATATGTACCACAGCTTTCTTATCCATTCATCCGCTGATGGACATCTAGGTTGTTTCCATGTCCTGGCTATTATAAACAGTGCTGCGATGAACACTGGGGTACATGTGTCTCTTTCAATTCTGGTTTCCTCAGTGTGTAAACTCAAAATGGATTAAAGATCTAAATGTAAGACCAGAAACTATAAAACTCCTAAAGGAGAACATAGACAAAACACTCTCTGACATAAACCACAGCAGGATCCTCTATGATCCACCTCCCAGAATTCTGGAAATAAAAGCAAAAATAAACAAATGGGACCTAATTAAAATTAAAAGCTTCTGCACAACAAAGGAAAATATAAGCAAAGTGAAAAGACAGCCTTCCGAATGGGAGAAAATAATAGCAAGTGAAGCAACTGACAGACAACTAATCTCAAAAATATACAAGCAACTCCTGCAGCTCAATTCCAGAAAAATAAATGACCCAATCAAAAAATGGGACAAAGAACTAAATAGACATTTCTCCAAAGAAGACATACGGATGGCTAACAAACACATGAAAAGATGCTCAACACCTTAATATTTCTTTTCAGTCAACTCAGCCGAGGAGAGGAAAAGACAAGTCAGAATTACAAGGCCTAACTCCTTCATCCCAGGATCCATGCCTGCGGAATGAGGAGAGGGGGCTGGGGGCCGTGCCTCCATTTTGTCAGTAATGCCTAACGTGGCTCCAGACAGTCCAGCCAGCTCATCCTCTGATGCCATCTTCTCCTTCTATGCCTAATTATCCTCCACTCCACAAGCAGGATAGTTTAAGGATAATCTAAACTTCTCTCTGGCAGCGCCTCCAGGAGACCTCACTCCTTAGCATATAGAAAACACCATCCCCATATGCCTGGCATGTCAGGCTGATGAAGGCTATGACTATGTCAAAACTCAGTGCAAATAAACATCTAGTAAATTTATTGTAAACCATTATTGGTGGATGAGATGGTTAGATAGTATCACTGACTCAATGGACATGAACTTGAGCAAATTCCGGGAGATAGTGGAGGACAGGGAAGCCTGGCGTACTGAAGCCCATGGGATCACAGTCGGACACAATTTAGTGACAGAACAACAACAATTAGTGGGTAACACTAAGCATAATAATGTTGATGATATTTGGGGTTTTCTGTGGAATCCAATTAGCCAGTCCTTGGGACAACTCACATCAGATAAAGAGGAACTTGGAGGGCCAGGAAGCCCAATCTTAAACATGCTGTGCATTGGGGCTTTCATGTGCCTACTCTTGCTGGAAGGTCGTAAACAAGCTGACATTCTTCCAGCGCAGCCTTACTGCTGCAGGGGACCTCTTTTAATGCATCCTTTGAAGTCCCCATCACATAATGGCTCAGCGCCTCCATCATTTCCTCCAGTTTCTCCATACACAGCCTGTACCCTAATTTCAGTCCCATCACTCTTCACTTGAAATGGGACTGTGGGTGGCTGACTGCCCCATGACCAATCTCTCCTCTATACTTTCCCAAGGCCGCAGGGGAATGTTTCTTAAGTACAACATTCTCTCTGTTCCTTGGGACTTAAAAATACCTGTTACCCATCTGTTACCTACAGAATGAAGTTCAAATGTCTCCATAGGCGTCAACTTCCCACGCCAGTCGTCCTGCCCTGCGCCTCCCCTCTCCCCTCCAGGGATCTTAGCCCCACTTCCCAGCCAGGAGGGCACCTCCTCCACTCTTGTTTGCACGCCCTTCCTTTCTCACATTCACAGCCTTTCTCCTTTGGCTTCCCAGTTTCCCCCAGAGAATGTCACCTCCTACCATTAAAGCAGGCATGCCTGCACTAACCAGCCCCACAGGATAGCTACACTCCTGTGCTTGTCAGGGGAAGTACGTTAAAATACACTGCCCCTCAATACACAGTCACTGTCAGAACTAGGTGCAGAGGGGAGCTTCCTGGTGGCCCAGTGGTTAAGTTGTTGCACTTTTGTTGCAGGAGACACAGGTTTGATCCCTGATCTGGGAACTAAGATCCCAATTTTTTTTGGCTGCACCAAAAACATTAATTAATTAAAAACTAAGTGGAGAGACATGGTCCATATCAGGGAGTTCCTGAAAGGTGTGAGGTCCTCCCAGTCCTCCTGCATCTCCAGAATCCGCCCTTGGGTGACACCAGACCTCTGGAGAGCTGCATGCCTAAAACTGAATTATTTTGGCCACCTATAGAAATTTTTCTTTATTGTGCTTTAATCCTATTAGAACAGCTGTGGAACCTCGTGATTGGACTTGTGCAATGCTGATAAGGACAGTGGACACCATATTGTACAGTGTTCTCTCTGTGATGGTCTGGGGATGTCATCTCTCTGCTGTCTTCAACAGAAATAGCTGTGATTCTCCCAAGCAATTATTTTCCTTTTGTCTTAAGGACGTGAGAAACTCCTTATTATCTTTCTATACTACTGGTTGGTAGAAAGCCTGAGTGAAATCAGTGGTTGACCTTTAGTAAATTTATAGGACATCATAGAAGGAAGTGAAGGTTTCTTGACATTCTTCTGGCTCTGTTATGTTTTTCCTGTCCTCATCTTCAGTTATAATTTCATCATTTGCTTTTGTACTGTGTATCCCTTTTAAGACTGACTTCATATCTTTTTGGAATTAAGTATGAATAAATAAGCCAGGACTGACCTATCCCTGGTAAAGAAAGCCAGTGGTGCTTAAAGGGAGGCAGTGTTTGCTCCTTTGGAAACGAGGAAAGGGAGGAGGAAATGGTCAGGTGGTCAGGAGAGGCCCACCTCGTGTAGCCGCAGCCTCAATGGCTGCCCTGCATTTTGGCTGTACTCAGGAAATTCATGCATATCCTGTGTGCAAGATATCTGGGATCTACTGGACACATTTTCAGTTCAAATACTCAATTTTTACAGCTTTCATGAGGCACAATCATTTACCAGAATGAAAAGATTCCAAGATACTCTCAAAATTCATTTTTTAAATATTTATTTAGTGCTTTCCCTGTCCCACTAAGTTAGACCATGAGAACACAGCCACATAAAAGATGCCAAGAGTTTGGTTCAGTGGAAACTCCAGAGACCATCATCTGGAAAAGGTCAAGTGTGGGGGCAACTGACCTCCAGTCTTCCCTTTGAAGGAAACATGCTCTAAACCCAGGGAGACTCTCTGAGAAGAACATGGACCTGATTTGCATGTGAACAGCAAAATTAGTGCCTTTGCAGAAATGACTGTATTTCATCATTCTCGTATTCTTTTACAGCGTGATCCTGACTACAGCAAGTCCCTTACATACAAACAAATTCCATTCCAAAAGCATGTTCGTAAGTTCAATTTGTTCCTAAGTCCAATAAAGTTAGCCTAGGTACCCAACTGACACAATTGGCTATATAATACTGTACTGTAATAGGTTTATAATACTTTTCACACAAATAAAACACAAGAAATAAAGAAAACATTTTTAATCTTACAGGACAGCACCTTGAAAAGTACAGTAGTACAGTACAATAGCTGGCATGCAGGGGCTGGCATCGAGTGAACAGGCAAGAGTACTGAATGAAGGAGGGAGAGGAGGTGTGATGCCGGGAGCCAGCGTGAGGAATCTCACCCATGACAAGGTCATGCGGAGAGGCCTGATGGGCAAGGCAAGTCAGGCCTCAGGTTTTCCCCCTGGAATTTCCTGAGCATGTACCCCCAAAACCAGAATCTGCCTGCCTTATTGTACTGTGCTTTCCCACTCTTCTGACACACTCTGGAAAAAGTTAACTCAGGGCTTTAGTCTTCTGCATTTGAAAAGGATGTTTCTGTTCAAACCCTCCTAGCTTGCCTAACAGGTTCCCCTGGACTTTTTACAGCTTGTGAATTGCTTACAGCCCCCCAACCATGAGAGGCACAAAGCTTAAAGCATCTTAAAGATACAGAACCTTTTCTAAAGAGCTAAAAATCATATTGGTGATGGATTTCACTGTTGACTCAATGATTGCTGCCAGACCTCCATATTCTTTATTTTTTAGGCACCTGGGAGGATATTAATCAATGTAATTGGGATATGGAAAAAAGTATATAGTAGTTTTGATGTTAGCAACACTAGACTTTTGAGTTAATCACTTTTCTTTTGTTATAAATCACTGTACTCCTTTTACTTGTTATAAATTGCTGTATCTCTGCTGTGTAAGAATATAACTTTATTTAGTGCTTTCTGAGAGTGGCACCAGACTTTAAGAAGAACAACACAAATAAGTCTTCTGGTTGACAAACCCTTATCAGAAAAGGGCCGTAAAATGTTAATTGGCCCTTTTGGCCGGAAGATGATGTAAATCACCTAAGACTTGTATATACAACTAGGTATGCAGAGAGAAAAGCCTGGTTTTGATGACTCTGGGCTGCTAACGCTGCATAATTTTGTATTACCCATTGATCTCTATGTACAATCAAAAAGGTATAAAAGGCCTTTCTAGACAATAGAGGCCAGGCCAGTCCTGGGAAGACTGGTTCCCCCATGTCTTACTCCTTTTCTGGCTGAATTCCCATCTGGGGCATGGAGGTTCGCCATGTCTACTTATACTTGCCCTGGCTTCTAAGATCCACGCGAGAGGGAGCCTAAGGTGGGGCACCCCCCGATATTCAAGAGGACGCCGGTGGCCTAACGGGGATGGTGCAAGCTCCTTGTCTGGAACTTCATTGGCTTCCCACGTAAACCAAATTATTCAGCCTCTTTTCTCCACTAAATTTTCCTACTACACTATTTCTTCCTAATCTAATCTTATATTTATAAATAAATAAGTTTTTTCCTCGCCTACTCCATCTCCCCTTCGAATCACCCTGGATCCACCGTGGCTGGACCCTGGCAGTGTGAGATGGTAGAGCTGAAGGATTGTCAGCAATAGGAGATAAAGTTCTCAACTGGAAACTTCTTCTGTAGGGTGCTTACTGTATGAACCTTTCATTCCTAAAAAATGATACAAGACCTACCTGACCTTGGTGTTTCTTAAAAGCCTTGGGCAGTTATGACTGCCTAGCAGCCCTTCACAGCAAACCCCTTCCTCAGCCGGTCCTCTCATCAGTGTAGATATGAGCTCTTGCTTCTCACAAAGGATGCCACTAAGTTATTTTCTTAAGATAGTAGAAATCCAAGTTATGCATTGTCTTCACACACTCATGAATACACGCACATACCCCTTCCAGTTTGTGTAAAACAAACAGCGCTGACATCAGCCCAGCGTGATAAATGCCTAACCTGGATGGAGAAGAAGGAAGGAAGCAGAAACTGGAAAAAACCCTCAAGGCACATCATCTAAACAGTTTTGCTAATCTGTTTGAGGTGAAGTTCCCCCTTTTATGCTTCTCCTTTGTAAGGTCTATTTCTATGAATTGTCTTACTTTCACTGAAAGAGCATCTCTCCCAAAATCATATAATTAACCAGTGTTGTTGGTGTGCCACTGAGCGGGGAGACTTCCCTAGAGTCCAGCCCCCAGTCCTGGGGTTCCGGTGGGCAGCTCGGTTAGGACTTAGAGGCCATTATTCACCCTGGGTGCCCCCAACATGTGGTCTGAATTACTCACTGATTGCGGTTCACCTGTGTTGTTTCTGTGCATCTTGCCCTGCAGGAATAAAAGTTTCATATTACCGAATGAGCAAAGAGAGCCCTGAAATGTTTAATGGAGAGTGCTTTTCAGCTCAGACCCAAAGCGGTGAGGTCTTGGAGAAAGACAAATGGAATCCTAAGACCCAGGATCAGCCCCTCACTGTTTCACTTTATTTATGTTACAATAGCCTGCTCGTTCTCTTCTTCCTTATCTTGATTTCTAGTTCATAGGCTGTTATCATGACAGTTCTGTGTGTACACTTTTATTTGAAGGTTGCAGTTTTTCATCTCTGATCTATTATGACCATCTCACTCATGGGTACTATAGAGAGACTTAGTTTAAACATGACCTGTTTTTATCTTCCTCTGGTAATGTGAAAGGTGAAATGAAGTCACTCAGTCGTGTCTGACTCTCTTCGACCCCATGGACTGTAGCCTACCACGTTCCTCCATCCATGGGATTTTCCAGGCAAGAGTACTGGAGTGGGTTGCCATTTCCTTCTCCAGGGGACCTTTCCAACCCTGGGATCGAGCCCAGGTCTCCCACATTGTGGGCAGACGCTTTACCGTCTAAGCCACCAGGGAAGCCAGAGGCTATTGCATGCCCTATGGATTTTCTCAATAAGGTATCTGTTGCCTGTATGGCACTAGTAGTGAAGAATCCACCTGCCAATGCAGGAGACATAAGAGATGTGGGGGTCAGGAGATCCCTGGAGAAGGGCATGGCAACCCATTCCAGCATTCTTGCCTGGAGCCTAGCGGGCTACAGTCCATAGGGTCACAAAGAATCAGACACAACTGAAGCAACTTAGCATGTATGCATGCCTGTAATATAGTGATCTGGATAAGAATTCTTTCATTTTTCATCCAGCCTTTCCTTCAATCATTCCACCAACCACTTTGTTATCACCTACCAAGTACCAGGCATTGTGAATAATGAGATAAGATCCCAGGAAAAGTGAACAGTGTGGAAATGGGTGTGGGGACAGTTTCATGTTTGCATTAAGTTTCAGAATACTTGCTAAAGGAGTCAGACGTCCTGCTTCTAGTCATATGAGGTGGGTGATTATGCCCTTGCACTTGGGCCAAGATCTTCCACGACACCCTTGCTCATAACACTTCAACATGGATCTGGTTGCTCTCAGACTTGCCCACCTGCCACATTCTTTAGCCTCCTATTGGCTCAGGCTTGACCTGCAGGTTTCTGGAAAGGGAAACGGAAGGATATAACCATCCTGCATTTCGGCGTTAATGTCCATGGCTGCCATGAGAATGTGTCTGTTCTAAGACACACACATACACACTCATACACACACACATACACACACACATAGACAAAAAGAAAAACAGGAGGAGAGGAGAGTCAGAATGAATGTGAATGAGTGGATGAATTAATGAGTATAAGGTTGGTGACTTATTTGGGGGTGTTTGCTTGAACTAGGAACTATACAAATCTTCTGATTTCCAGACTCTCTTTAGAATCTTCCTCTTAGTAAGGGCAAGGGGGAAATCCATTCTAAACAAAGATTACCCTATGACCTCTTGTAAACTTCCATCGTGTTTGTTATTGCCAGGAACCTACTGCCAGCAGAGGGAGGTGGAAGCCATCACAGAGGGTGACGAGGACGACAGGGGCTGCTGCTGCTGCAAACCAGGTCACCTGCCCCACCTCCTGTCCTGCAACGCCGCCTTTAACCTCCGCTGGCTCACCTGGGAGATCGCCCGGACCCAGTACATCCTGGAGGGCTACAGCATCATGGACAACAACGCAGCCACCATGCTGCAGGTTTTTGATCTCCGAAGGATCCTTATCAGATACTATATCAAGGTACTACTCCGGGTCCCAGACACGTGTCTGAGTAGGAATGCGGAGCTGGCTCAAAAGACTCCTGGAGAGCTTTGTAAAGAGCTTAAGAAGCTTCTCCTGAGCGTCTGAAGCAGAGGCTTAGTTCAGTTTCAGGACTGCTGGTTTTGCGAAAAAGCCTCAGAGGTTTGGACTGGCCTGAGGTTTTGTGCCCCAAATCAGGGCACCCCCACCTCCAGGCTGTGGACCAGCACCGCCTGTCAGATCGGTGGCGGGATTGGATTAGAAATAAAGTGCACAGTAAATGTAATGCACTTGAATCAACCCAAAGCCATGCCTCCTACCTCCGGTCCATGGAAAAATTATCTTCCATAAAACTGGTCCCTGGTGCCTAAAAGGTTGGGGACTGCTATTCTAAGCCTGGAAACTAATAGGCAGTCTCTTTTCTTACCTAGATCTTTTTCTTTATTTTTTAAAAAAATCATGGCTTCCCAAGTGGCTCAGTGCTAACAAATCTGCCTGCCAATGCAGGGGACGTGGGTTCTACCCCTGGGTCAGGAAGAGCCCCTGGAGAGAAGAATGGCAACACACTCCAGTATTCTTGCCTGAGAAGTCCCATAGACAGAGGGGCCTGGTGGGCTACCGTCCATGGGGTCGCAAAAGAGTTCGACATGACTTATTGACTAAACAACAACAATAAAAGTCACATCATATAAAACACACTATTTTAATCATATTTAACTGTACAGTTTAGTGGCACTAAGCATATTCACATTATTGTGAAGCTCCCACCATCATCCATCTCCCGAATTTTTCACTTTCCTAAACCGAAACTCTTCACTTTTAACACAGCATGAGTAGTTAGTAATGATGGTGCTGATAAATGGAAACATCCTGGAAATATGACCAAGCCTAAAATTTCATGAGTTATAAGTATTAATTTAAAGGCTCTGCAAATTTCTACTTTTTAGAACCAGAATGAATTTTTTTAAGCTCATGATAAAACTGCAAAAATAGCTAAATGATCCCATCAGGATTAGCTATGGCAGCCTTTTCTCTTCACTCATGTGGGGACTAGCACATTTTTTTCAGTTGCTGGGTACCTGCATCTGTCCAACCTGGACTCAACATCAGAACAGGTCCTGGTTTGGAATATGTCTCCTGGAAGACAAATGTGAGACTTGACCAAGATGCGGAGTGATAATCGGGATGAAAGTATTTTCTAAAGGGTTAGGACAGGCAGAGGCAGTTGTGTCTGAGGATGTCTATGGTGGCTTCTCTTCTGAGGGACTACTTGGCATGGTGCAAACCCTACATGGTCTTTAAAAGGGTCCACATCTTAGTGCCATTCAGAATGAAGAAGCTCATCATCTGAGACCCCAAACCCCCTGCGAGCTGAGGCTGAGACAAGTGGTACAGCAGAAATAAGGAAATACAAAATCAGAAGATTACACAGGTGCCTGAAGTTTTGGGAGTTTCCATCAACTACAAAGAAGGATGTTTAGAAACTGGGAGTAACTGCTTGATTTCTCAGGAAATAGAATTCAGACTATGAAAGTCAGAAGGGCAAAGAACTCTTAATGATCACACCCCAAGGTGATTGCAACAAGAGACATTGGGGAGACCCTGTTCTGTAGCAGAATGTTTTAAACAGCTTGAGCGACTCATGCACACCACCTTTGTGTATGTTCGGTTCAGTTCAGTCGCTCAGTCGTGTCCGACTCTTTGCGACCCCATGAATCGCAGCACGCCAGGCCTCCCTGTCCATCACCAACTCCCAGAATTCACTCAGACTCGCGTCCATCAAGTCCGTGATGCCATCCAGCCATCTTATCCTCGGTCATCCCCTTCTCCTCCTGCCCCTAATCCCTCCTAGCATCAAAGTCTTTTCCAATGAGTCAACTCTTTGCATGACTTAGCCAAAGTACTGGAGTTTCAGCTTTAGCATCATTCCTTCCAAAGAAATCCCAGGGCTGATCTCCTTCAGAATGGACTGGTTGGATCTCCTTGCAGTCTAAGGGACTCTCAACAGTCTTCTCCAACACCACCGTTCAAAAGCATCAATTCTTTGGCGCTCAGCTTTCTTCACAGTCCAACTCTCACATCCGTACGTGACCACTGGAAAAACCATAGCCTTGACTAGACGGACCTTAGTCGGCAAAGTAATGTGTATGTTAGACAGATGTAAAACTTTACATCCAAACCTCATGCAAAATAATAAATGTCTAACCTCACACAAATTGGGGAAGATCTGGGGAGTGAATCAGGAAGTTGTAATCTTTTGTGTTTCCCCTGGCCATTGTATCTGAGCTCCAAGAAATTTTTCATACAGAGTCAACTTTGGGCAACTCAGTCTATCAGTTGACATTAGACTTGGCAGTGGGTCGTGAAATCCCAGTGACTCACACACAAGTATTCCTCTCATACATAAATGAAGCTCTGCTCCAAGTGCTCAGGGACCTGGGTTTCTTCCGGCTTCCAGCTCCGCCATTTTGAGTGTCAAGACAGGTTTCCCAGGTGGTGCGAATGGTAATGAACCCACCTGCCAAAACAGGAGGCACAGGTTCAATCCCTGCATTGGGAAGATCCCCTGGAGGAGGAAAGGGCAACCCACTCCAGTGTTCTTGCCTGGAAAATCCCATGGACAGAGGAGCCTGATGGGCTACAATCCACGGGGTCGCAAAGAATCAGACACAACTGAAGCGACTTAGCACGCCCATCTCAAGGCTCAAATGGATGGAAGAAGGAACCCAGAAAGTGAAGGATGTGTACCAGCTATTCCTTAAGAAGGTTCCTGAAAGTTGCCACAGAATGCTGCTGCTGTGTCCCACTGGCCAGAATGTTGTCATATGCCAGCTCCGAGGGGGTCTGGAAAGGTGATCTGGGCAGCCATGAACAAAGAGAGAACTTGTGTGTCATGGAGGAAGGAGAAAACTGATGTTAAATGGCAACCATCTCTCTTTGACACCTCCCTCCAGAAGGATCTGATGTAGTTTCTAAGTGGCAACAAGGTGTGGTCATTGCAAGGGAGCTAGATCCAGGGGCTGACTACAGCCGTGCAAGGGTCTGAGAGCTTAGTCTGAGAGGCAGCTAGAGGTCTAGAGGGGCCAGATTAATGAGCCCGGAGGCCACGTGCCTCCTTGGTGCCTGTATCGCAGATCCTGTCCGTGATGCCAATTGTCTTGCTGTTCACACTGTTTGCTGAACTCAGGGTAGGCAAGGCTCGTGCTAAGAGGCTGGAAGAAGACTCGAGGAGCCGTAGGAACTGCAAACACATTTATTCTCTCCTGGTTGGCAAGGCAGCCACAGCACAGCCTCTCTCCTGGCTGACTTAGCAGCCGTAGCAGCTGCCAAAACAGGACCGTAACAGACCTGTAACGGAGCCATAGCCTAAGCTCACATAAAATAACCATGATGTCCCTCCGGGATAGCCCCAGCGCAGCAGCAGCCCATGCTTTCATGGTGAAGCCCACGCAGGCGTATCGCGCACAGGAGCCCGTGGCCAAGCAAGTACCTCGTGACGTGCATGTGCAGTGCTGCAAGCGAGCTCTGCTAGTGCATAGTCTTAACTTACAAAACGTGGGGTGAGAGAGCCTGAACACGCCACCTTGGCTAATTTGCTCTCTCCCCACAGTGCCTCAAGAGTAGGGCAAGACAGAGGGGGCGATTCAAGACGGCAGAGTAGAAGGACCTTGGGCTCACCTCCCCTCATGAGTACACCAGGAAACACAACTCACTGCTGATCTGTGATCCGTAAAAAAAGACAGGGAGAAGAGCGCAAGACTGTCTGCCAGCCAGAGCCATCCGCTGTGGTTTCTGACTAGACTTTGCACCCCACCCCTTTTCTTTGCCTGTGCACCCCCCCACCCCAATGCTTGCATGGCTGCAGCCCAACACTCCTCCCTGTGCTCCCCCAGGACTCACAGGGTCTAGTCCAAACTGAGCTCACATGCCAGCTCCTCCTACAACCTGCCTTGGGGCCCAGGCTAGCATTCACGCCTGCCTCCTCTGAAACCCTTTCCCCTTCCCTTGTGGTAACTCCATGAGCCCAGGAGACACACCCCTGCCCTCTCTGTGGATCCTTAGGCCTTCCTGTGATGATTTACTTCTGGAGGTGCCCATAGTTTTTGAATGAACAAAAAAGGTTCCAGGTAATGTGGAATCCAGAGTCCTGGCCATCCAGTTGGGAAGGATGAGACCCATGTGTAGGCAGGGGTCTGAGGGGTCTGCCCCAGGCATTGGTGGTGAGGATGGAGTCCAGGACTGAGCTTTGTCTCTGTGAACCCAGGATATGTGCGTGTTCGGTCGCTCAGTCGTGTCTGACTCCTTGAGACACTGTGGACTGTAGCCCACCAGGCTCCTCAGTCCGTGGGATTCTCCAGGCAAGAATACTGGAGTGGGGCTGCCATGCCTTCCTCCAGGGCATCTTCTTGACCCAGGGATCGCATCCGCATCTTCAGTGTCTCCTGCATTGCAGGCAGATTCTTTACCGCTGAGCCATTAGGGAAGCCCTGTGAGCGTGGAGCTCCCCATGGACCAGACAGACCAGGCCCACATCATGGGGCCAGCAGGCCTCTGTGAGTGAGCGAGAACGAAGGGCTGAGGTGCCCTATCTTGGTCCACCTGCTTGGCTTTTCCAGAAGCCTGGGGGCTCCATGCGAGGACCTGCCTTTTGATGTGTCTCTCCCTTCACGGTCCTCCTCTCCTAACTCCTGGAAATGTGACTCCCAATTCCCTGTACGTTTTCTAAAATGACAATTTGCAAACTAAAAAACAAATCCAAGATAATGTGCGAATGGTAGCGGGCTGAAGGAGGCCCCCAGAACCTGCTAGATAATAGTGGGCTTGTGGAGACAGTCCCTTGATTCTGTTTCATACGTGAATAAAAGCCAACACGAGAGCTTTGGGTGGGCAGGAGAGGGGCACAGGGCATGGTTTATGACCCAACAGGACAGCAGGCAGGGCAGATCTGTAGCATCAGGCTCCCTCAGCTAGCCAGCTGACTGTCGATTGCCATGTCCTACCAGAAATTCCCATTCTGTGTGCCTGGGAAGTGCCTATGTTTTAAAATAAGTTCCCTAGGTGATTTATGGCAGAAAGCAAAGAGGAACTAAAGAGCCTCTTGATGAAAGTGAAAGAGGAGAGTGAAAAAGTTGGCTTAAAACTCAACATTCAAAAAACTAAGATCATGGCATCCAGTCCCATCACTTCATGGCAAATAGATGGGTTAACAATGGAAACAGTGGCAGACTTTATTTGGGGGGGGGGGCTCCAAAATCACTGCAGATGGTGACTGCAGCCATGAAATTAAAAGACAACTGCTTCATGGAAGAAAAGCTATGACCAACTTAGACAGCATATTAAAAAGCAGAGGCATTCCTTTGGTGACAGAAGTCTGTATAGTCAAAGCTATGGTTTTTCCAATTGTCATGTATGGATGTGAGAGTTGGACCATAAAGAAAGCTGAGCGCCGAAAAATTGATGCTTTTGAATTATGGTGTTGGAGAAGACTCTTGAGAGTCCCTTGGATTGCAAGGCTATCAAACCAGTTAACCCTAAAGGAAATAGGTCCTGAACAAGACTGATGCCGGAAGGACTTATGCTGAAGCTGAAGCTCTAATACTTTGGCCACCTGATGCAAACAGCTGACTCATTAGAAAAGACCCTGATTGCTGGGAAAGATTGAGGGCAGGAGGAGAAAGAGATGACAGAGGATGAGATGGTTGGATGGCATCACAAACTCGACTGACATGAGTTTGAGCAAGCTCTGGGAGATGATGAGGGACAAGGACGCCTGGTGTGCTGCAGTCCATGCGATCGCTAAGAGTCAGACACGACTGAGCAACTGAACTGAACTGAAGTGATTTGATATGCAGCTAGATGTGGGGACCACTACAGATGTTTGTGCTCAGTAGAAGAGATGTTTTGTAACTCTCGGTCAGTTCTCAGGAAATGCTGAGATTGGTGGCAGGTGGAGCTCACACCAGTACCTCCTGGTAATTCACATCAGCACCAAGAAGGCCTGTTCAGGTGAGACTTTCTCCAGACATCACCCTCGGTACCTTCCTGCCCTTTGGGGAGGGCAGCTCAGAAACTGTGCTCACCTCCCTGGTACAGTTAGTTAAAGAAAATTTCAGAAGTGCTGAGTGGCTATTAGGACAGAAGAAGCAGCAGTTTAGGGTAAAAACAAATGGAATATTTTCTTCTTTGACCTTTGCTTTTCTGCAAACAAAATTGCCAGTTGCCTTTGTAGCCCTGAATTGGTTCAAGTTTCAAGGGTTTGGTTTCATTCTTTTTTATTTTTCATTGGACAGGAAGAAAAACTTGGAATAATTCCTTTACACAAAAGGATTTTTTTTAATCTCCTAATAAACTGGGTCAGTTCTCCGCCCCCCTCTATGAATATATTTGAAATCATTTCCTTCCTGATGACTGGAGGTTTTCCCTGGTGCTTCCTCCATCTCTCTCCCGTTCATTAGTGTTTCAAACCCTCTTAACCGCAATAAATGAGATTTCTGCTGGAAAATGAGGGCCTGGTTTCTCGGCCACCGTTGTTTCTGCCCAACTCTTAGAAAGGAGATGTGCTTATCACCTGCCCTGCAGATGATAAGGCCAACATAAGCCCAACACCCCAGCATGTTGGACTGCCTGCCAGGTTCTCTTCCTGGGATGAGCTATCTGAGAGAATATGCTGATCTACAATTAAAATGAGAAACCAGGAGAGTCCCTGCTGGAGGAACCAGATATCGTGAATTAACTCAGAGGTGTGTGTGTGTGTTAGTCACTCAGTCGTGACCGAGTCTTTGTAACCCCAGGGACTACAGCCCGCCAGGCTCCTCTGTCCATAGAATTATCCTAGCAAGAATACTGGAGATTCCATTCTCCATGGAATCTTCCTGATCCAAGGATGGAACCTGGGTCTCCTGCATTGCAGGCAGATTCTTTACCGTCTGAACCACCCAGGAAGCCCTAATTCAGAGGAAGTCCTTGCTTTCAATTTGGATCGGTTTGTATACCATCAATTAATGTCACCATCCTGACTTAGCTTTGCCTATTATGGGATCCGTTTCATCCCGACAGCTTCTGAAGGATTTCACTGTTCATTGACAGCATCTCTGCCTAAATAAAGGGAAATGGAGTACAGTTTGCAGCCAGTTCAAGCAGTTCTGTTTTCCCACAGGGAAAGGACATGGTACTATCTCCCCTCCCACATGGGAAAGCCCAGCGCTGGGAAGCCCACTCAGAAGCCAACACTGTAAGATTTTGCCAGAACTAGAGAAATGAGTTTGAATCCCTGGCATTCAAAGTCCTCGTTAACTACTCTGACCTCATTGGGGAAGGGTTAGTTTCATTCCTCCCTAGAAAGGAATGAAAAGGTTAATGTTCCACTTTCCATTTTTTTTGTGTGTTATTTCTGTCTGGTACACGTGATTAGTACATATTGAGGGAAAACTAGACCAGATGTTTGCTCATGCCAGATGTTTAGACAGACCAAATTTCTCTCTTCCCTTCATAATTGTCAGCTGAGAAGCCGTGCCTTTGGTCATGGTCCGTTTCCTTTTTGGCTTGCGACTTTGGATGGAACACTTAGCAGCTTTAAGTGGTCCTGCCAGCTGGTGGGCAATAGGATACCCTCCAGATTCTTGATTCACGTATTTGAATATCAGATGTGTACTGGTGACCATGGGAGGCTTGGCTGTCTCCTGCCTCCTGATCCCCTGCTCCAAACCTCTCCTGGGCTGTGTTCCCCAACCTGAGCCTCAAGCGTGCTGGGTAGGTAAGTCAGATATGCCAAAGATATGATGATGATGTGATTTGGGCACACATCCCACATGCCAGGCCAGGTGCTAGGTGCTTCAGATGCATGATCTCATTTTAAACCTCAAAACAGTGATGAAAAATGGCCATGATTAAGCACATCTTTCTTTTGTATGTCTGTTTTCAGCTTCCCCTGGCCTCTTCCTCATTTCCTTTCTCCTTCCTTCCTTCTCTGCCTCCTTCCTTCCATTGAAGGGGTTTTCTAAGGCCAGCAGGGTTGCAGAGGTCGGGGAAACATGTGAACTCCGCCTCCTCTCTGCAGACTTCGTGTTTCTTGCTTCCTCAGTTGAGGGTCAGGTGGATGATGGAGCCTAATAGCGATTGTGCCCCAAAGAAGGAAAGAGGACCACACACCATGAGCCACAGATGAAACTTCCGCAATGAGTGGGCTGCCCTCGGTCCTAATAGCAGAGAGAAGCTGAGTCAGGCATCTGCTGTGGTTTTGCCCGAATCCAGAGACCACGCGTGTCTGTCCACTCAGCTGTTCAAACCCCTGCAGTAACCTGAAATCAGACACCTCAGCAACCTCTAACCTTGGCACTGTGGATTTCACGTCCCCCCCAAAGAGAAGAAGAGGAGGAGAGCTGCGGGGCTGGGAAAGGCCCCTGTGCCCACTCACCTCCATAGATTCCCGTTGCCTAAGCCCTGTTTCATGCCCACCCCGCGTGTATTACTTTCTGTCTTCTCGTCTGGTAAGAATGCCTTTGATAATCAGAGGAGTCCATCAATTGAGTGTTTGATTTTATAGGAGCTCTAATCACTGCCTCCTTGCATGGAAGGCTGCCCTTCCCCCTCCTCATCACTCTCAATTCGCAGATAGGATGCTAACTGTGTTCCCTGTCTGTCTTAGCCCCAGTGACACCAGCCATGTGCCTTTTCCTGTGATAATGAAGAAAGAGTGAAGTTGGAAGGACTCATCCACAGATACTACTGTCTATTCCTGACATGCCCATGGCAGACTTAGGTTGTGTTTTTCTCTGTCATACGTTTACTTCTCCAGGCTGGATGCTAGCCTTCTTGAATGATGAACTCGTTCAAAAACTACAAGATGGCTTTCAAAAACTCTGTAGCTCAGAATCATAAAGCCGAGGGTGGCATTTTCCCCAGCTGGACTCATAAGTGGAGTGTCTGATGGAGGAGGAAACTTGGGGTTATTTTTGAAGACATCTCAGATGTCCACTGTCTGGGTACCCAGGATTACGTCTGTGTGTGGGGTTATGTGTATGTGGGGGTGTGGGGGTGTGTGTGTGTGTGAGTGAACAACTGTACATCATAAGTACTTTCCATAAGAACCATGTTGCTTTAGCTCATGACACAGTCTTGGTCTGAGGCCCTGGACGAGGACCTGCCCTGATTTCTTCCAGCAGCATCAGCCCAGCCTGGCCTCCAGGAAACCCCCAGGAACCACAGTGCTTTTGTGTGCGTTTCTCAGAAAGGATGACGCTTTCCCTCTGACTGCCATTCTTTCTCACCGCTGAGATCCCATTCTAGCTAGCATTGAGTTTCTGGTAGCGTTCTGCTCTTCTCACTTCCCTCTTCCCTCCAGTGACCAAGAGGGAGCATTTTAGAAAGGCTCCAGGGGGTGCGTTAAGTCTAGCAGGAAATACAAATGACATGGCGCATGGGGATTTCACGGGTCATTCGCCCCTGACAGTGATTTACTTTAGAAGATGAAATTTTAAGTCTTTCAGGCTATGGGCTCAAAACCTTTCTTTCTCTCGGCAGAGTATAATATACTATATGGTGACATCCCCCAAACTGTTCTCCTGGATCAAAAACGAATCACTTCTGAAGACCCTGCAGCCCTTTGCCAAGTGGCATTACATTGAGCGTGACCTTGCGATGTTCAACATGAACATTGATGATGACTATGTCCCATGTCTCCAGGGAATCACGCGAGCCAGCTACTGCAACGTTTATCTGGAGTGGATTCAATACTGTGCCCAGAAAAGGCAAGAGGTAGGTAAGGAGGTGGGGCTGGAGGAGTTGAAGGTAAGTTAAGAAACAGGGAGCCTTGTAAAGCCCATCTCTTTCTTTTACTCTGTGTGTGTGAGTCACTCAATTGTGTCCGACTCTTTGCGACCCCATGGACTGTAGCCCGCCAGGCTCCTCTGTCCATGGGATCCTCCAAGCAAAAATACTGGAGTGGATAGCCATTTCCTTCTCCAGGGGCTCTTCCCAACCCAGGGATCAAACCCAGGTCTCTTGCATCACTGGCAGATTCTTTACCATCTGAGCCACCAAGGAAGCGCTGGGAGACTAATGAAATAAGGAGAGAAAGGACACTAGTATTTGGACAGATGTTTATTTAGCAGTTAAACAAAAGGAAATGGAAAAATTCAGGCATCATGTCTCCAAGAAAGGCACCTTGAAAGTACATTTTCCTTTCTACTGTGCTCAGAGTTGGTACAGTGTTAAGCCTCGATCATGGCTTTAAAACTCTGGACACTTTTTTGTTTAGAGTTTCTTTTTGAGATTTCTGAACAGTATATATGGGCTGAAATGCAGAGGATTTACTAAACCTATTGAATTGTGGGCAAGCCCATTCTGTTTAGCAATCAGATTGGTCCAAGCTACTTCGGTAGTTTTGTCTGTGTGTCTGTGCTTTGCTGCTCATATGCTGAGGATGCTTCTGAAGATGAATACAGCCTCTTAGAAATGAAAGAAAGGGAAATGACATCTTATAAAAGGAAGACAAGAAAGCAGGCAGGAGGAGAAAGGGGAGGGAGGCCAGTGGAAGGGGCTTGTTATCTCTGCTTCTCAGGATGTGTTGTTGAAGGAGATGGTAGATCCAAGTTGAAAACTGCCCTCTCAGTTGATGACGTGTGCTATGTGAGCTGGTAAACCAAATTATGACGCTAGCCCAGGTCCTTGACCTTTCATGAGTGATTGAAAGCAGGTGGGAGAGAGTCGGCGGCAGAGTCGGTCCCCCAGACGCAGCCGGGAGAACGTGTGCTGAGATTTTAACCCATGTGGAGCTTCCGCTGGTGGCCGAAATAGTCAAGAGTCTATTGCTGATCCTGGCTAACCCCACAATGAGGGCACTCCTCTTTCCTCAGCTAGCTCATAAAAATGAAATTATCTTGCTTTGCTTGCAAAAGATATTTTAACTTTTAAGTTCCTCTGCATCTTCCCCTGCTCCTCTTCTTAAGCTTGGATGAACCACTTCATTTAATTGTTCATTGTGGACTTATGGTCCGTTCAGTGGGCTCCTCGTTATAGAGGGAACAGAAAACCCTCATTTGTGCTTGATTCCTATACTTCTATTTCTGCTGGTGTACCTGTCCCCCTGCACTGGACAGGATTAAGGTGCAAATTCATTTGGTGGCTCAGACAGTAAAGAATCTGCTTGCAATGCAGGGGAAATGGGTTTGATCCCTCGGTCAGGAAGATCCCCTGGAGAAGGGAATGACCACCCCCTCCAGTATTCTTGCCTGGAGAATCCCATGCCTAGAGGAGCCTAGTGGGCTACTGTGGGATGGGGTCATGATGAGTCAGACATGACTGAGTGACTTTTACTTTCATTTGACTGCGAGCTCTGACCATCTTCCTGACCCAAGGTGGCATATTCACAATTCCAGGAAACTAGGCCAACAAGCCACATTAGCCCCTTTATTTCCCTAAAGTAACTTCCCCATTTAAATGTGTTTTTATGTCCAGCCTCCAGAGAAACTGCCTCAGGAATCAGAGTTTGCCATCCTTTGGGTCACTGTGGGGGGACCCAGGTGACCAGGTGGCTGCCTCGTGGAAAACCTCTGCGTTTGTGGTTCTGTGTAAGTGCATGCCAGGCCCCACATGAAAGCTGAATGGACGTCTTTGCTCTTCCAGCCCTCGAAGCCCCTAGAAAGTGACGAGGACTCTCCTCTGGTGACTCTGTCCTTCGCGCTCTGCATCCTGGGGAGGAGAGCTCTGGGCACCGCGGCTCACAACATGGCCCTCAGGTACCCGGGGAGACAGCTGATACAGACATCAGTTGGCATTTTATGTGCTGGACAGACTTTTGTCCGTCATTTTCTTTAAAGTTGGACTGCCTCTACTTCTTCCAGAGCGTTCCCTCTCTAATAAATCATGTTGGACCTGTGAGAAGACTTTTTGATCATGCTGATCTTTTGGGGAATTAAATGTGGACATGGTATTAATAAGGAACAGTCAGAACCCTGGAATTCTAAGCATAGGGCCTTCTATGTTACAAGAGTCTTTGCAAATTTTGGGGGGAGATTAAATGAAATCATGCATATGTCAACTGAAAAATCAGTCACAACCTGAAAGTAGCGAATGTTTTATTTGGACCCAGGTGACCATGGTGGCTGGGTGGCTGGTGGAATGTTTAGGACACTGGGCCCAGGGGACGGCATCTCAGTAGCCCTGAGAAGCTCTCTAAGGAGGCAGAAGAGGGAGTCAGGCTATACACAAGTTGGCAACAAAGAGGGCCGGTAGCCTGAACATCAAAGATTATTGTTAAGTAAGGAAAACCAGATATCAGATTAAGGAATTTAGTGTTCTTCTATGTAAGGGAAGATGCAAGAGTCTGGGATTATTAAAGTCATTTCTTTCATATGCATCTCAGCTGTCTGGGGCCAGCATCCTGCATTTTAATAGAGGTATTTTACAGAGGTATTCTTCTCTTGCTTGAATTCCCTTAGGGCTCACCAGCTCACACTTGGGTGCAGGCGTGCTAAATCGCTTCAGTCGTGTTTGACTCTTTGTGAGCCCATGGACTGTAGCCCACCAGGCTCCTCTGTCCATGGGATTCTCCAGGCAAGAATACTAGAGTGGGGTGCCATGCTCTCCTCCTGAAGGAGGGAATCTTCCCAACCCAGGAATCAAACCTGTGTCTCTTATGTCTCCTGCATTGGCAGGTGAATTCTTTACCACCAGCCCCGCGAGGGCTGTAACTGCTGATGACTGTGACTTTCTCAAGTTCCTCATGAAGGAAGTGGTGCTGCTTGTCAGCAGGGCTCAGAAATTCATATTTGGAGAGCTGGAATTGTGGATAGCTATGACATTTCTTGTACACCGGTATGGCAGGAGATATTCCATTTCATATATATGAAGTCCCTATGATATTCAGCAGAATTAATGTTCAAAAAAATGTTAGTTCTCCTCCCCTGTTTTTTTTTTTTTCCCCAAAAAAGGAAATGGTTACTTCTGTGCTTTAGTCCAGAGCCTACTCTGCCCTGACTTTATGGGGCTTTGATGACTGGATGTTGCTTCTCCTGTTTTTTCAAACTCTCTTTCTGCTGGATCTTGCCCCATTGTATGTTAGTAGCCCAGGTTTCTCTTCTTAAACAACAAAACTATTTTGAGTTTAATTTTCAATTCTCTCCTGGCCTGTTTACCCTCCTTCACCTTCTACCCCTCAGATCTTGCCTTCACAAACAAGCCCTTGAACTTGAATCACAAATGAAGTTGTACTCATTGCCGCCCACCCCCACCCCACCCCCTTCCATTTCCTTCTCCAGGGAAACAGCTCTTGTGAATTTCATTAGTCGCCTTCTCATCACCCGTCAGTGGCCATTTCACAGACTGCCCCTTTGGTATTTAGCACTGTGGGCCAGATGTTCTGGATTCTGCCTGCCCATTAAAGGCATCTTGATTGGTGCACATTAGTCTCCCAAGGGTCTTGTAAATATCCTGATGCCCAAGCCCTACCACAGGGCAGAGCCAGCATGTCAGGACCCCTGCAGGTGGACCACGCAACAGGACCTTTTATGGTCCCCTGGGTGCATCAGCGTGCAGCCAAAGCTGAGAATCATGCAGATCTAGGGAGCTTAAAAAGAAAGCACTCCTCTATGTAATGGTTTCTCCTTTCCTTGGGCTTTCTTCAAGATTTCTGAGTTGTATTACTGAACCTGTGTTCTGCAAAGGGGTCCTTTTGATACTCTACTTGAGTGCGTTTGGGGGTTATTATGTATGACAAGCTTCTTAAGGGCAAAATCCACTTAAGTGCTTGTTTAACAATCCTCCCAAGGAGGGGCCATTGGATAAACAATTCTGAGGGGACTTCAGAATGCTCTTCCCGCAGCGGGTAGCTGAGTCATCCCCAGTGGTGAGCCATGGGCAGATGTCATCCCAGACGTGTGTGCAGTGGTAAGGGGTGAAGTGGTGTGGCTGGCAGGCCCTTACCCTTCTCTGGAGAGGAAAAGGTGAGAACTGCAGCAGGTAGGATTCACGAGAGCTAGTCTTTCAGCACCCACACCTCAGAATTTTACGATTTCTTCATAGAGGAGAAGTGCTCACTGATTTTTGTGTTGGCCTGTTCTAGAAAATACTCTGGGGGAGAACTGGCCTGCTTCTACCCCCTCTCTTCCCTCCTACCTGACTCAGCCTCATACTGTGTGCTGTGCTAAGTTGCTTTCATCATATCCAGCGCTATGAACTGTACCCCAAGAGAGCCTCTGTCCATGGGATTCTCCAGGCAAGAATACTGGGGTGGGTTGCCATCCCTTCCTCCAGGGGATCTTCCTGACCCAGGGATCGAACTCACATCTCTTATGT
Source organism: Oryx dammah (assembly GCF_014754425.2). NCBI lineage: Eukaryota > Metazoa > Chordata > Mammalia > Artiodactyla > Bovidae > Oryx > Oryx dammah. The sequence continues at coordinate 9,469,571 of NW_024070190.1, forward strand.
ATCCTGCATTGGCAGGTGGGTTCTTTACCACTAGCGCCACCTGGGAAGCCTCAAACTAGATGCAGGCAATTCCCTTTGTGGTCATCTGGGACTGAATTCAAAGACTGAGAGTCTAGCAGAAGGCACCTTTGTGAGCTTTGTAAAACAACCTACTATAAATATTGTAAATAGGAAGTACTCTTCGAGAAGGGCTTCAGAAGATTCAAGGCTCTATATCACAAAATGAGTCTTCATACATTCATATGTATGAATGTCAGCATGGCTCAGAAATTTAGTCCAGAGCCTACTCTGCCCTGACTTTATGGGGCTTTGATGACTGGATGTTGCTTCTCCTGTTTTTTCAAACTCTCTTTCTGCTGGATCTTTTTTTGGATCGATGGAAAGTTTTTTTTTTAATGAATTTAAAATTTTCTTTACAAATTGCAAATAAAATGCTTCAGCGATTTTACTTTTTCCATTCCCATCCAACGTATTTTCAGACTTCTTCGATCTTGTTTGTGTGGCTTGTTCCAATATTTCTGATCCAGGTGTTTCTTGCTCGGTCTGGTTTATTTATTTTTTCCTTGATTGAGCACCATGCCTAGCAGCTGCTTTGTCAACCTTGTTTTAATGGTATTTTTCTTTGTTTCAAAAAGCTTCTCATACTGCATGTCAGCTCTGCTTGCTCCAAACACAGTGATGAGATAAGTCTGGGAGTAATACTCTTGGTATTCTAGGGAAAGATTTGATTATCTGAGGCCAATTCACTCCACTGAGCGGTCCCATACTGTAATAAAATCCTACAATGCATTTTCATTTCGGTCCTTGATGTACTAAAGATATATGTTAGACGCTGCCCTGGGCTGAGGGTTGGAGTGTAAGTCCACGAGGTTCTGATGTACGTGGAGGTATTGTGGGGGGCAGGGAGGGGCACAGAGTGAGGGGGGGCTTGGAGCAGGGTCCTCACCTCCACTCCAACCAAACAGCTGTGCTCTACTTTTCCCTGAGCTAGAGTTCATTCAGGAAATGGTTTTGCTCATGAAAAGTGGTTTCAGAGCTCAAAAAAATTTTTTAAACATAAATTTCTATGGATATAGTCAAACTGCTTTCCAAAACTGCCCCGATTTCTATCCTCACCATGAATATTTTGCCATAACTTGACTAACGCTGAATAGTTAATCTTTTTTAATTTGTCTAGCCTAATGGGTAAAAAAAAAAAAAAGTCATCTCATTCTTATCTGAATTTGCATGTCCATAATTAATAGAGAAGGTAAGACTCTTTTTAAAGATTTATTGGTCATTTTTTTCCTGTGAAGTGCCTACCCATGTGTACGTTTTATCCACTTCTGTGGGGTTGTTACTGTTGTTCAGTTGCCAAGTCGTGTCTGACTCTGTGCCTCCCGTGGACAGAAGCATGCCAGGTTGGCCTGTCCTTCATCATCTTCCAGAGATTGCCCAAGTTCATGTCCATTGAATAGGTGATGCCATCCAACCATCTCATCCTATGTTGCCCTCTTCTCCTGCCTTCAAATCTTCCCCAGCGTCAGGGCCTTTTCCAATGAGTCAGCTCTTTACATCAGGTGGCCAAAGAATTGGAGCTTAGGCTTCAGCATCCGTCCTTTCAACAAGTATTCAAGGTTGATTTTCTTTAAGATTGGCTGGTTTGATCTCTGAGCTGTCCAAGGGACCCTCAAGAGTCTTTTCCAGAACCACAGTTCAAAAGCATCAATTCTTTGGCGCTCAGCCTCCTTTATGGTCCAACTCTCTCATCTGTTCATGACTACTGGAAAATCCACAGCCTTGCCTGTATGGACCTTTGTCGGCAAAGTGATGTCTTTGCTTTTTAATACCCTGTCTAGGTTTGTCATAGCTTTCCTGCCAAGAAGCAATCATCTTCTAATTTCACAGTTGCAGTCAGTATCTGCAGTGATTTTAGAGCCCAAGAAGAGGAAATCAGTCACTACTTCCACCTTTTTCCTATTTGTCAGATGTGATGGGACTGGATGCCACAATCTTAGTTTTTATAATATTGAGTTTTAAGCTGGCTTTTTCACTCTCCTCTTTCACCCTCATCAAGACACTCTTTAATTTCTATGAGGTACTTACTGGTTTGTAGAAGCTATTCTCATATCAAGATATTAAGGCTCAGTTCAGTTCAGTCACTCAGTCGTGTCCAACTCTTTGTGACCCCTTGAATTGCAGCACGCCAGGCTTCCCTGTCCATCACCAACTCCTGGAGTTCATTCAGACTCACGTCCATCGAGTCCGTGATGCCATCCACCCATCTCATCCTCGGTAGTCCCCTTCTCCTCCTGCCCCCAATCCCTCCCAGCATAAAGGTCTTTTCCAATGAGTCAACTCTTCACATGAGGTGGCCAAAGTATTGGAGTTTCAGCTTTAACATCCTTCCATCCAAAGAAATCCCAGGGTTGATCTCCTTCAGAATGGACTGGTTGGATCTCCTTGCAGTCCAAGGGACTCTCAAGAGTCTTCTCCAACACCACAGTTCAAAAGCAGCAATTTTTCAGTGCTCAGCCTTCTTCACAGTCCAACTCTCACATCCATACATGACTACTGGAAAAACCATAGCCTTGACTAGATGGACCTTAGTTGGCAAAGTAATGTCTCTGCTTTTGAATATACTATCTAGGTTGATCATAACTTTTCTTCCAAGGAGTAAGCGTCTTTTAATCTCATGGCTGCAGTCACCATCTGCAATGATTTTGGAGCCCCCCAAAATAAAGTCTGACACTGTTTCCAAAGTTTCCCCATCTATTTGCCATGAAGTGATGGGACCAGATGCCATGATCTTCGTTTTCTAAGTGTTGAGCTTTAAGCCAACCTTTTCACTCTCCTCTTTCACTTTCATCAGGAGGCTTTTTAGTTCCTCTTCACTTGCTGCCATAAGGGTGGTGTCATCTGCATATCTGAGGTTATTGATATTTCTCCCCGCAATCTTGATTGCAGCTTGTGTTTCTTCCAGCCCAGCATTTCTCATGATGTACTCTGCATAGAAGTTAAATAAGCAGGGGGACAATATACAGCCTTGACGTACTCCTTTTCCTATTTGGAACCAGTCTGTTGTTCCATGTCCAGTTCTAACTGTTGCTTCCTGACCTGCATATAGGTTTCTCAAGAGGCAGGTCAGGTGGTCTGCTATTCCCATCTCTCTCAGAATTTTCCACAGTTTCTTGTGATCCACACAGTCAAAGGCTTTGGCATAGTCAATAAAGCAGAAGTAGATGTTTTTCTGGAACTCTCTTGCTTTTTTGATGATCCAGTGGATGTTGGCAATTTGATCTCTGGTTCCTCTGCCTTTTCTAAAACCAGCTTGAACATCAGGATGTTCACGATTCATGTATTGCTGAAGCCTAGCTTGGAGAATTTTGAGCATTACTTTACTAGCATGTGAGATGAGTGCAATTGTGCAGTAGTTTGAGCATTCTTTGGCATTGCCTTTCTTTGAGATTGGAATGAAAACTGACCTTTTCCAGTCCTGTGGCCACCACTGAGTTTTCCAAATTTGCTGGCATATTGAGTGCAGCACTTTCACAGCATCATCTTTCAGGATTTGAACTAGCTCAACTGGAATTCCATCACCTCCACTAGCTTTGTTTGTAGTGATGCTTTCTAAGGCCCACTTAACTTCACATTCCAGGATGTCTGGCTCTAGATGAGTGATCACACCATCATGATTATCCGGGTCATGAAGATCTTTTCTGTACAATTCTTCTGTGCATTCTTGCCACCTCTTCTTAATATCTTCTGCTTCTGTTAGGTCCAGACCATTTCTGTCCTTTATCAAGCCCATCTTTGCATGAAATGTTCCCTTAGTATCTCTAACTTTCTTGAAGAGATCTCTAGTCTTTCCCATTCTGTTGTTTTCCTCTATTTCTTTGCATTGATCGCTGAGGAAGGCTTTCTTATCTCTTCTTGCTATTCTTTGGAATTCTGCATTCAGATGCTTATATCTTTCCTTTTCTCCTTTGCTTTTTGCTTCTCTTCTTTTCACAGCTATTTGTAAGGCCTCCCCAGACAGCCATTTTGCTTTTTTGCATTTCTTTTCCATGGGGATGGTCTTGATTCCTGTCTCCTGTACAATGTCATGAACCTCATTCCATAGTTCATCAGGCACTCCATCTATCAGATCTAGGCCCTTAAATCTATTTCTCACTTCCACTGTATAATCATAAGGGATTTGATTTAGATCATACCTGAATGGTCTAGCGGTTTTCCCTACTTTCTTCAATTTAAGTCTGAATTTGGTAATAAGGAATTCATGATCTGAGCCACAGTCAGCTCCTGGTCTTGTTTTTGTTGACTATATAGAGCTTCTCCATCTTTGGCTGCAAAGAATATAATCAATCTGATTTCGGTGTTGACCATCTGGTGATGTCCATTTGTAGAGTCTTCTCTTGTGTTGTTGGAAGAGGGTGTTTGCTATGACCAGCGCATTTTCTTGGCGAAACTCAATTAGTCTTTGCCCTGCTTCATTCCGCATTCCAAGGCCAAATTTGCCTGTTACTCCAGGTGTTTCTTGACTTCCTACTTTTGCATTCCAGTCCCCTAGAATGAAAAAGACACCTTTTTTAGGTGTTAGTTCTAAAAGGTCTTGTAGGTCTTCATAAAACCGTTCAACTTCAGCTTCTTCAGCAATACTGGTTGGGGCATAGACTTGGATTACCATGATATTGAATGGTTTGCCTTGGAGACGAACAGAGATCATTCTGTCATTTTTGAGATTGCATCCAAGTACCACATTTCGGACTCTTTTGTTGACCATGATGGCTACTCCATTTCTTCTGAGGGATTCCTTCCCACAGTAGTAGATATAATGGTCATCTGAGTTAAATTCACCCATTCCAGTCCATTTTAGTTCTCTGATTCCTAGAATGTCGACCTTCACTCTTGCCATCTCTTGTTTGACCACTTCCAATTTGCCTTGATTCATGGACCTGACATTCCAGGTTCCTATGCAATATTGCTCTTTACAGCATCGGACCTTGCTTCTATCACCAGTCACATCCACAGCTGGGTATTGTTTTTGCTTTGGCTCCATCCCTTCAGTCTTTCTAGAGTTATTTCTCCACTGATCTCCAGTAGCATATTGGGCACCTAATGACCTGGGGAGTTCCTCTTTCAGTATCCTATCATTTTGCCTTTTCATACTGTTCATGTGTTAAATGTTTTCTGTCCAGGTGCTCTTATCTTTATGGTGGGGCTGCTGTGCCTCAGTTTCTCCTCAGGTGACATTTATTTTATTTTAAAATATTTATTTATGTATTTATTTAGCTGTGCTGGGTCTTAGTTGTGGCATGAAGGATCTAATTTCATAACCAGGGATCAAACCCAGGCCCCCTGCATGGGGAGTGTGGAGTCTTAACCACTGGACCACCAGGGACATCCCTTCTCAGGTGAAATTAGACCTCACATTTTATAAAAACCTCAGCTGGAATTTTGATTTAGATTGTATTAAATTTACAGATTAGCTTAAGAAGTAAATGGACATCAGTCAATAATATACTGTCTCTGGAATCATTCAGTTTTTTAAATTTCTCTCAGTAGCAGTTTATCATTTTATGGAGATTTGTAATACTTGAAAGATTTGATCCTAGATATTTTATAGTTTTATTGTGACCATGAATAGACTCTTTTTGTCCCTATCACATTTTCTAATGGCTATTGCTGGTTTACATGAAAGTTATTTCTTTTTTCATATTGGTCTCATTCCAGGCACCTCTTACTGAACTCTGTTATAAGCCTGTTATTTCAGTGGCACTTTCCTGATGGTCCAGTGGTTAAGATGTCACCTTAAAATTCAGAGGGTGCAGATTCCATCTCTGGTTGGAGAACTAAGATCCCACATACTGCACAGCCAAAAGACCAGAACATGAAACAGAAGCAATATTGTAATAAATTCAATAAAAACTTTAGAAATGAACCACATTTAAAAAATCTTTAAGCAATATTATTTCTATTAATCCTATTTGATTTTCTGCTGGAAAGACATATCTGCAAATAATGACAGTTTGGCCTTTTCTTTCCCGATAAACATAACTCAATTCTTGTTACACTGGCTATGACCTCCAAGTGAAGTTTGGCATCTGTGTTAGTTTCCAATTGCTACTGTAACAACTTACCACACATTAGGTGGCTTACAGCAACATAAACTAGTGATCTTACAGTTCTGGAGGTTGAAAGTGCAAAACAGGTTAACCCAGGTGTCAGCAGAGCTTCATGCCTTCTGGAGGCTCTGCGGGAAGAATCCGTCCCCTGCTCAACAGGCTGCCTACATCCTTACTGCCCTTCCTCCATCTTCCCAGCCATCTGTGTTGCATCTTCCAGTCTGTCTCTCCAGCAAACTCTGTCTCACCTACTTCTCCCTTTTACATGTGAGGGTCCTTACGATTACACTGGGTCCTCCCAGATAATCCAGGAAAATCTCCCCCTTTAAATTAAAGTCCTCAATTTAATCACATCTGGAGAATTCCTTGTGCCCTGTAAGAGAACATATCCACAGGTTCCAGAGAGTAGGACATGGACATGTTTGAGGGGCCATTGTTCTGTTCAGCACAGCATCCTCACATTAATCCAGACATTCATGGGCATAAATGTCAAATTTTAGCATTAAAAAATAAGCTTGTTTTAGGCTTCTATTGACTTCCCTGGTGGCTCAGACGGTAAAGCGTCTGTCTACAATGGGGGAGACCTGGGTTCGATCCCTGGGTCAGGAAGATCCCCTTGAGAAGAAATGGCAATCCACTCTAGTACTATTGCCTGGAAAATCCCATGGACAGAGGAGGTGGGTAGGCTACAGTCCATGAGGTCGAAAAAAGTCGGTCATGACTGAGCGACTGCACTCACTCAGGCTTCTATTAGACCATTTTTATCAGGTTAGGAATTTCTCTCTCTTCCTCGATTGCCAAGGGTTTTTTTCAGGAAAGGATGATGAATTTGTTGAAAGTTTGAGGGCTTACATTCAGATGAAATTATTCTTCTTAAATCTATTAGGTGGGCCAAAAAGTTTATTCAGATTTAAGTACCAAGACACATTTTTCTTTTTCAGCAAGAGCTGTATTGAATAATATATTCACTAACTGAGCAAACTTTTTAGGCAAACTAATGTTAATGTAATTGGTAATATTAACAAATTTCTTCATTAAAACATCCTTATAACTCTGAGATAAGCTCTGTTTGGTCATGATGCATTATTTTTATGCAATGATGAATTCGCTTTGCTAATATTTCATTCAGTATAGCTTTATTATATATTCAAAGTAGGAGTGGCTCATGATCTGTGTGTGTGTGCACACGTACTTATCCTCATAAAATTTTAACTCAGGAGTATACTCTCAAGTGTACTGTCTGAGACCAAACAAACAATATCATTCTCACATATTTAATGTTAAGGAGTAAAAGATGATTTTTGAATACTGATTCCCCAGGTAAGTCTTACACAGCAGCCTAGCAGCAGTCACAAGCTCTGCTCATTTGATCGGTTTCTGACATATTTTAACTTCACAACAGTGACATAGTTTGACAGGCTATCTTCAAGGAATAAAAGCATGTGCATGCAAAGTTTGAGAGAAAGAGTAAGTTGAGAATCAGCTTAAACCGAATGCAAGCGAGCAAAAGAGTACAAGTATATAGAATGTCTTCAAGTAAAATATCCATATGTTAGGGAAATAGAATGAGTTAATAAGGATGTGACAAGCAAAAGCTGATAATGGTTTTTATTTGGAGTTTGGGGCCTTTCTCCTTTGTAGAACTGTGTCTCCTACTGAATAAAAGCATACATATATAAAGGCAGGTTTTAGGAGGAAGTCAAAATAGTTTCACTGACCCCAGGGACTGAAAGACAGCTTGGTGACTGCCTTCCAGTAAATGAGAGGGGATGAGTAGATCCTAGTTGATGTCTGTTTCTAGAGATAAAAGTGAGAAGGTGGCTGCACTTTACACCAACATCATGTTTGCTTGAAGAAGAAATTTTACTGGCTCTTGGAATACATAGGCTTCTAAGAGGATAGAGGGCAGGAGGAGAAGGGGGCAACAGAGGATGAGATGGTTGGATGGCATCATCGACTCAGTGGACATGAGTTTAAGCTAACTCCCGGAAGCAGTGAAGGACAGAGAGACCTGGTGTGCTGCAGTCCATGGGGTCACAAAGAGTCAGGCATGGCTGAGCAACTGAACAACAACAGAGAGGATAGAACAGGTCAAGATAAATGTGAGCTTGAAAAATGACAGAGAAATAATGATGATGTCTGTGCTAGAGGTGGAGAGCCCTGAAAGATGACCTTGTGGCAAGAGGTCACTGTCACAGTCTGAGGTCACATCAACCATACCCCCACCCCTCCCACCCAGAGTGGACTGAGGAAAGCAGTGTTATTCAGGATCCTATACATCATCTCAGTTTCCCTTCTCCATCTTCTACTGGATATGAGTCCCCACATTAGGGCCAGATGTCATATTGGATCATCTTGCAGACAAGACTGAGGTTTGTCTGACAGACTGGGGTTCAGTTCAGTCACTCAGTCATGTTCAACTCTTTGTGACCCCATGGATTGCACCACCCCAGGCTTCCCTGTCCATCACTAACTCTACTCAGAGTGTACTCAAACTCATATCCATTGAGTCAGTGTTGCCATCCAGCCATCTCATCCTCTGTCGTCCCCTTCTCCTCCCGCCTTCAATTTTTCCCACATCAGGGTCTTTTCAATGTGTCAGTTCTTCGCATCAGGTGGCCAAAGTGTTGCAGTTTCAGCTTCAGCATCAGAGCTTCCAATGAATATTCAGGACTGATTTCCTTTAGAATGGACTGGTTGGATATCCTTGCTGTCCAAGGGACTCTCAAGAGGCTTCTCCAACATCACAGTTCAAAAGCATTGCTTCATCGGGCATTCAGCTTTCTTTATAGTCCAATCTCACATCCATACACGACAACTGGAAAAACCATAGCCTTGACTAGACGGACCTTTGTTGGCAAAGTAATATCTCTGCTTTTGAATATGCTGTCTAGGTTGGTCATAACTTTTCTGCCAAGGAGCAAGCGTCTTTTAATTTCATGGCAGCAGTCACCATCTCCAGTGATTTTGGAGCTCAAAAAAATAAAGTCTGTCACTGTTTCCATTGTTTCTCCATATATTTGCCATGAAGTCATGGGACCAGATGCTATGATCTTCGTTTTCTGAATGTTGAGCTTTAAGCCAACTTTTTCACTCTCCTCTTTCACTTTCATCAAGAAGCTCTTTAGTTCTTCTTCACTTTCTGCCATAAGGGTGGTGTCATCTGCATATCTGAGGTTATTGCTATTTCTCCCGGCAGTCTTGATTCCAGCTTGTGCTTCATCAAGTCCAGCATTTTTCATAATGTACTCTGCATATAAATTAAATAAGCAGGGTGACAGTATACAGCCTTGACATACTCCTTTCCCAATTTGGAACCAGTCTGTTGTTCCATTTTCAGTTCTAACTGTTGCTTCTTGACCTGCATACAGATTTCTCAGGAGGCAGGTCAGGTGCTCTTGTATTCCCATCTTTTTAAGAATTTTCCACAGTTAGTCGTGATCCACACAAGCAAAGGCTTTGGCATAGTCAATAAAGCAAAAGTAGATGTTTTTCAGGAACTCTCTTGCTTTTTTGATGATCCAATGGATGTTGGCAATTTGATCTCTGGTTCCTCTGCCTTTTCTAAAACCAGCTTGAACATCTGGAAGTTCATGGTTCATGTACTGTTGAAGCCTGACTTGGAGAATTTTGAGCATTAGTTTGCTAGAGTTGAGATGAGTGCAATTGTGTGATAGTATGAGTATTCTTTGGCATTGCCTTTCTTCAGGATTGGAATGAAAACTGACCTTTTCCTGTCCTGTGGCCACTGCTGAGTTTTCCAAATTTTGGCTGGCATATTGGGTGTGGCACTTTCACAGCATCATCTTTTATGATTTGAAATAGCTCAACTGGAATTCCATCACCTCCACTAGCTTTGTTCATAGTGATGCTTCCTAAGTCCCACTTGACTTCACATTCCAGGATGTCTGGCTCTAGGTGAGTGATCACACCATCGTGATTATCTATGTCATGAAGATCTTTTTAATATAGTTCTTCTGTGTATTCTTGCCACCTCGTCTTAATATCTTCTGCTTCTGGTAGGTCCATACTATTTCTGTCCTTTATGGTGCCCATCTTTGCATAAAGTGTTCCCTGGGTATCTCTAATTTACTTGAAGAGATCTCTAGTCTTTCCCATTTTATTGTTTTCCTCTATTTCTTTGCATTGATTGGTGAGGAAGGCTTTCTTATCTCTCCTTGCTATTCTTTGGAACTCTGCCTTCAAATGGGTATATCTTTCCTTTTCTCCTTTGCCTTTCACTTTTCTTCTTTTCACAGCTATTTGTAAGGCCTCCTCATTTTTGCCTTTTTGCATTTCTTTTTCTTGGGGATGGTATGATCACTGTCTCCAATACAATGTCACAAACCTCTGTCTATAGTTCTTCAAGCACTCTGTCTATCAGATGTAATCTCTTGAATCTATTTGTCACTTCTTCTATATAATTGTAAGGGATTTGATTTAGGTCATACCTGAACGGTCTAGTGGTTTCCCCTACTTTCTTCAATTTAAGTCTGAACTTGGCAACAAGGAGTTCATGCTCTGAGCCACAGTCAGCTCCCAGTCTTGTGTTTGCTGACTGTATAGAGCTTCTCCATCTTTGGCTGCAAAGAATATAATCAGTCTGACTTTGGTATTGAGCACCTGTTGATGTCCATGTGTAGTCTTCTCTTGTGTTGTTGGAAAAGGGTGTTTGCTATGACCAGTGCATCCTCTTGGAAAAACTCTATTAGTCTTTGCCCTGCTTCATTTTGTACTCCAAGGCCAAATATGCCTGTTGCTCCAGGTGTTTCTTGACTTCCTACTTTTGCATTCCAGTCCGCTGTAATGAAAAGGACATCTTTTTTTGGGTGTTAGTTCTAGAAGGTCTTGTAGGTTTTCATAGAACCGTTCAACTTCAGCTTCTTCAGCATTGCTGGTCAGGGGATAGACTTGGATTGCTGTGATATTGAATGATTTGCGCTGGAAACAAACAGAGATCATTCTGTCGTTTTTGAAATTACATCCAAGTACTGCATTTTGGACTTTTTTGTTGATTATGATGGCTACTCCATTTCTTCTAAGGGATTCCTGCCCACAGTAGTAGGTATAATCATCATCTGAGCTAAATTCACCCATTCCAGTTCATTTAGTTTGCTGATTGATTTGTCAGTGTTCACTCTTGCCGTCTGCTGTTTGACCACTTCCAATTTGCCTTGATTCGTGGACCTAACATTCCAGGCTCCTATGCAATAGTGTTCTTTACAGCATCGGACTTTACTTCCATCACCAGTCACATCCACAACTGGGTGTTGCTTTTGCTTTGGCTACATCTCTTTATTCTTTCTGGAGTTATTTCTCCACTGATCTCCAGTAGCATATTGGACACCTATTGACCTGGGGAGTTCATCTTTCAGTGTCCTATCTTTTTGCCTTTTCATACTGTTCATGGGGTTCTCAAGGCAAGAATACTGAAGTGGTTTGCCATTCCCTTCTCCAGTTTTGTCAGAACTCTCTACCGTGACCCATCCATCTTGGGTGGCCCTATGTGGCATGGCTCATAGTTTCACTGAGTTAGACAAGGCTGTGGTCCATGTGGCCAGATTGGTTAGTTTTCTGTGATTGTGGTTTTCAGTCTGTCTGCCCTCTGATGGAGAAGCATAAGAGGCTTATGGAAGCTTCCTGATGGGAGAGACTGACTGAGGGGGAAACTGGGTCTTGTTCTAATGGGCAGGGCCATGCTCAGTAAATCTTTAGTCCAATTTTCTGTTGATGGGTGGGGCTGTGTTCACTCCCTGTTATTTGACCTGGGACCAAACTATGGTGGAGGTAATGAAGATAATGGTGACCTCCTTCAAAAGGTCCCATGCACGCACTGCTACACTCACTCAGTGCCCCCAACCCTGCAGCAGGCCACTGCTGACCCACGCCTCTGCCAGACACTCCTGGACACTCACGGGCAAGTCTAGGTCAGTCTCTTGTGGAGTCACTGCTCCTGGGTCCTGGTGTGCACAAGGATTTGTTTGTGCCCTCCAAGAGTCTGTTTCCTCAGTCCTGTGTAAGTTCTGGTGGCTCTATGGTGGGGTTAATGGTGACCTCCTCCAAGTTGGAAGCTCAAAAATCAGCATCAAGATTTTACATTCAGGAGAGCCTGAGAGTTGTGGGAAACCCAGATTCACCTCTTGTTTGTGCTTGTGCACACACTCACTTGCTCTGAGTCCCAGCACAGAGAGAACACCTGGATCATCCAAGAAGATTCACTGATTAATTTCAGGACATATGCTGAGTGGAAGGGATCTGGGGGGACTTTCTCAGGGGACAGAAGTGTTGGCATGTGCCTTTTCCCCTTCTCCTTCCACATTGGTCACCAGGTGCTTGTTGATGTCATTTCTCTCATTCTCTGCTATTTAGCTAACACCATGCACCCTGTCCTGGAGTCCTCTGAGGACCAGCCTTGCCCAACCTGCCAATAGGCCCCTCAAAGCAGTTCCCATCCCAGGAGTCTTGCCCTGTATATCACCATGCCCAGAGCAGTAACAACCAGGCCTCAAAACAGCCAGCCTGGGGCCAAGCACCACCCATCAGACACCCATAGCAATCATGACCCAACCACAACAGGAAGTGCATTCAACCCACAGGGTACTCTGCTCTGGTGACCTGGGGGAGCTGTGCCATTGGGCCCACTGGACATCTGCTACATAAGGTCACATTTTCAAGGTCAAGAGATGTATGATATACCTAATACATAGAAACAAACAGAGAGAGTTGAATATAATGGAAAAGAATCTGAAAGAGAATGTATATGCATATATATGCACACACACAGATATGGGCTTCCCAGGTGGTGCAGTGGTAAAGAGTCTGCCTGCCAGTGCAGGAGACACAAGCGACATGGGTTTGATCCCTGAGTTGGGAAGATCTTGGAGCTACAAGTGGCAACCCACTCCAGTGTTCTTACCTGGAGAATCTCATGGACAGAGGAGCCTGGAGGGCTACAGTCATGGAGCTACAAAGAGTTGGACATGACTGAGCACACACACACACACACACACACACACATAGTTGAATCATTTTTGTACCCTTGAAATAACACATTGTAAATTAATTATACTCTAATTTAAAAAAATAATTTAACCCCCCTCCCCCCAAAAAAACCTGATAGGCAAAAATGAGACAAAGGAATATCTTTCAAATGAAAGAAGACAAACCCCAGGAAACGAATTAAATGAAACTGAGATAATCAATGCAGCAGATAGTTTAAAGTAACAGTCAAACATGCTCACTGAAATCAGGAAAAGAATGGAAAATACAGTGAGAACTTCAGCAAAGAGATAGAAAATACAAAGAAAAGAGCCATTAAGAATCCTCCTCTGTGGGAAAGCCTTCTCTTACCCCGGTCTGGGGCACAGGTCCTGCGCCGAGCTCCCACTCCATCGCTTTTCTGAAATGTCTGGACGTTTTGAGGAAGCATCCAGGTTCTGGTTCCCTGAGTCTCAGACCTCCCTATGCCCCAGAATCACTTGGGGATCTTGGCCAGAATATAGACCCAAGACCCCATCTCACACACGCCAGCTTAGAATCACTGGGAGCCGGTTCTGGAAATCTATTTTTATTCTGAGCAGTTGCCAGGAGGTTGTTTCTTCCACAGCCAGCCTGCTCCCAGTCCAGCAGCCTCCAGAAGCATCTTTCACCAGATAATAACAGTTGATCCCATTGATATAGAGGCCCAGAAGTACTAAAACGTCATGAAGCCAAACATACTTTTAAAAAGCTTTTCATCGAATCTTGTCTTTTAACTACTTCTCACTTGGGAATTATTATTTCTCATTACAGCTGGCATTTAGTTGAAACCACATCCCTGAGATTCTTTCACCATGTGATTGCTCTCCAATGATTATCCGAGTTTCTACAAGATAAATGTCTTTTCTTTATATCTGATGCCTATATTGCCTGGACATTCCAGTTCAGTGAAAATCAGAATAATGATCATAGTGAACATTGATGATGCACTCCATGGGTTTTGGGAACAGTGCTCAGTGCTTGACACGAGTTGACACATTTCATTCTCTCTCAAGGCATGAAAGAGGATGAGGTAGGTGCTTTTGTTGTTGAGTCGCTAGGTTGTGTTGGACTCTTTTGTGACCCCATGGACTGCAGCCTGCCAGGCTCCTCTGTCCATGGGATTCTCCAAGCAAGAATACTGGAGTGGGTTACCATTCCCTTCTCCAGGGGATCTTCCTGACCCAGAGACTGAGCCAAGGTCTCCCACCTTGCAGGCAGATTGTTTACCATCTCAGCCCCAGGGAAACCATACACCAATTTAAACCTTGGAAAATAGCTCGCCACCGACCTCAGGAGGGTGAGGTGGGGGATAGTTCAAGACTTACACATTCATAGTATTTTTATTGTGGGCTCAACTGAAGCCTTTGAAGAGATCAGTCCATTCTAATACAACCTCTGAGCTGGTCTTTAAGAAGATGACTCCAGTTACACATTTTTATGGAGACTCTGTGTTTCCTGGAGAGGTGGCTGGCAGGAGGGAGGTATGCTTCTTCAATGTCACGTGCCTGCTAAGTCACTTCAGTCGTGTCTGAATCTTTGTGACCCCGTGGACTGTAGCCCACCAGGCTCCTCTGTCCATGGGATTCTCAGACAAGAATACTGGAGTGGATTACCATGCCTTCCTCCAGGGGATCTTTCCAAGCTAGGGATCAAACCCACATCTCTCAGGTCTCCTGCATTGGCAAGTGGATTCTTTACTACTAGGGCCACCTGGGAAGCCCTTCAGTGTTGCATGAGATGCTAAATATCTGTTCCCACCTGTCTCATCCACTTTCTGAACTCCTTTCTGGCCTGTTTCCTCTTAAATGAAAGGGTTTTAATACTATATCTTATACAGGCAACCATGGGAATGAGCTGAGCTGATGCAGTGGAAAGCACTCAGTAATGCACAAACCACCAGAGAAATGTAAGGTATCCTTTCTGTCTCGCTTCTAGTTGCTCAGAGCTGGTACTTTTAAAAAAACAATATGTTCACTGAAAGATTATTTATGAAGTGTTAATATTTTATATAGTGGTTTTAATATTTGTGTAACTTAAAATTCTGAGATGCTCTTGAATAATACAGATATCTACAATACTCTCATGTATACAAACTACTATATTTCCTGGTATTTAACATAATAAGACTGCTCTAACTTCCACCCATAAAACATTAATCTATCAACCACACCTTTAGGAGTTCACAAATTCTTATTTCTCCCGAGTTTTTAAAAATTATATTTAAACCATCTTTAAAAAGGAAGCTGAAATCCTCAAACCAAAAGGCTTAATCTGCCTTTCACAATGTTTATCAAATCATCATGATGTACATTTTATTATTTTCTTTCAAGTTGTATATAAGATTTTGTTTTTATAATTTTAACTTTTTTTACCTTTTAAATACTTAAAAAGTGTGTCCATTACACATCAATAAAGCTGAAAAAAATGAAATCAAATACAAAAAAAGCCTTAATCTGAATGAACTCTGAGAAATAGATCAATGAAGAGGATCTTTTATTCATCCCACAGAAAAAATACATTTAGTAATTTTCACCTGAAGAAAATATATCTTGTATTTAAAGAACTCAAAGATTAGTTGTCAGGAATTGCTTTTGGATAATGATCAATAAGAGCTTATCAACAGTAGGATACTGATACCAAAGACCATCCCCTCTTGCATGCATTACTCTTTGCACTTCCAGCTCCTTTAGTGGTCAGGAGTGATGGGATCAACCATGCAACCAGTGCATGGTTGGGGAATCCCACAGAGGAATGAATCATGTATGACGCACAGTGCCTCCCCCACAGTGGAACGCTCTCTGAGCTAGGATACTGACTTAGATAACCACCAAGCACTCACTCTCTAAGAATCTCCATTACTAATTAGTGAGCATGGGAAACCCAGCCTGCAAATCACAGTTGTTCGCATATGTTTTCCGAGGGCTCCATGTACAGCAGTGCCTTGCAGCAGAAGGCTCTTCACGATGCCCATCTGTAAACATACAGTATACGAGTCTGTTTGGACATTAACTTGAACATATCAGTCCTTCTGGAGAGTCCACTGGGAGTCCTGCAGAAACTATCCCAGCATTAGAGTTGTTTCCACCTGAATCCCAAGAGTCATTAACACTGGATCCAAGATAATGAACCAGTGTCTAGAACTTAAAATCTGTATCTTCAATCATAATGGGCAAGGTTTCTCAGCAGCAGCATTATTCACATTTTAGGTTGTGTGGCTTTTTGTTGTGGGGGACTGTCCTGGGCGTTCCTGCCTGGCCTCTACCCCACTGGGTGCCAGGAGCACTGCCCTACAGCTGTGACATCCAGAATTTTTCTGGATATTTCTGGATATTGATATTTCCTGGGGGCCAGAATTTCCATGGACTGAGAGCCAGTGAGAGAGGGTGCAGGTGAGAACTGGGCTGAGCTGGATAGGGTCATAGGCAACATCTGGCTAGACTCAAGCCCTGAGGACTCCTCTGTGGATAAACAAAGATGCCATAAAACAGTGAAACAGGAGTGAAAACAGCCTTCACTTCAGCTGGCCATTCTCAAGTTGTCACTGTTCTGTGAAAGGTGATGGGCGAGGATGCTGAAATGGGCGGGACTCGTTAAAGCATAATCTTCATGGAGCTAGAGTTTCTGCCAGGGCTGCAAGCAACAGCCAGAGCTTCAGGCCAGAAAATGACTCCAGAAAGGTTGTGTACATCTGTGCTGAAGTGCTGATAGCCCCAACCTCTTGTTTGTACTCACCACCAATGGTTATGTCATCATAGAATAGGGAACAGGGTCAGGAACCAGAAAGAACAGGAGTAAGTACAAGCAGAGTGTCACAGAGGCTCAGCTTGGTGGTTGCTGGTGTGGGCTAGGGGTGTGGAGTGACTCTGAGCAGAAGCTGAATTGTCCTTTCCAACACATGTGCACACATACAAACATGCACCCTTGTACATGTACACGCACACACATTCACATCACACATAAACGTGTGCTCATCTCAAGCACACACATATATAAGTGTGCGCTCGTGTACATGCACACACACACATGCACATACATACACAAATATGCATCCACACATGGACAGGCGCGCGCGCGCGCACACACACACGTACACACACTTAGGATGGTGAGATATTATGCAAGTCCTAACTGTGTGGAATGTAGGTTAACATTGCAGAAGAGGTGCAGAAGGCTGGGTACAGAGTGTGTCACCAGACAGTCCTCAGTGCAGGGGCAACCCTGTCCATTTGTGTGGGGACGGGGCAGGGCAGGCTCCAGAAGAAACCTGGCCCTAGTGTAATCATGTGTTAGAGACGCACATCCGCACGCAGAGAACTGGACCACGGCACTGAGATGAGCCTCGGCTTACACGGCACCGCATTTGTGCAGAAAACCTCAATCAATAAAGATAAGCGAAGGGGCCAAGTGTTGGCTATTCTAGTCCCCACAAAGGCCAACCTTGAATAACTCAGATGTAACCCTGTTTCCCTGCTCCAGCTGTTGGCCTCGGGGTGGGAGCCTGTCATCTCTCAGTAGAGTCTTAACAGAATGAAGCCTGGTGATTCTGCAAGTCAGAAATGCGTGGGGGCCACCTGGAGACCTCTCCTCTCCTCAGAGCTTTCCAGCTTATCACATCTCTGCCTTCTTCCTCCTCATTCTCCTGAAGATAAAAGGCAGATAATGAAACACCTTATATTTAGGATGCCTGTATCTTTAAGGTACTAGGAGTAATGCCCCACAATCTAAGGGTAGTACCCTCAATCTAGTGAAATTCTAATTCAGGCTTTGTTTTCTGCATGGAGACTCATTTTTTTAAAAAATTCTCATTGACATATAGTTCATTTACAATGTATTCACTTCTGCTGTACAGAAAAGTGTATATGTACATTCAATTATACATCTATACATTCTTTTCTAATATTTTTTTCCACTATAGTTTATCACAAGATGAATAGAGTTCCTTGTGCTATACAATAGGACCTTGTTGCTTCTCCATTCTCTCTCTATATGTATATATGTTAGTTTGCATCTGCTAATCCCCAATTCCAGTCCTTTCCTCCCCCAACCCCGCTTCCCCTTGGCAACCACAAGTCTGTTCTCTCTCCCTGTGATTCTGTGTCTATTTCATAGATAGGTGTGTGCATTGAGACTTGTTTTAATGTAATAGCAGTAAGTCTCATAATGTGTTATTCTCCTCTGAAAATAGAAATGATCAGTAAAGCATCTATCATTCTGTCATTAGGGGCCTGAAATGGGCTCCAATCATTTATCGAGGTCCCGTGGAAGGGCGTTTTCTAGACTGGGGAATCAGATCTGTGCTTGCCTTGCATAAGCCGTCAAAGGATGGGCTGAATGCCTGGCTCTTCTCTGCCATCTACCTGGGCATCTTGGCAGGTCCTTTCATCTCCCTCTGCCACTGTCCTCAGCCCTACATCTAGAGGGGTGATTTCTCTAAACCTGTGTGCTAGCAGCCTGGCATGCTTCTAATCCTTTCTAGAAGAAACCCCACCTACTTTTAGCCCTCTTTTTAGTACTTACTGCTATCTGACGACAGGGGCATTTTGGACCATTTTCAATGACAGCAGTTTGCACTGTTTTAAAGCTCCCCTCCCTTCCCCTGTCCTATTGCGTCCTTGCCCTGCCATCCACCCCTCCCCTCCCAGGACTGCTGGCAGCCCCAGGAAGTCTTTGTTCTGTGTGGGGGCAGCCTGTCCAGGACGGCTGCCTCCTGAAACTCTTCCTGAAAGGCTCTGGGCTCCTCAAGACCCTGGCACCTGCCCCACCTGCCTAGACTCATTTCCCACAGTCATCTCTGACCTTGAGCCTCAGCATCTCTCTCAATGGAGTTCTGGAAGGAAGTTAACGATTGTGGTGCATTTTGCAATCACGTGTTCCAATAGCAGTCAGCAGAACTACTTCCCTGACATGCGGGCCTAATGTTCGGTGTGGAATCCACAGTCTTGCTTGGTGAGCCAGCTCGTTTGAATCCTCCTCAGCTCCATCCTCAGAAAGTCTCTTCCACACACTTCCTGGGTCATTATGTCCCAGTCCAATCCTATCAGGGATGTTGCTTCTTGTGTAGCTGCCCAGTCCCACTCAGGGATGTTAGAAGCCAGGCTCATTAGAGGTGGCTGCCAAGTGTATTAATGGGCCTAAAGGGAAAGAATTAAGAACAGTTCTTTCCCTCCACATAATATAGGATGGATCGCTTTCCCGAACCGTGCGTTGATCCAAAAGGTAATGGGCCCGGCCTGTGCAAGGTGTCCCTTGGGTGCCTCTCTGCTCTCCACCCAGGCAATAGTTACACACAGGAAATGAAGGCAAAGCAGAAAAGCCCAGAAACATAAAAACCTGGGAAAGCTGAGAAATCCTTCAGTCATTCATTTTAACCCCCTCTATTATGGGGGCAGCAGAGGATGAGATGGTTAGATAACATCACCAACTCAATGGGCATGAGTTTCAACAAACTCCAGGTGATAGTGAAGAACAGGGGAGCCTGGTGTGCTGCAGTCCATGAGGTCGCAGAGTTGGACACAACTTAGCGAGTCAACAACAACAAATTGTGCCTCATCCACTAGTCATTAACAAAAAAAAGGTGGGATTGGGAGACTGGTATACTCTGAAAATCTAAACAGCCAATTTGAGATTTCACTTGGTGTCATTTTCTCTCTCCATACGGTGAGAGAATCCAATTTTCATTATGAGTCGCATAGTCCAAAAGTGCCATCCGGAAACACAGAGAGGACAAGCAGAAGGGCCTGGACTCTTCCCCAGGCTTCCCTGCCTCCCTCCTGAGAAGTGTAGCCTTTCCAGGGCTCTTGGGCCAGATGTCCTGCATGTACACACTCACTCTGCCTATGGATGTGGCAGGCTGGCTCTGACCAAGACTTCTACCCCCACACTCCGAGATCTGGTGTGTCACGGGCTATTCTTGATGGTGATCACTACAGCAGTTGTCACAAGGGTCCGAACATGGGCCTCAGGGTCAGGTATTCAGTGGGACCCCTGCCAGATCAGCCGAAAGACAGTAAAGTCCTTCTTGTGTCACAGGGGAGACTCGGGCCAATTCAGGGTGACAGGAGCCTGAACACTTTTTGCTCCATGTGAACAAACAAACTTTGTTTTGCAGCCTGGATTCTTTCCTATATGGCCTCCATGCCCTCTTCAAAGGTGACTTCAGGATAACAGCCCGAGATGAGTGGGTGTTTGCAGACATCGACCTGCTGCACAAAGTTGTCGTCCCGGCTCTCAGGATGTCCCTGAAGCTGCACCAGGTGAGCATTTCTTTTTTTTTTTTTAAGTATAATCCTGAAATATTAGGGGAAAAAATGACCTTTCAAAAACACGGTCCCCTTGCTCAGCATAATTCTGACAAGTGGGCTTCTGACTTAGTAACTAAGTGTGTGTGTGTGTGTGTGTATAGTGTGTGTGCTCAGTTGAGTCTCCTCGACTCTGTGGCCCCATGGACCCTCCAGGCTCCTCTGTCCATGGAATTTTCCAAGCAAGAATACTGGAGTGGTTGCCATTTCCTACTCCAGAGGATCTTCCCAACCCAGGGATCAATCCCGCATCTCTTGCCTCCTGCACTGGCAGTCAGGTTCTTTACCACTAGCACCATCTGGAAAGCCCAGCAACTAAGCACTGAGGCATTGCCTATTTTTGATGGTACCCATGGTGATGTGCCCTTAAGAGTCCCTAGGAGGTGCTGATCACCCACTAGCATGGAAGAGGGGACTTGGCTGGAGAAAATGACATCAGAAGTGTCCACACTGTGGTGAAAAGTCCTAGGCTTCTATGCCACCAGCTCTATGGGCCCCGAGGCCACTGTGATAGTGAGGTGCCCTCCATCCACCCAGCGGGGCTGAGCGATGTGGAGGTGGACTTGGCCTTGCACCAGGCATCGGCCTCATTGCTGTGTGCACAGCAAGCCAGGACCAGCTCTGTGTCCTCCCGACCCACAGATGAATTCTTTCCCCAGGACCAGTTCACTTGCCCAGACGAGTACGAAGACCCAGCAGTCCTCTACGAGGCCATCCGGTCCTTTGAGAAGAAAGTGGTCATCTGCCATGAGGGTGACCCAGCCTGGAGGGGTGCCGTGCTGGCCAACAAGGAGGAGCTGCTGACCCTGAGGCACGTGGTAGACGAGGGCACGGACGAGTACAAGGTGCTCATGCTCCACAGAAGCTTCCTGAGCTTCAAGGTGATCAAGGTATGGGAGCCATCCTTCTCGGCTGCCACCAGCCTCCCACCTGGGGGGACATGAGAAGAATTATATGGCTGGCCAACAAGTTCATTTGGGTTTTCATTCAGGAAAAACCTGAATGAACTTTTCTTGTTTAAAATAATTTATTACATATATTGATTTAAGTTTTGGCTGTGCTGGGTCTCTGTTGCTATGCGGGCTTTCTCTGGTTGCGGTATGCAAGGGCTTCTCACTGGGGCGGCTTCTCTTGCTGTGGAGGACGGGCTCTAGGGCTCGCAGGCTTTGGGAGTGAGTTGCAGTTCCCGGGCTCTAGAGCATAGGATCAGTAGTTATGGGGCATGGGCTTAGTTGCTCCTCCATATGTGGATATTCTCAGACCAGGAATCAAACCTGAGTCTCCTACATTGGTGATTTCTTTACCACTAAGCCAACAAAGAAGCCCCCCTGAACGAACTTTTTTCCCAGCACGGTAGCATGGATTGGCACAGATGCCATGCCCCCTGGGCCAGCATCCTCTGTCCAGAACCACATTTCCCCGGGGGCAGGGGGAGCGGGCAGTGCTGGCCAGCATGCAGGGTGGGTGGGTGGCTCCGGACAGGCAGTGCATCTCTGTCAGGGCCCTTTCCCACTCAAAGAGCTGGTGTGCAGGTGATGGCTTTGGCAAGAAGTCCTGCTAGGCTAGACATGGGTGGGGTCAGGATCTAGCTTGTTCTTAAATACTTTCTAATTCTCTAAGATTCCAAACCTCCCTCTCATAACCTATTCCTGGACCTGATAACTTCCTTCCCAGAGATTCTCTTCATACAGCTTCAAATCAGCCCCATGAAAATGCCATCATATCCACCTTGCTGCCTTTCAGACATCACTAAGAAAGCTTTAGGCCAAAGCATAGTGGCCACAGGTTCTCAGACCCAACAGTCTGTAGCCCCGCTCTCTCTCTGCCACACCATCCACTTTCCTCCCCGTGTCTTACCCGCTCTGCAGGTGAACAGAGAATGTGTCCGCGGCCTTTGGGCGGGGCAGCAGCAAGAACTCATCTTCCTCCGCAACCGCAACCCCGAGCGTGGCAGCATTCAGAACAACAAGCAGGTCCTCCGGAACCTGATCAATTCCTCCTGTGACCAGCCCCTGGGGTACCCCATGTATGTCTCTCCACTCACCACATCCTACCTGGGGACCCACAGGCAGCTGAAGAATGTCTGGAGCGGACCGCTCACCTTGGACAGCATCAGGGCGTGGCTCCGAACCAAGTGGTTAAGGTGGGTCTTCACGGCAAAGGCATTATTTACCCGGATGGGGGGGGGGGGGAGGCTGCGAGCTCCGAGGCTTCTGGTGAGGATCTCACTGTCTGCCCATCCTCCGGTGATGAAAACTGCGGTGCCCAAATGTCCTCCAACACACCCTTTGTTTCAACAAGCCGTTTCAGATGATGACTCAATGGGAAACGTCATCAGATGAGAGTCTGCCTCCCTCCGCCTTCCATCCACGGGCTGAGACTTGGGTTTGAGTCCTTGGAATGTTGCTGAGGTTACGGGTCTTTGTTACACATCTGTTGCAAAGAACCAGGCTTGAACCAGCCTCCTTGCCCCATCCTGCCCCCAGCCCCATCTCTCATCGAATAAGTTTTCTCACCTGGTGGTAACAGTGTTCCTGGTTAGTTAGAACAAATTCTAAGTTGTTTTGCCTGAATCTAACAGGGCTGTGTGTCGGACCTCAAAGCTGAGGGTCCCTGTGGATGGTGGCGCCCGCGCGGCTTCTTCATCCGGACGTGGTGTATTCACTTATCAGTCCCTGAGGGGCTTCTTCATCCGAGCAGGGTGCATTCATTTATCAGTCACTGAGGTTTGGGGAACAGAAACCCCTCCTTCCATTTGCATGCCATCTGCATCTCCATCGCTTCTCACCAGTACAGTGCGGTCTGCCGTCCTGCTTTGAACACAGATGTGATGGGGCGTCTAGGGGAATTAGACATGTTTGGGTGAGAATCCTTGAAGCGTCTCTTCCTCTCAGAGTGCGGAAGGACTGCGATGCAGCGGGCCAGCCGGGCGCGGGCAACACGGAGGACGTGGATGCGGGGCGCGCCCCGCCCGCAGGCGGCAACAGTGCCCCCAGTGGTGAGAGCCGGGAGAGCAGCGCGGAACAGCGCAGAAAGGATGGGGGCCGCCACTGGTCACCCCGGGAAGGGACACGGAGGCCAGGTGAGTGCAGTGGGGGCCTCGTGTTACTGCCAAGGCTCCTCACGTCTCACTGGCCGACACCGTGGGCTATGTTGTCATTCTAACCTCTGAGAGACCGTTTACCCAGGACAGATCAGTATTGGGCCAAAAGATGCCCCCAAGTATACTGACTCATGTAAGTTCTACTCAGAAAAAAACTCTATTCTATGTGTTAGATTCAGCTTTTATCCTTTATCCGTCTGTCCCTTACCTCAGCCAGCTGTCTGTCTGTCCATCGGTCCAGTGGTCAGTCTCTTCCACCCATCTCTCACTCCTTCAGAGACCATTGGCTCATGTGTCTCTGTGTTCGGCTGTGTTACAGCTCTTCATCCATGAAGGCGCCTCCCTCCTCCTGTGAATTGACCCACCCCCTCCAAGTCCTGTGATGAGGCAGCCAGCCTCCTGCCCTCCATTGCCTGGTCACTACCGCTCTCCACTTCCTCCCCTTGCTCCTGACATTTCAAGCATAGGGAAAGAGGGAAGACGGGTGCCAGCCGATGGGGATGGAAGAAGTTTGGTCTGAGTCTAAAGCTTAAAATCATGTTTAAACTAAGGCCCAACTAATTAGGCTCAATCAGATGGATGAGGTTCCAAAATCCCTCTGTACTTGGAGGAGAAGGCTGGGTTAGGAAAGGTGACCCTCAGGGCTCGCAGAGGACGTGACCCATTGGAGTGGGAGAGACAGATGCTTGGCCTGGCTCCCACCGGCACACTGTCCCTTGGCTTTGACCTTCAAAACCTCTCAGTGCTTTCACTTTTGGCCTCAGTACTTTTACCATCAAGAAGCATTCATTAAGTGCCTCTTTGTGCGTGTTCTCCTGTCAATTCTGCATCAAGGCAATAAGTGCCTGCCTCCTAGAAGTGCCCAGAGCAAGACTGGGGATTTAACTGAAATAGTGAGGATGTGTGTAATGATGGGCAAGAAGATAGATAAGATTAAAAACGACAGATGGATGACAGATAGATAGGGAGACAGAAGGATATACAGATAATGGGTGGATAGATATCGGTAGAAGATAGAAAGATAGATTATAGGTATTTAGGGAGATTGAGATTATATAGATAATAGATAGGTGATAGATAGATAGAAAATTGATAGATAATAGATATATAGATAGCTAATTGATTGATGTGTGTGTCTGTGAGTGTTCAGTTATGTCCAACTCTTTGCAACCAAATGGACGCTAGCCTGCCAGGCTCCTCTGTCCATGGGCTTTTTCAGAAAAGAATACTGGAGTGGGTAGTCATTTCCTACTCCAGGGGATCCTCCCTACCCAGGGATCGAACCCTTATCTCCCCTGTCTGCAGACAGATTCCTTACCACTGTGCCACCTGGGAAACCCATATCTCCTGTAAAGTATGAATAGCAGAGTATTTTAAAAGAAATTTGATCTTATTCACTTCATAGGTGGCACAGGAAAGCTTTTGAGAGGGTCTTCTCTGCTCAGGGATTGAACCCTGGGCCTCCCACATTGCAGGCAAATCCTTTACATCCAAGCCACTAGGGAAGTCCCAATTGGCTGATAGATAATAGATAATAGAAAGATAAATGGACAGATAACATAAAGATACATAGGTAGGTTGAGCTGTTTCAAACCCTAAACGATGATGCTGTGAAAGTGCTGCACTCAATATACCAGCAAATTTGGAAAACGCAGCAGTGGCCACAGGACTAGAAAAGGTCAGTTTTCATTCCAATCCTGAAGAAAGGCAAGGCCAAAGAATGCTCAAACAACTGCACAATTGCACTCGTCTCACACGCTAGTAAAGTAATGCTCAAAATTCTCCAAGCCAGGCTTCAACAGTATGTGAACCGTGATCTTCCAGATGGTCAAGCTGGATTTAGAAAAGGCAAAGGAACCAGAGATCAAATTGCCAACATCCACTGGATCATCGAAAAAGCAAGAGAGTTCCTGGAAAACATCTACTTCTGCTTTATTGACTACACCAAAGCCTTTGACTGTGTGGATCACAACAAACTGTGGGAAATTCTTAAAGAAATGGGAATACCAGACCACCTGACCTGCCTCCCGAGAAATCTGTATGCAGGTCAAGAAGCAACAGCAACAGTCATGGAACAACAGATTGGTTCCAAATCAGTAAAGGAGTACATCAAGTCTGTATATTGTCACCCTGCTTATTTAACTTACATGCAGAGTACATCATGAGAAACTCTGGGCTGGATGAAGCACAAGCTGGAATCAAAATTGCTGGGAGAAATATCAATAACCTCAGATATGCAGATGACACCACCCTTATGGCAGAAAGTGAAGAGGAACTAAAGAGCCTTTTGGTGAAAGTGAAAGAGGGAGTGAAAAAGTTGGCTTAAAGCTCAACATTCAGAAAAGTAAGATCACAGCATCTGGTCCCATCACTTCATGATAAATAGATGGGGAAACAATGGAAACAATAGAGATTTTATTTTCTTGGGCTCCAAAATCACTGCAGATGGTGAGTGCAGCCATGAAATTAAAAGACTCTTGCTCCTTGAAAGAAAAGTTATGACCAACCTGCACAGCATATTAAAAAGCAGAGATATCACTTTGCCAACGAAGGTCTGTGTAATGAAAGCTATGGTTTTTCCAGTAATGTATAGATGTGAGAGTTGGACCATTAAAGGGGCTGAACAGCAAAGAATTGATGTTTTCGAACTGTGGTGCTGGAGAAGACTCTTGAGAGTCCCTTGGACAGCAAGGATATCCAACCAGTCTATCCTAAAGGAAATCGGTCCTGAATATTCATTGGAAGAGCTGATGTTGAAGCTGAAGCTCTAATACTTTGGCCACCTGATGTGAAGAGCCGACTCATTGGAAAAGACTCTGCTGCTGGGAAAGATTGAGGGCAGAAGGAGAAGGGGATGAAAGAGGATGAGATGGTTGAATGGCATCATCAATTCAATGGACATGAATTTGAACAAACTCTGGGAGAGAGTGAAGGACAGGGAAGCCTGGCATGCTGCAGTCCATGGGGGTCTCAAACAGTTGGACACGACTGAGAGACTGAACAAGAACAAGATGGATAGACAGGTAGATGTTTGACAGATACATATATACATGCATAGATACACAGAGATAAATGGATAGACGATAACTCCTTAGTTGAAGACAGATGAGAGATGGAAGGGAGGCAGGAAGACAGGGAAGGAGAGAGGTAAATAGTTAGATAGCTGAACAAAGTGACATCAGTTGGTTAGGGTGAAGAAGACCCCCTTCCTCACCCGTGGCATCTGCCCTGAACCCCGAGCAGAGCAGCTGCTGAGCCAGAGGCCTCCAGTGTGCAGCTGACTGTCAGACCAGGAGTTTCTCATTGCTT
This sequence comes from Oryx dammah, assembly GCF_014754425.2. NCBI lineage: Eukaryota > Metazoa > Chordata > Mammalia > Artiodactyla > Bovidae > Oryx > Oryx dammah. The sequence goes on from NW_024070190.1 coordinate 9,496,405, forward strand.
AGTTAGTTAACAGTTGTTATCACATGAGATTTTTAAGTTTCAAAAATCACAGAAGTGATTTTCCAGGTGGTAAAATGCAAGGTAGATTCCAAATGGAGCATTAACTGAGCATTTGACCTTTCTGTCAGATGACTTGTCTGAACCAGAGTCCGAGGGTGGGGGGTTGTGGGGAAGGAGGTCTGTCTCGGGGGTTGCGGGGTCACAGCTCTTAAAGAGCCTGAGATGGGCATGCTGGACGGCCTCTGACTCAGGGAGATGCCTCTTCCTTTTCGTACAAATGAAGCCATGACGGCACCACATGGCCTGGAAAAGCCAGCATTCCTTCCATCCTCAGAATCGGGCCCCGTAGGTCATGAATGTCCCCTATTTACCACCAGAGCCTGAGGCTGGGACCAGTCACAGGTTTCTGTCAAAGCTGAATCTCCCAGAGCCCACACCAGCTGTTTGTTTTTCATTATTGCTTCTTAAAATTGCTCCTACCAAGGCCACTCTTGGCTTTGCCTGCTTTACAAGGTAGCAAGGCATGCTGGGCAACGGCGCCTGTGGGCCTCAAGACCATGAGCCCCCACCTGCAGTCAGAGTCAGCCTCAGGCTCTGCACTCAGCTTTTGTCCTTCTCTGGAGACTCTCAGTCTCTAGAGTATCTGAGGCTTTGGAGCAACCCCCACCCCCCGCCGAGCCACTCCTCCTCACATGCCCCCATCCCAGCACCACCCTGTTGTACCAAGTGCATCCTTGCTGTGGTGATAAAATGTAATAAGTAACAGTCCTCCAATATATACTGTGTGCCTACCCCAGGCTAGTTCACTTTGTCCTCCGAGGACTCTGACAGGCTTCCCTAGTAGCTCGGATGGTAAAGACTCTGCCTACAATATGGGAGACCCAGGTTCGATCCCTGGGTCAGGAAGATTCCCTGGAGAAAGGAATGGCAACCCATTCCAGCATTCTTGCCTGGAGAATTCTATGGACAGAGGAGCCTGGCAGGCTACAGTCCATGGGTCACAAAGAGTTGGACACGACTGAGCAACTAACACACACACTTCCCTGTGCTCATCTTGCAGCTGAAGAAACCAGGGCAGAGAAATTCAGCCACTGAACAGAGAAGTTCAGTCATGGGGCAGAGAAATCACAGCTAGGAAGCAGCTGATCTGGGATTTGTACTCAGGCAAGATGGCCAAGTGCCTGCAGTGCTGACCCCAGGCACGGTCCCGTTACTCTGGTCCTGGGACACTACCTCTGCTCATCAAATGCAGCCTTTGTCCCTGAACATGATGGAGCCACTTGCCCAGGCTCCTTCTTTCAGCACTCATCTCTGCTGCTCCTGTGGTCCCGGCCCTCCAAGACTTTGTTCCCTGGCTTCTCTTACAGCTGGTCTTCCTTGGGTTCACAGCCAGGCAAAGCTGACACCCAGCCCTTCCTGACTCAGCTGCCCAGTTGCCTGTAGGTCCCACTGTGGTCTGGGCAGGTGAAAGGTTGCGGTTGCGAGCCGTGTGCAATCCCAGGATTTGTGGCCTCTGGAGGAGAGGAATTCGATCCAAGGCCAGAGACGAGGCTTGACCACTTGGAGCTGTTCTGTAGCAAAGTTTTATTAAAGTATAATAGTAACAGGGAAAGCTTCTAACATAGACATCAGAAGGGGACAGAAAGACTGCCTGCTTGCTAGTTTTTAGCAAAGTGTTTTATGACTGTTAGCAAGCTGCTAATCAGATAAGAGAGACACCTCGAGGCTGAGGGAATTTCACCAAATGGCAACCCACTCCAGTATTCTTGCCTGGAAAATCCCATGGACAGACGAGCCTGATGGGCTACCGTCCATGGAGTCGCAAAGGGTCGGACACGACTGAGCAACTTCACTTTCACTTTCCTCTTCCACAATATGCAGTTTTTAGATAGACTGGCACAAAGTGTGTCATCCCCCACCATAAAACAATTGACATGAATACTGGTTTGTTTGAGCCCTTATCAGCCCAAGTTTTGAGAAAAGAAAAAAAAAGAAAGTTGTCTTAGGCAGAACTGATTTTGTCAACAGAGAAGGGAAAAAAATACGTCTGCCACTTGTAGTTTATTTCCTCCTGCTGCTTGGAGACCTCTGGCCTCCCTGCTGAGGCTGTTAACACTCACAGGGATTGGAGACACGGAGCAGACACACGTCCCTCCCTGTGCTCTAGGGGAAGCTGACAGTCGTGGAAAGAAGGCCTTGCACCCCTAGCAAGTTATCCTGAGACTGGTGCCCCCTGCAGAGGGTCAGAGAGCTGGGAGGGAGCCCACCACGCCCTCCCCACCCCCAAGGAAGGAAGAGCCACTCTCTTGCTCTCTCTGGCCATTCAGGCAGCCTTGACAACTGCACAAATCATGAGTCTCTTTTCCATTCTAACTTAGGACATCTTTCTGTTGAATGATGGCTTCCGTATCTCTAAGAGCTGACCCGTGTTGCTTTGCTATAGGGCAACTGTAACAAAGTACCAGAAACACAGTGGCTTCAACAAAAGACTGCCTCCCAGCTCTGGAGGCCAGAAGTCCAAACTCAAGCTGTTGGCGAGGTGGATTTCCTCTGAGACTGTGGGGGAGAAGGGGTCCCCGGCCTCTCCCCTGGTTTCTGGTGGTTTGCTGGGGCCCTTGGGCATTCCTTACCTTGTGGAAGCTTCATCCTGCTCTCTGCCTTCATCTTCACATGGTGCTCTCCCATGTGCGTTTCTGTGTCCAGATTCCCCCTTTATTAAGGACATTATTCACCTTGGATTAGGCCCCCTACTCCAGTATGACCCCATCTTAAGGAATGATACCTGCCCCAGCCCTGTTTCCAAACAAGGTCACCCCCTGAGGTCCTAGGATTAGGACTCGGCATATGACCAGGGGGTCCCAGCTGAGCCTCACCTGGCTTGCAGGGCTCCCCGTGACTGCTGTCTCCGGAATCTCTGTCACCGGCTCCTGCTGGCTCATACCCCCACCCTTAGAAGCCCCCTCTGCCCCTCACTCATCCCAGGGGCTGCTCGCCCCAGAGCTCCTGCTGCTGCTGCTTCTTCAGACTGGATGTGCTGCCCCCAGGCTGGACTCAGTCCCCCGCTCAGCCTCTGGTCAAATCCTGCCTTCTCGGGGAGGCCCCCGGCCAGCCAGCCAGCCAGCCATACCACTCTGCCTCCCCCACCCTGCCACTGGGTCCCCTGTGTGTGGCCGGGCCACACAGGAAGCGCGGGGGGGTGGGGAGGCCTCGTGGCGGCCCTCACTTCCCAGGGTGGGGGACGTGAGCACACATGGAGACTGTGACCCACTGTCCCCACACTACCATGCCTGACGAGGGGCCTGTGCCTGTGTAGACTCTGCACATCCACCTCCATCCACACCTCCTAGCTGCTCCTTGCCCAGCCTCTCACCTGCAGGAAGGCCCAAGGCTCACCCTAGGGGGGGACCCTGGGGCAGGTCTGGGTAGGCTCTGGGTTCCGTCTGGGCCTTCCAGAGAGCCCGGAGCCCACCACGTGGTGGCAAGAGTGTGTGGGAGCCGGTCAGCATGTCCCTTGTCCTTGCCACTTCCTGGTCCTGTGGGGAGAGAGGTAATGGGGAAAGGGGGTGCCGAGAGGGACCGTCTAAAGTGCCAGGGGGCCCCCAGGGCTAAGGTGGTGCTCTGCACAAGTCCAGTGATAGAGTGGATGGTCCCCTCCCGACTCAGCCTTCCCCACCAGTTCTTCTCTGGAGGCTGGGTGGGGTCTCAGGGCCTCGGGTCCTGGAATTTCCAAGTGGAACTCAGTGGTTGCCAGCTTCAGTCCCTCTCAGCCAAGAGCAAAGAGCCGAGGGCTGCTGATCCTACCTACCGGCTTGACCTTGTGCCCCAAGACCCCTGCCAGAGCCCCTCATCTGTCTTTAGAAGATTCTCCAGATCCAAGGCTGGTCCCTCCCCTGGTGATGCCTTGAGGAGACAGTGCTGGCCACACCGAGAGGGCCTAGTCTTGGGGAGGAGTGCCTCCAAGGCAGCTGCCTGTCTTCCCTCCCCCAGAGAAGGACCATGCCATGGTCCCCCACAGGCTCTCCCTGCCCTGGAACATCCCAGCATCTCCCGATGCAGCCCAGCTGGTCCCCTGAAGGATGCAGGAGTGGCCACCTTTCAGGCCATCTGGCTTAGAGTCCCTGAGGGTGCCCAGTGAACTGAGAGAAGCTGGCAGGCCGCGAGTCCAAGGGAGGGAACAGCACAGATGGCCCCTCCTGCTCTCCGGCTCTGCCCACCAACCCCATGACCCCCCTGCCTCAGCAGCTGCCTGGGGCAAGCCTTCCCCAAAACTCACCAAGGGACATCACAGCTGGTAGCATAAGCCAAAACCCCGTTCTGTGGGGCTGGGCAGGGCTGGAGTCCAAACTTGCCCTCAAAAGGGCAACATCTGAGACGGTTTGCTGGAAACCAGCCCCTGAGGCTCACAGGCTTGCCCCAAGACAGGACGGGAATCTGAGTACACCTGGCGCAGGGCAGGCCCCCAGGAGACATCTGGAAAGGCCCAGAGTTGGTATCGAAAGAGACAACCTGCCTCCCTGACACGCAGCACCCAGACTCGTCTTCCTGCCCCTGCAAAATGAATTGTCCCCTTGTTTTTACTACCACTGTGGTTAAAGCCACATGGGGACATCGGCACCTTTGGCTGTGCTTCATAGCACGCTCTCACTCCCTGGTGAAGTTCAAGGCCAGGACCTCGTCCCTTCCCTCCATGACCTTGGCACGCTCTCCTATAAGTAAGCACCAAGTTGGGGTCTGGGAATCAGAGAACAAAGCCCAAGATGGAAGCTTCCTGTGGGCTCCCCGGCTGCATCCCTCAGCCCCTGATAAATGCAGGTGCTCACGGAGCATCCGTGCTGTGCCTGAGAGGAGAGCTGCCTCCTGGCTCAGGCTTCCGAAGCCCAGCAACACCCACCTCCCCCACCCACACCAGTCTTCTCCTCCTCAGCTGGTGCAGAGAGTGGTGGTGGTGGGGCTTCCCTGTTCTCTTGGCACAAAGTTTTCAGTTACTGAGGCCCTGAGTGCCGTAGCCTCTGAGACCTCAAGGACACAGGCCCCCACAGGGAGCCCCACGTAATGACGGGCAGCCCTGCCTGGCTAGCCAGCCTGGCCTCAGGTTCCTGTACCTGCCACCAAGGACTCTTCCCAAATGATGCAGCCAGAGGTGTCATGCCTGAAGGTCCCTGGAAGAGAGAGGGCAGCTTGGGAAGCCCCCACACCCCACCATTCCCAGTAGGATGGTGTCCTGTGCTGGGCAGATGCTGGGTTTCCTTTCAGCTTCCAGCTCTCTGGCCTCCTTCTAACCTTCCCTTCAGCTGAATCAAACCAGTGCATCCACAAATTCCAGAAAGGAAGCCAGAGCCTGCTCAACCAGCTCAGGAAAGTTAGAGGCCGGTCTCCAGTCTTGGGAGGGTGTTCCTGATCCCGGATCTTTGCGCGTGACGTGGAATAAAGGGAGAAACCCTCCCAGCTCCCTCTCTATAGCTCTCTCCTCCCCACCCCCCGCCCCGAAGTCTACAGGGGCACATGGTGGGGGCTGGAGGGGTTCAGCCTCTAGGTCAAGGCATTTTGAAGCTTCCCACATGCCGAAGGAGGGAACCACCCAGCCAAAGGTGGTGATGTCCCCGTGTGGCTTTAACCACAGTGGTAGTAAAAACAAGGAGGGAAATTTCATTTTCCAGGGGCAGAAGGAGGTGTCTGTGTGCTGGGGGTTGGGGAGGCAGGTTGTATCTTTCTTATACAGCATGGTTCTAATAGCCAAGAAGCCCTGCTGTTGTTTAGTTGCTAAGTCGTGTCCGACTGTATCCCGCCAGGCTCCTCTGTCCACGGAATTCCCCAGGCAAGAATACTAGAGTGGGTTGCCATTTCCTCCACCAGGGGATCTTCCCAACCCAGGGATCGAACCTGTGTCTCCTGCATTGTCAGGCGAGTTCTTTACCATTGAGCCACCTGGGAAGCCCTAAGAAGCCCTGTACCCACCCAAACTAGGGATAGGTCTGTTCCTAGTCAGGGGTTGAAGAAGCTCTCGGTTTCAGTGTGAGGTGAGTGTTGTAGCTTGAGTTCTTATCTGCCAGTCAGTGTGCCAAGCAACAAGCCTGCAGAAAGGATGCTGTCGGAGGCCGGGCAAAGGGTGGAGGCCACCACATGATCCAGCGCAGGCAACCAGGGGTGCCCAGTGAATCCTGTGGGATCCTGTGGAAGGGAGTCCCTGGGGGCCGTGGGGGAGGATCTGAGTGCCCAAGCAGAGCATGACACAGAAGCCTGGCTAAGCAGCAGTGATTGAGATGTTCTCAAGGGTGGATGTGAACCAAGTTCTAAGAACAGGGATCTTGTTTTACTCACAGTGCCCAAGGCTCTGTGCCTGTAACTGGGGTTCCAAGTGTTCCTCCCCCATGTCATGCCTCAGTTCCCAGCTGAGTGTCCCCGTCCTGGTCTTTGCTGGATTCTCAGAGGACTGGGGTCCCAGCTGGCCATACCTCATGCCTGGTTGGAGTGCCCTCATGCCTGGTGGCCAGGAGCTCACTGTGCAGCCCCAGCGGTGGCTGACAACATGCAGACTTCTCACTGGAAGGGGACTCAGCCCACTGGTGGAGGCTAGTGGCCTGGTGGCTCAGAGAAGTTAGGAATTCATAACTAATCACCAATTCAATGGACATGAACTTGGGCAAACTCCAAGAGATGGTGAGGAACAGGGAGGTGGCCTGGCATGCTGCAGTCCATGGGATTGCAAAGAGTCAGACATGACTTGGCAACTGATCAACAATAAAAAGTAATCTGACTCCCCAGTTGGATAGAAAGACTATCTCTTCTATCCTGTTCTAAGGATTTGCACCACCACTTTTCATCAGCCTCTTGATGAAAGTGAAAGAGGAGAGAGAAAAAGCTGGCTTAAAATTCAACATTCAGAAAACTAAGATCATGGCATCCAGTCCCATCACTTCATGCAAATAGATGGGGAAACAATGGAAACAGTGACAGACTTTATTTTCTTGGGCACCAAAAATCACTGCAGATGGTGACTGCAGCCATGAAATTAAAAGACACTTGCTCCTTGGAAGAAGAGCTATGAAAAAACCTAGGCAGCATATTAAAAAGCAGAGAGACATTACTTTACTGACAAAGCTCCATCTAGTCAAAGCTATGGTTTTTTCAGTAGTCAAGCATGGATTGAGAGTTGGACCATAAAGATAGCTGAGCACTGAAGAACTGGTGTTTTTGAACTGTGGTGTTGAAGAGGATTCTCGAGAGTCTCTTGGACAGCAAGGAGATCAAATCAGTCCATCCTAAAGGAATTCAACCCTGAGTATTCATTGGAAGGACTGATGTTGAAGCTGAAGCTCCAATACTTTGGCCACCTGATGTAAAGAACTGACTCATTGGAAAAGACCCTGACTCTGGGAAAGACTGAAGGTGGGAGGAGAAGGGGATGACAGAGGATGAGATGGTTTGATGGCATCACTGGCTCGATGGACATGAGTTTGAGCAAGTTCCAGGAGTTGGTGAGGGACAGGGAAGCCTGGTGTGCTGCAGTCCATGGGGTCGCAGAGTCAGACATGACTGAGTGACTGAACTGAACCACCACTTTTGAGATAACAATCAAATACAGAGGAATAATGCTGGAATAATGAACCAAGGAGGGTAATTTATATAGAGTTTCCACTTGGGCTCTTAGGAGGTTTGCCCTAGAATCGCTCATAATTTGATAATGAGGTAATTGGCAAAATAAGTTAAACTACAAAATAATAAGTAGCATGAATGCATTCAGTTTGGTTTCTTACTTGTTCCATTTGCAAAATTAATTTAAAAAGAGCAACCAAAAAAACCTCAAGAAAACCTGAAGCAATGTAGGGAGAGGATTACCCCGTCTTACATAGAACACAGACCAGTCCCCTCTGACACACAGATGGGCCTTTGTCCCTTTGTTACTGAAATGAGCTAAGTCCCCCACCAAGTATGGGTGGTCTCTCCAGCATCAAAATCACCATCTTGTGGATGACTGTGGAGTATTTGGGGGCAGCAATCAGCGTTACAGGATAAATCAGAAACAGATGTTTGGCCTTGCCAAACTGAATAAACTAACAAATCACCATCTCTCTTCTTAATTCTGATTCGTCAGGGTCCCTTTCTCTCTTTCTTCCTCTGCAAGAGTAAGTACTCAGCAGGGATGATCAGATGGGCCCAGCTGCCTGCACTCACCCAGGAACCTGACTCCAGTCCCGCACTGTGAGCAGCTCCACAGGGGGAGCACCCCAATTTCTTGGACGGGCAGGAGGGAGCCAGGTGGGAACCCCAGTGCTCTCTGAAACTGGTCACCCACCACCCCAGTGGGAAAATGGCACTAAGGTCAAAGTCAGGAGGCCCCTTTCAGCCAGTCCAGGGCAGTGGGAGGAGCAGGGCTTGGGGAGACCCAGGGAATGTCCGCAGTAACATCTCTTCCCATGTTGAGTGCAGAAAGTCAGACAGAGAAAGACAAATATCCTATGACACTGCTTAAAAAAAAAAAAAAGGGTACAAATGAACTTATCTCCAAAACAGAAATAGAGTCACAGATGTCAAAAACAAGCATGGCTACCAGGGGGTAAAGCAGGAGCAAGGATAAATTGGGAGATTGGAATTGACATATATGCACTGCTATATATATAATAGATAACTAACAAGGACTATGTTGTATAGCATAGGGAACTCTACTCAGTATTCTATAATAAGCTATATGTGAAAAGAATCTTAAAAGGAGTGGATATATGTATGTGTGTAACTGAACCACTTTGCTGTACACCTGAAGCTAACACACAGTTGTAACACCTAGGTGTGTGCTCAGTTGCTTAGTCGGCTGACTCTGCGATCCCATGGACTGTAGCCCACCAGGTTCCTCTGTCGTGGGATTTTACCAGCAAGAATACTGGAGTGGGTGCCATTTCCTCCTCCAGGGGAGCTTTCTGACCCAGGATTGAACCCACGTCTCCTGCCTTGGCAGGTGGGTTCTTTTCCACTTTGCCATCTGGGAACCCCATATAAATCAACTATACTCTGATAAAATTTTTTAAAAATTAAAATGTGTCCCTCATGTGGTCCCATAGACAAATATAAATATTTCAGCATCACCAGATTCCCTGTTTATAATTTGAGAACTTGGGATGAGGCGACAATCCTTGCATGTAGCCACCCCCAGCCCTCTCTATTTGTACTAATTGAACGTAACTGAGCCACTTTAGGAGACTTGTGAATAGGGCAACTGGTAGCACTGTGGCATCACTAGCTGTCCCCTTCAAAATAGTATTTATTTTTATTATTCATTTAAAATTTTCAAAAATTTAGGTATAGTTGATTAATAGTGTTGTGTTAATTTCTGCTCTACATACAGCAAAGTGATTCAGTTATACATTGTACAGCCTTTTTTTTTTCTAGTTTCTTTCCATTATGGTTTATCATAGGACACTGAATATAGTTCTCTGTGTTATACAGTACTACCTTGTTGTTAAAATAATATTTTAAAATTAGACCCTCTGGGCTTCCCTTGTAGCTCAGTTGGTAAAGAATCAGCCTGCAATGAAGGAGAGCTGGGTTCCATTCCTAGATCAGGAAGATTCCCTGGAGAAGGAAAGGGCAACCCACTCCAGGATTCTTGCCTGGAGAATCCCATGGACAGAGGAGCCTGGAAGGCATAGTCCATGGGGTCAAAAGAATCAGATATAACGACTAAACCACCTGGTGATTAAGTTAAGGAATTCAGCATTCGAGCAGGCGGAAGCCTTCCTCCACCTGCCTGGTCTCTACAACTGCAGGGGTGGGGGTCCAGAACTTTAAAGCCTCCCCCCTCACTGCCCCCAGAGATATGCCTGGAACAAATCCTTGGGCAGTCCAGTCTCTTGTGTCAAAATGGCCTTGTTTCAGTGACTCCCAGTGAGAGCTAGGCCAGGAGTGACCCCTAGGTGTAAGGATGGCTAGCCAAAAGGAGCTGAGAGCCCCTCCAGTCCCCTGGGAGCCCCAACAGACGTGGGAACCTGGGCAATGCATGCCCCTGTGAGCCTGAGGAGGGCTTCCTCTCAAAGACCTTGATCTTAAGGGAAAGTTTTTTTAGAAAATAAAGGCCAACCTTTTTTTTTTCAGCCCCTTTTTGAAGGCAACTACAAATAATCTAAACCTGCGTATTTTCCCTCATGCTTCCAGGGACAGGATACTTCCGTGTGAAAGCCAGGACAAGCCTGGGCAAATTGGACAGGTCCATACCCCTGGCTGCTGCTCCCCACAGCAGTGCCCACACCCCACCCTTCAGTTCTCCCGCCTTAGTGGAGGCCTGATTTGGGCTCGCAGGCCTCTGTCCTGGCCCAGAAGGCGGGGGACAACCTGGCTTTCTGGAGTTCCATAGAGCAGGCCTCCCACCTCACCTCAAAGACAGTGACATTACCAACCACCTGCCACGGCAACCTGGTCTGCTCTGCTTTCTTTTCTTTTTCTTAATTTCCCATTTTAGAAAGCTCTGGTTGACTAGATGAGTGAGCTTTTGAATGACCCTGCTTTCCCCTTCTTTCTCTTTAATTCCCTGTCTTATGGGTTTTTTAACTTATAGTTGATTTACAATGTCATGTTAATTTCAGGTGTACAGCAAAGTGATTCAGTTGTACATACATACTCTGTGTGTGTGTGTGCTGAGTCATGTCTGACTCTTTTGGATCCTATGGACTGTATGTAGCCAACCAGGCTTCTCTTTCCATGGAATTTTCCAGGCAAGGATACTAGAGTAGGTTTCTATTTCCTCCTCCAGGGAATCTTTCTGACCCAGGGATCGAACCCACGTCTCTTACATTGGCAGGCGGATTCTTTACCACCGCGCCCCCTGGGAAGCCCACACATATATACAGACAGATATACACAAACAGATTGGGCTTTGCTGGTGGCTCAGATGGTAAAGTGTCTGCCTGCAAGGCGGGAGACCCGGGTTCGAACCCTGGGTCGGGAAGATCCCCTGAAGCAGGAAATGGCAGCCCACTCCTGTATTTTTCCTGGAAAATTCCATGAATAGAGGAGCCTGGTAGGCCGCAGTCCATGGGGTCGCAGAGAGTCAGACGACTGAGCAGCTTCACTTTCACTTATATATATATGCTTTTTCGGATTCTTTTCCCATATAGGTTATTACAGGGTATTGAGAAGAGTTCCCTGTGCTGTACAGTAGGGCCTTGCTGTTTATCTGTTTTGCTCTGCTTTCTTTTAAAGGCAGGAGAAAAGGCAGGAGTCAGTCCGTCCAGGCCCACAGGGCCTTAAGCCAGACGCCGCCGGTCCTGCGCGCGTCCGGCCCGGTCGCGGGCAGCCGCCCGACCTTCCTGCAGACGTCCACGTCGGTCCACGAGCTGGCCCCGCGGCGCTCGGGCAGCCGGCTGTCCCTGTGCCCCTCGGCCGCGTCGCTGCACTCGCAGCCCCCAGCCGCCCCTGCCGCCGGCCCCCTGAGCGTCCGTGAGCGGGCCGAGGCCCTCCTCAGGTCCAGCCTGGGCTCCTCCACCAGCTCCACGCTCAGCTTCCTGTTTGGCAAGAGGAGCTTCTCCAGCGCCCTGGTCATTTCCGGGCTGTCTGCTGCCGAGGGGGGCAACACCAGTGACACCCAGTCTTCCAGCAGCGTCAACATTGCCTTGGGCCCCTCGGCCAGGGCCGCCAGCCAGTCCACACGGGTGAGGGGCTAGGGGGCGGGGAGGGCTCCTGGCCCGAGGACCCCGGGCCCCCTCCTGCAGGCTCCCGTCACCTCCCCGGTGGCGTTTCCAGAGTAACAGACCAGTGGTGAGATAGGAGCTGGAATGTCTGCGCTCTGAAGCTGACGGGATACACACTGGTCCTGTAGTAGTGGCGCCCGGGCAGGCGTTATTGCAGGGATCCCAAAGGCAGAGTCCCCCCGCCCTGAGCCCGGGGTGTGGGGACAACTCTCCATGGGCCCGGGTAAAAGGACCGGTTGTATTTTCTTCTCTTTTCACATTCCTCTGGCTGGAGGGAGATGAAAGGACGCACACCAGCCTGGTAGGCAGATCCTCATCCATTCCTAGCCACTAGATTTCATTGTGAAGCTGCCGAGATGGCCTTCTGCTTTATGCAATTAAATGTTAGAGAGTTTTGAGGACTTCACCCAAATAAACTGTTACTTATCTAGAATCCCTAGCTAGCTGGCACTGGATGAATCCCTGAGCATCACAAGTAAGTATGTACATAAATACCCAGCCTTTCTCTTCTGTAGGGGGGAAAGAATAGGAGACATTAAGGCAAAAGCCAGCACCAGCTTGGAGACTTGCAGTTCTGTTGAACATTCGGCACACTGCCCTGTCTGCAGTGGAGCTGAGTCTCAGTCTGCCGGCCTTGTAGTTCCGGCTGTAGGTGTTTGGAGGTAGATGATGGGGGCCTGGCCCTCCTTGCCACTGCCCCCACCCACCCCCTCCGCCAGGAGAAGCTATACAGTGGCACTCCAGCCACCTTGAAACAAGAGCCAGGATGACCTGCCCTAAGAAGAGCCTGGCTATTGCAGCCTTCAGTGGGGCGGGGGTGGGGGGTGGGGGGGGGGGGGTTGGGGGGGATGGGGGGGAGTGGGTTATGAGCACCCTGGAGCCCCAGGTTACTTCAGGAGTTTAACCAAGTTTAGTTAGACAACTAAATGTGAACAAACCTCCTTCCCTTTTTCTCAGTTCCTCAATAACAATGCATACTTTTCTGCCACCCCTAATATGTGTTTATGACAATCTGTGGGTGCAGTTCTGGGATTCTGAAAATTTCTCTCTCCCTCTCTCCCACAAGGATGGCTGAGTCCTTGGGACCACATTCAGGCAGAATAAAAAAAGCCTCGGTATTACCATTTGGGATTAAACCTGCAGGATTTAGCACTGGTGCAGGGCTGAGTGTATATGAAGTGACATTGACCCAAACTCAGAAAATCCAGGCTCACAAATGACTTTTTACCCAAAGTCGTCTTTGTAGATTACCCAAGAATAGGTCCCTGTGTGTAGAGGCACCCCTCTCACTGTGTTAGACTCATGGCTGGGACTGCACGGCCCCTCCTCAAGCCCAGCCGCCTTTGGTCCTCTGTAACTGTCCTTTACTTTAGACTCTGACCCCATGTCCCTGCCACAGTACCAGCTGGCACCTGCAGCTGTGAGATAGTCATCAGGGGAGGTGATCAGCTTTGCTGAGCCATAAAACTTGCTTCTCTTTTCTCTTTGAAAGCACTTCTCTGAGCCTTGCGAACACACAGAGGTCACTGAGCAGGGGCTGCTTCGAGATCACCATGTGGCCGAGAACCTGGGGGTGATGTGCAGAAGAGCGAGCCAGGAGGACATGGGCCTGGATGACACGGCCTCCCAGCAGAGTGCTTCCGACGAGCAGTAGCCGAGCTTGGGCCAGAGGAGCCATGGTGTCGGGGAAGGACCAAGCCCCGCTGGCTTCCCCCTTGCGCTTCCCGAACCAAACAGAGCACAGAATTTGAGCCAGGAGATCTGTCCTAGGGAAAAATGAATGCTGTGGAGAAAATAGAGCAACTCAATCTCAGGTTCTTGAAAAATCTCTCACGTGATGAAAACAAACCTTGACACCAGGTTTCCCTCTCCTTTGGCTCTTGTGGCCCAAGTGGTGGGATGCAGGAGGCACCCTTCCCAGAACTGGACAGTTCAAACAAAAGCCATGTAACGTCCTAAGACAACTCAAGCAGAGCACATAACTCCTTCCTGCCCTGATGATGATAAGACAGCTAGCTGCATGCTAACCAACTGGCATTTTACACTCACTGTTTCCATGAAAAAGCAGCAGACAGCAGTGCACGTCACACCACGAGCTGGCCCAATGCACTGGTGTTCAATCCACGTGTAAACATCTCACTTCTTGATAATATTTATGCAGATGTTAAATATGAGCCAGTGACAGCTTTACTGCAAAAACCGTGACAGTGCATGCAGTCACGTCCAAAACATCCTGTGAAAGGAGCCAACTGTCCCCAGCGATGTGCGTGCAGAAGTGTAGTCAAGGCACCTAGGAATGATGCTAACTGCAATCACAGCGACTTCCTGCAGGAAGCCAGGCCCCACCTCTCCCGGCGCGCCTGTGTGCTTCCCAGGAATGCATACTTGTTTCCAAGCCAAGCAATCCTTACTGTCTCACAGGGCATTTGCACATACTTTGTTTTTGGAATTAAAATGTTTACAGTTATTGCTGTGTTCGGTTGTTTGAGTTCTACTGAACTGTTGTCATTTCTTGAAAAAAAAAAAAATTGACCCTTCACTGTAAGAATGACATTTAGGCAAATTATGTTTTTTAATTTATTTTTTACAAAGTATAATTTACAATGTTGTGTTAGTTTCAGGTGTACAGCAAAGTGATTCAGTTATATGTATATTATTCTTCAGATTCTTTTTTTAATTCCTTTTTTAATTGAAGTATAGTTGATTTACAATGTTGTAGGCAAATTCTGAGACAGTTTTTCTCTTCTTAAGAATCCCAAAGGTAGAGCAGAAACGTGGCTGCTACTGTGAGGGGGGAAGAAGGGGTTTCCGAACAGGGTCCATGGAAAATACCCATCACTGACCTGGTGAGGCATCCCTTTTGGAAAGACAATAGTTCAGTCACTCAGTCGTGTCCGACTGCGACCCCATGAACTGCAGCACACCAGGCCTCCCTGTCCATCACCAACTCCTGCAGTTCACTCAAACTCACGTCCATCAAGTTGGTGATGGCATCTAGCCATCTCATCCTCTGTCTTCCCCTTCTCCTCCTGCCCCCAATCCCTCCCAGCATCAGAGTCTTTCCAATGAGTCAACTGTTCACATGAGGTGCCCAAAGTACTGGAGATTCAGCTTCAGCATCATTCTCTCCAAAGAAATCCCAGGGCTGATCTCCTTCAGAATGGACTGGTTGGATCTCCTTGCAGTCCAAGGGACTCTCAAGAGTCTTCTCCAACACCACAGTTCAAAAGTGTCAGTTCTTAGGTGCTCAGCTTTCTTCACAGTCCAACTCTCACATCCATACATGACTACTGGAAAAACCATAGCCTTGACTAGACGAACCTTAGTTGGCAAAGTAATGTCTCTGCTTTTGAATATGCTATCTAGGTTGGTCATAACTTTCCTTCCAAGAAGTAAGCGTCTTTTAATTTCATGGCTGCAGTCACCATCTGCAGTGACTTTGGAGCCCCCCAAAAATAAAGTCTGACACTGTTTCCACTGTTTCCCCACCTATTTCCCATGAAGTGACAGGACCGGATGCCATGATCTTCATTTTCTGAATGTTGAGCTTTAAGCCAACTTTTTCACTCTCCTCTTTCACTTTCATCAAGAGGCTTTTTAGCTCCTCTCCACTTTCTGCCATAAGGGTGGTGTCATCTGCATATCTGAGGTGATTGATACTTCTCCCGGCAATCTTGATTCCAGCTTGTGCTTCTTCCAGCCCAGTGTTTCTCATGATGTAGTCTGCATAGAAGTTAAATAAGCAGGGGGACAATATACAGCCTTGACGTACTCCTTTACTGATTTGGAACCAGTCTGTTGTTCCATGTCCAATTCTAACTGTTGCTTCTTGACCTGCATATAGGTTTCTCAAGAGGCACATCAGGTGATCTGGTATTCCCATCTTTTTCAGAATTTTCCACAGTTTATTATGATCCACATAGTCAAAGGCTTTGGCATAGTCAATAAAGCAGAAATAGATGTTTTTCTGGAACTCTCTTGCTTTTTTCCATCATCCAGTGGATGTTGGCAATTTGATCTCTGCTTCCTCTGCCTTTTCTAAAACCAGCTTGAACATCTGGAAGTTCACAGTTCACGTATTGCTGAAGCCTGGCTTGGAGAATTTTGAGCATTACTTTACTAGCATGTGGGATGAGTGCCAATTGTGCGGTAGTTTGAGCATTCTTTGGCATTGCCTTTCTTTGGGACTGGAATGAAAACTGACATTTTCCAGTCCTGTGGCCACTGCTGAGTTTTCCAAATTTGCTGGCATATTGAGCACAGCACTTTCACAGCATCATCTTTCAGGATTTGAAACAGCATCACCTCCACTAGCTTTGTTCGTAGTGATGCTTTCTAAAGCCCACTTGACTTCACATTCCAGGATGTCTGGCTCTAGGTGAGTGATCATATCATCGTGATTATCTTGGTCGTGAAGCTCTTTTTTGTACAGTTCTTCCATGTATTCTTGCCGCCTCTTCTTAATATCTTCTGCTTCTGTTAGGTCCAGACCATTTCTGCCCTTTATTGAGCCCATCTTTGCATGAAATGTTCCCTTGGTATCTCTAATTTTCTTGAAGAGCTCTCTAGTCTTTCCCATTCTGTTGTTTTCCTCTATTTCTTTGCATTGATTGGTGAGGAAGGCTTTCTTATCTCTCCTTGCTATTCTTTGGAACTCTGAATTCAGATGCTTATATCTCACCTTTTCTCCTTTGCTTTTCGCTTCTTTTCTTTTCACAGCTATTTGTAAGGCCTCCCCAGACAGCCATTTTGCTTTTTTGCATTTCTTTTCTATGGGGATGGTCTTGATCCCTGTCTCCTGTACAGTGTCACGAACCTCCATCCATGGTTCATCAGGCACTCTGTCTATCAGATCTAGTCCCTTAAATCTATTTCTCACTTCCACTGTTTAGTTCACTGATTCCTAGAATGTCGACGTTCACTCTTGCCATCTCTTGTTTGACCGCTTCCAATTTGCCTTGATTCATGGACCTAACATTCCAGGTTCCTATGCAATATTGCTCTGTATAGCATCGGACCTTGCTTCTATCACCGGTCACATCCATAGCTGGGTATTGTTTTTGCTTTGGCTCTATCCCTTCATTCTTTCTAGAGTTATTTCTCCACTGATCTCCAGTAGAATATAGGGTACCTACAGACCTGGGGAGTTCCTCTTTCAGTATCCTATCATTTTGCCTTTTCATACTGTTCATGGGGTTCTCAAGGCAAGAATACTGAAGTGGGTTGCTGTTCCCTTCTCCAGTGGACCACATTCTGTCAGACCTCTCCACCATGACCTGCCTATCTTGGGTTGCCCATGGGCATGGCTTAGTTTCACTGAGTTAGACAAGGCTGTGGTCCTTGTGATTAGACTAACTAGTTTTCTTTGATTATGGTTTCAGTGTGTCTGCCCTCTGATGCCCTCTAGCAACACCTACTGTCTTACTGGGGTTTCTCTTACCTTGGATGTGGGGTATTTCTTCATGGCTGCTCCAGCAAAGCACAGCCGCTGCTCCTTACCTTGAACGAGGGGTATCTCCTCACTGCCGCCCCTCATGACCTTAGACAATAGTTAGAGATACTCAGTTTGAAAGCAGTCACACAAATTTCTTAAAGGTATTTGGAATTGGAAGTGTAGGCAGAGGGGATGGTATTGTAGAGAATTCCTTATCTCTTGAAAGTAGATGGTAATACTTTTTTTAAAAAAATAAGAATTAGCAATTAATAACAATAGGTAGAGTCTATCATCAGAGACAGAGTGCATTCTCAAATCAGTGATCCTTAGAGGTGCATTTTTCTTATTTCTGATGGATTTGCAGATGTCTGTCTAAAGAACAGCTGAAATAACCTCAGCACAGTTCTTTGTCTCAACCAAACTTGGCTGGCAGTTCCTGAAATTCTCTTGGACAACTTGGCAACCAAGCCCTCGGGACTTAAGGGCGGCTTCCCTACATTAAGGTGGTCACTTGAATTAGGTAAGAAAATGACCCACGCCCAGCAGCATTCAGCTTGGGTGCTCCTTGGGCCTCTAGAAGTAAGAAACAGAGGCATGGCTTTCAGAGAAAGAGAGCTGCTCAAAGAGCTAGGAAACCAGTCTATAGGGACAGGGTGATGCAAAGACAGGTGATGAAAAGACAAATGCATCCCTGCTGTGCCTGCGTCTTGTTCCACAAGAGATCTACGAGCTGCTTCTTAACTGCTGGGTCTACTGCTTATTATCCTGGTTCTCTGGCAGTTTTGGGGGGTGCAGCGGGAGGAGGAAAGGTGTGGTCTACCCACTTCAAGGCCAGACTCCTCAGACAGGGCTGCCATGCCCTGCACTGTCTACCGCAGGAAAGCTGCCTGAGTGTGCACAGTGAGTGTGCACGTGGACCCATGGGTGAGATCACATCTGGCCTCCCTCCAGGACTCTTCTGGGCTGTCAACAACTCAGTCACACTTTTTAAGTGTTGTAAACAACTTTTATATTTACAACTCATGAGCTCATTAATCTGATCTTCAGCTGATCAACTGTTTATCAGAGTGTACTCCTTGCAAAATATTGTATTATTAGCCCCCATTTAGAGATTTTCCAAAGGTGACATTTCCTACTGGAATTATTCAAACGTTCTGCTGGACTTGAGCTCAAGAGTTATTTTCTATATTTGAATGCTGAACAAAACTGCTTCTCTTTTAAAGATAATATAGACCGTAGTGCTGGGTTTTATATGAATCACGTGGCTATTCAGGCATTACTGAGTCTACATTCTGCACCGTGTGTTAAAACCGTCTGCCTGGCAGGCTGTTTCTATGGCTGATGTGTGGACTTCTCTTGGTCCATGAAACAGGCATTACAAGGCCTGTTCCCTGAACTCTCCTCAAGCCTCCTCCACTTTCCTAGTTTTGTCCCAAGTCACAAGCTCCTGCCATCAGGCCTTCCCCCCACCCCACCTCCACCTGATCTTCCCAGACACAGCGTTCCATGAACACAGACACAGATGGAAGAGAAAGAGGGGCGAGGTCCATCCCACATTCCTAGGCTTCCCAGGAGCATCGCCCCTTGCCCCTGTAAGTAACTTAATGAACTTACAGCATTATGGGGCCCTCTTCATGTCAGCCACGATAGAGGTCATATTTTGTGAATCAGAGGACCATCTCCCTAACGTTTGCTTATTCAGAGATAAAAAGATAACTATTTTGGGGAATTCCCTGGTGACCCAGTGGTTAGACTCAGCACTTTCACTACCCCTGTCCTGGGTATGATCCCTGGTTGGGGAACAAAGATTCCACAGGCATGACCAAAAACAAACAAAAAAACCTCCCATTTTTTAAAATACTGTGTGTGAAGCGGCTGCTACAGGGAGGAAGAAAGAACAATTGTGCACACCCTCCTCCACATCAGCTCTGCCTCATCCTGCTGACCATGTCTTCCAGCTTGAGCTCTTCACACGAGCTCTGCATACGTCCACTGTGTGCTTCTCAGAGTGAATTCCCCCTTGAAGTCTGGACTCACACCCAGCTATGCTAGGCATCTGGATTTATTTGAATAGCAGGCATTTCAAACTCAGGTGTAAGAGGATTCCCGACCTCAAGTGGCCCCCGCACCCCTGCTCTGCGGGAGGCCCTCACCTCAGTGGTTCACACAGATGCGGTGCTCAGCGAGGGTGTGCACCCCATGTGTCCTGCCCTCTCTTCCCTCCTTAACCTCAGCAGAATGTTGCTTCTACAGGCTATGCATGCTTGGCCCTGAGTTGCATTTATTTGTGAATTCATTTTATCTGATACCAAGGGCCGGAGCCTTAAACAACAAATATTACTCACAGTTGGGAGGCTGGGAAGTCCAAGATCACATTATCAGCAGATTCAGTCTGGTGAGACCCACTTCCTCGCATGGCAGCAGGGCTGAAGGAGCTCTTTGGGGCCTTTTTCAAGGGTACTAATCCCCTTCATGATGGCCCTACCCTCATGACCTAACCGCCTCCAAAGGCCCCACCTCCTAATATCATCACATGGGGGAATAGAGTTCAACATGAATTCCCGGGGAAGGGGCCACATGGGGGGTCAAGGGAAGAGACACTCAGACTTGGGCTCAAATCCTTTCCTGCCAGGACCGCCACGAGCGAGTGCAGGAGCGCCCCACACCAGCGACTGCCCAGGGCCACGCTGTAAGGAGGCCCCGACACGCACACTCCTCAAGCCCATCTGGCTTTGGCTCGACGGGCTCCTTTCCCTCCCCCGCCCCCCCTTTTTTTTTTTCAACTTTGGATGCTTTTAAAAATATGTTTTACTGGCATATGGGTGATTTATAACGCTGTGTTGGTTTCCTTTGGAAGATGTCCCCTTCTACTCACGGCCACAGAGCCTCTGCTAGGGATGCTGGTGAAGGCTGCTTCCTGCTGGGGCAGGAGCCCCAAGAGGGCAACCTGCTCCCCAGGCCAGGGTGCTGGGGGCACGGGGCCCAGATCTACTCAGCCTGCCTCCCTCTTTCCTGGTGCTGAGGGCTGCAGGGGGCTCATCCAGGGCTGTGGAAGGTGAAGGGGAGTAGATTTATTGGGCCCCTGTGCCTGAGAAGCCTCTACTGCTTCAGAGCAGCAACCACCCCAGTACATGGAGGATGCAGACCACACCGAGCTGTGCCCTCTGGTCCCACCAAGCGCAGCTCATGTCACACCCCACCTGTCGGATGTCACAGCAGAGCCTCCCAGGACATGTCATCCAGGCAGGGAGAGTGGGATGCCTGCGCCCTCACTCTGGCCCAGGCACCCTTTTCCAGGCTGACGTCTATTAATAATCTGGGAGACCCTTTTCAGATGTGACCCTGCAGAGCCTGGGCCAGTGCAGACCAGGTTTCAGAGAGCCACACGGGTCAGACAGACCATCCTAAGAGCCGGTCACAGGCTGTAAGCTGCCATCTTGGTTTAGATGCCAGTGTTTTCTGCACTGTCTGCCCCAGGGCCCACCTGGCCAGGCTCCTTGCTCTACACATGCCCAAATGGATCAGTGGTCACATTCATGCACAATCTCAGCAATAGCACCAGCTGGCACTGTGGCAAAGGCTAAAAAAATATACTGGCAACTCAAGAACACTGAAATGTCTATCGCTCAAGTACCATCACCCTTGGGAGAGCAACTCTCATCCTCTGTGAGCCCTGGGGTTTCAGTGGTCTGGCCCATGGGGCCCTGCCAGGGCGGAACCTCATCTCTCTGCAGCCTTCTTCCCAACAGCCCCGGCTCTGGCCCTGGCCACTCCCCAGGGGACTGGGTGGAGGGTGAGGGTGGCTTCCTTCAGGCTGGGGCAGCCCTCCTCTGATGGCACTCACTCATCCCTTTTCTGGAAGGGAAACGGGGCCCAGAAAAGTTTGCGAACATGTCTAAATGAATGGGGCCCAAGTAGGGCTCTGATCTGAACCCTCGCTAAGTACCAAGTGCTACCAACATTTCTACAGGCTGCTCATCCCTCCCACATCAGGACCCGCATGTCTGCAGTCATCACATTTCTCTTTATTTTATTAAGCAATAACCAAACAGATAAACAGTAAAAGATGCGGGCGGGGAAGGACTGAAAATGGCTCTTTTTGAAATACTGATTTTCTTAAAATCAAATAACTGTTATCCAAGTTGCAGGAGGCTGCAGCTGCTCCCGGGAAGGGGTTTAATTATCCTGGCATGCCAAAATGATCAGGAAGTGAACTCCTCCCCACCCACCTCTCCTGAACACATTGATAAACTTCAATGGGGGCAAATTCCATCTAATACTCCGAAAACCATTTCTTCTTTCATAATTTACCCAAATCATACGCACAACTGCAAGAGGAAATAAACAGAAATCTCTCAGCATAAATACACCACAGTGGATTGTTAATCTTGTAGAGTCAATCCAGCATTAAGGCTAATTTGATCTTTTAAAACATTTTATGGAAAACAGCTGTCAGGCTTTCTTTGGAAAAGCCTCCAAGGTTTCATAAACTAATGGCATAAAACTTGGTCGGCCAGAGCACTGGGGCTCCTCTCAAAGAAACGTTTGCACGTGCAGAGAAGTGGTGACACGTCGTCTTCACTTCCGGCTGCTCTGCACGTGGGTCACAATCTCTGGCAAAAGGTGGTTTCTGTTCTCCTTGGTTACCTGCGTAGGAAGAAGCAGAAAAGCAGATTTCAGAGTCCCTTCCCTTTCCTTCAGTTCCCTACTCTGCTGGGTTATACTCAACAGAACAGCCCAGAAGACGATGCATGCTTTATAGAGTGTGGCCCAGGAGAGGCTGACCCAGCGAGGAACCCCAGGCCCCCCAGAGTGCTCTGAAAGCGGGGCAGGTGGGCTCAAATCCCACCACCAGCTTCTGCGAACAGACGGCTCACACAATGAGAGTGGGTTTTGATGACAGATGGATTTTAACCAGGAGAAGTTCTGTGAATTGAGCCCTGGGAGGGCTGCTGTGGAAGCAGGCTGGGATGTAGCTCGAGTGAAGCCTGACCTGGACGGGAGGGGGCCTGAGGGAAGCCAGAAGAACCACAGCTCCAGGTGGGCACCCACCCACCAGGTGAGCCCTCTCAGGGCAGCCTCACAGCCAGGACTCCAGGCTTCTCTCAAGGGCAGTAATCCACTCCTCTCTCCCTGACTTAGGAGAGCTGCGAGTTGCAGGAAGCCTCTGACACCAGTCAACTCTGTACCTGAAGGATGAGGAAGGTGCTGGGGGTGGGGTGCGGTGCAGAGCAGGGCTTTTGCTGAGATCTCAGAGGCAGCGGGGATGTAGGGCAGACTAGAACACAGATCCCCCTGTGGCCGATGCGTTAGCTTGGCAATTACCACTGTTACAGACAGAACAAGAGTGGATGCAGGCGCTGCTTGATGATCTGTGTTATATTTTTCTTTCTTTCACTACCACAGGCCCATTGAGTACGATTCAAGCATCCAAACACCCTCCCAGGGAGCCCAGTGGGGGGCTGTTTCCCCAGCACAGGGCAGGGTGGCCTCTCCTCATCACCAGCACCTTCCTGTGCCACCCACACAACATTCAACACGCACTGCCAGGGGGAGATGCCAGGCGTAGCAAGATTCAGCCAGGACCTTGACCTCACAGAGCCCGAAGACCAGATTGGGGGCACACATAACAACAGCGAGGGCAAGGCTGGCAGAGGGGCTCTGAGACCCTGAGCGTCTGGGGAGGCACGGGATACTGGGGGCAGGGGAGAGGAGCAGTGATCAGGGAAGAGGGAAAGGCCTCCACAGGCGGTTACGCCCGAGCTGCTTTTGACCAGTGGGCCTGGGAGAAGGGCAGCGGAAGTGAAGGGCGATGAGACGGAAAGCCCACCAGCCAAGATCCTGGTCCTGGGTGCAGGCTGTTTAGGTGCACAGTCAGGGCTCATAGAGTGAGCCTTAACAGATGTGAGGTTCAGAGATGATAAAAGCCCTAGAGCACTGCCAAGCCACCCTGGCAGTGTCAACGTCACCCAGGTGTCCTGCCAGAGCCCAGCCACCCTCTTCAGGAGCTGCTGGGGCTGCAGCAGGGACAGGGGTCCCCCACCCGCCCCAGAACATGCAGCGAACCTCCCCATGCCTTGGTTAGGGAGAAGAAGAATCACAATCAAAACTGGAGAGACACTTTGGGAATGACTTCTCATTTAAAACCAATGAACAGGACGCAAAGAGTATATGAATATTTTGCCACCCCCTTTGATTTTCCTAAGATGATTTCTGAAAATTATGCGGTAAGATGTCTATGTGACGCTGTTTACAGTGTTCAGGTATGTGCTCCTTTTCCACTGAAGACAAGTTTCGTAAATGCAAGAACAGGGAATAGGCACATTATCAGCTGTCAGCGCAGGAGCCCCTCCCTTTCAGGAGAATTCCTGTCTTTCCGGAGACTTTAACGAGAGGAAGGCACTGGGGCCTAGGAGGGGAAAGGAGGTGAGGACGACTCAGGAAGGACCCCAGCGTCCTCACCCCCCGCCTCCCACCATGCCCTCCCAGGGCTGCAGGAGCGGCTCAGCCTCAGGTCCCGTGAAGATCAGATCCTGAATTCCAGGGCTGGACTGCATTCATCCTGGGTCTGACACAGAAAATGTTTACTATATTCTAAGCTGAGGAGGGTCTCTGAAATAGAGCTGAGCGGTTAAATACAGACTGAAGACTCTGACCAAGGGAGCATCCAAAGTGCTCTGAGACTCCTGGGGCCAGGGAAAGGCCTCAGAGCTAACTGTCAATGACTCGGGGCCATAACATCACGAAGGTGTGAACATTTGGACAGAAGAACACGTGGGCAAAACACATCTCTTTATGCATATTTGCACAAGAGAGCAAAACAAAACCACACACATTTCCTAGAAACCGTGCGGGAAGCACCCTGACAGGTTTAAATAAGCAGAAGAATAAAAAAGGAAATTGATTTGACAATGCTCATTATTATAAGTTAATGCATATCAAGAGTATTACTAGTCTGTTTCGCATTTTGTCTTCATTTTATTGAACCTAAAGATAGGATGATTCATGAATTCAAACCCTCTATTTTTCCTTGAAGTTTAAAGGTTCTAAACCAAGAATTATTTTGCAAATGTGGCTTTTGGGAACCCAGTGCCCACAGCAGAGAAGGGACTGCATTCCACATCCCAGGGCAACACCATGTCTCCCTAGAGGAGGAAGGGGGAGGGATGGTTCTTTGTTCAGCCGTCCTGCCTATGGATTTCTGTGTGAGTATACAACATATACAACATAGCTTTTGTGTTTGTGTGCTCAGTTGCATCCAACTCTGGGACCCCATGATAGGCCGTGGGGGGGGGGTCACAAAAGTCGTTCACAACTTATCAAGTAAACACCAAACAAGAACAAAAAACATGTAGACATCATACAACATAGCTTCACTGAGACTTAATTCATATTCCATGAAACTCAACCTCTTCAAGACAGAACTTGGCGGCTTTTAGTACGATCACAGTTGTGTTATAATCAGCACTGTGTGTTAGAGTATTTCCATCACCCTCCCTCTCCGCAAATAACCCCACTCCTGATCACCACACTCACACCTTCCCCAGGCCCCAGCAACCACTGATCCAAGGTCTGTGTCGACAGATTTGCCTATTCTGGACATTTCGTGTAGATGGAATCATACAGTCTGGAATCCAGTGTGACAGGGCTCCTTCACTTGGCATCATGTGCTGTTAATTCCTCCAGGCTGAGTACATGTCACCACGTCATGCCCTCTTCTTGTGGGCGAAGACAGTATGTACATCATTTGAGTACACCAACCACATCCTTTTCTGTTCATCACCTGAGGGACATTTGGGCTTGTCTCACTTTTTGGCTAACATGTACAGTGCTGCTGTGAACATGGGGTGTACAAGATTTTCTGTGAACATGTTTCTAATTCTTTGGGGTACACGCCTAGCAGTGGGATTGCTGGGTAATAGGGTAATGCCATATCTAGCTTTCTGAGGAACTGCTGCATTTTTCCATTCTCAGCAGCAGGGTATGAGGGCACCAATCCCCCCAAAGCCTTACCAACACTTTTTATTTTCCATTTATTTACCTTCATTATAGCCATCCCAGTAATGTGAAGCACTATCTCACTGTGGTTCTGGTTTGCACTGCCCTAAAGACCAACAATGTCACACATATGTTCATGTGCTTTTCGACCATTTTTCTATCTTTGGAGAAACGTCTTTTGTTTCTTTGCTCCTTTTTTAATTGGTTTATTTGTTTTTTAATTACTGAACTGTAATAAGGGTTCTTTAGGTATCCTGGGATACATGAAGTTCCTTATCAGATATATGATTTTTAAATATTTCCCCATCCTGTCGGTGGCCACTTTACTTTTTTGGCAGTGTCCTTTGAAGCACACGATTTCTAAATTTCGATAAAGTCTTTTTCCTTGTCACTTGTGTTTTTGGTGTTGCATCAGATAAGACTCTAGAAGGAAATGGCACCCCACTCCAGTACTATTGCCTGGAAAATCCCACGGATGGAGGAGCCTGGTAGGCAACAGTCCATGGGGTCACAAAGAGTCGGACACGACTGAGTGATTTCACTTCACTTCAACCCAAGTTTACAGAGGTTTACTCCTTTCATTCTTACGTGCAGATCTATGAGTTTGGGTTAATTTTTGCGTCTGCTGTGAGGTAAGAGTTCAACTTCATTCTTTTGGATGTGGATGTCCAATTTTTCAGCACCATTTGCTGAAAAACAATTCTTTGTTAACTTGTCCTGGCACTCTTGTTGGAGCTCAGTTGATTGCAGACGTAAAGGTTTACTTCTGGACTTTGATTCGACCCCAGTGATCTACGTGTCTGTCCCTGTGCCAGCACCACGCTGTCTTGATCACTGTAGCTTTGCAGTAAGTTTTGAAATCAGGAAGTATGAGTCTTCCAACATCACTCTTCCTTTTCACAGTTGTTTTAACTGGGTCCTTTGAATTTCCATAAGAATTTTAGGATTAGCTTGTTAATTTCTATTTTTAAAAAAATACAAAAAACGCTGCCTGCTGCCTTCTTATGTAGCAATTGGCAGGTGTACTTTCTCTTCTGTGCTTACAGGAGTCTGTGACCCAGAAACAGCATCAAATTCCTGGTGACATTAAAATGGTTTATACTTTGCTTAGTTAAAATACCCATGGCCAGGAAGATTAAGAGGAGGTCCAGACATTTTCAAATTGGAGGGAAGCTGGGACCTAGTCCCCATTTTGTGATCTTGCAATCCACTGGCAAAAACTAAAAGAAGAAAAACGGATTTATGGACGACAAGTTTAAATGGCTCTGAATTCAGAATAGTAGAACAGATTTTAGTTACAGCAATATTTTTATAAAGTCGAAATACCAAATAATCTCTAGGAATCTTAGATTTTTAAAGTCACCTGAACCATCCCTACCCTCGAAGTTAACACACAGAAGGGCTACGCTGATGCTTAGGCTTTGGGGTCGAAAGACTGAGGTCTGAATCCTGGTTGTGCCCCCACTAACCTTGCATAAGGCATGCCAGCTCTCCCTGTTGATGAGGCTACTATCACATCCCCACACACTGATGGACCTCAGCACTGCCTTTCAGTGTCCCAGGACTGGGGGCTGTCAGCCCAAGCCTCTCAATCCCCAATCCTCAGACTCCAGGCATCTCCCCTGTACCCTCAGAAGGCAGCATTCTCCAGCATCTGCCACAAGGAGACATTTCACAGGAAATCAAAAGCAATATGCTTTGGAAATGCCACCAATATGACCAAACTCGTACTTTTTGTTAGAAGTGACCAGCAGGGATAAAAGTATTGTTGTTGATCAGAGAAGGAAGGAAGCAGTAAAGAGCCATAATCAGAGTTGTAATCTGGACCTGTGAAGGTCTTCACCTCTTGTCCCCACAGCACTGATATCACCATTGAATGTTTTCTGATATTTGGTCTCAAACAACCCCATGAAGTGAAGTGAAAGTTGCTCAGTCGTGTCCAAATCTTTGCGATCCCATGGATTATACAGTCCATGGAATTCTCCAGGCCAGAATACTGGAGTGGGTAGCCTTTCTCTTCTCCAGGGGATCTTCCCATCCCAGGGATCAAACCCAGGTCTTCCACATTGTAGGCAGATTCTTTACCAGCTGAGCCACAAGGGAAGCCCAAATTTAGACCTTAGAGGGGCACCTGGATTTGAACTGGGGCCCTTTTGATCTGCAATCAAATGCTCTACCACTGAGCTATACTCCCAACAGGTATATATTTAAAACATGTTTCAGAAGCCACACACTTAGCAGTAAGCTCTAGAGTAAACAAGGAAAACATTTCCAAACTTCTGAGAGGGAAACAGAATTTTCAGGAAGGGAACCTTCAATGCCTGAACTTGCGTAAGGATGGAAGGTTCTACACCCCCGAGTGCCACAGGTCCCTGTGGTTCTGGCTTTTAACTCTTTTAGTCTGCTCTTTCTTGGGCAATCTCTACCATTCCACCGCTTGCATTCACTGATTCTGTCCTCTGTCAACTCCCTTCGGCTGGCTGGGTCCAGCCACGGACCTTCTCATTCAGTCATTGCATCTTACATCCTGAAATTTTCATTTGAGTCCTCCTTAGAGCTTCCCTCTTGGCTGAAACTTTTGATGTCTTCCCTTGAGGCTATTTTCTATTTGTTTCTAGTGGGTTTGTAATTGATTGCTGACACATAATTTATGATGGTTGTTTGAAAAATCTCTACCCTATAATTGGAGAAGGCAATGGCACCCCACTCCAGTACTCTTGCCTGGAAAATCATGGACGGAGGAGCCTATAGGCTGCAGTCCATGGGGTCGAGAAGGGTCGGACATGACTGAGCGACTTCCCTTTCACTTTTCACTTGCATGCATTGGAGAAGGAAATGGCAACCCACTCCAGTGTTCCTGCCTGGAGAATCCCAGGGACGGGGGAGCCTGGTGGGCTGCCATCTATGGGGTCGCACAGAGCCGGACACGACTGAAGTGACTTAGCAGCAGCAGCTATAACCCCAACATCCATGTCACCCTTCTGCTGGCATGGTGGCTGTTTATTTTTCTCACTCAGGCTGATCTTTCTGGCCCTTGGCGTGACAAGTGACTTCCGTTTGTGTCTCCCGTGCTGTCCCGGGGTCCTGAGGTCCCCAGTCTGTGTGCCTTCTTCCATCCACCATTCAGGTCTTCTTAGGTCTGTTTTATGTACAACGTCCAAGGCTGTCAGCTGTACTTAGGAGGAGGAACACTTTCTCTCAAACTGGAAATGCCCTCAGCTGTCTTTCTGGTAAAGTAAGGCACTGTTCACCTAAACCCTAGGACCAACAGTCCAGGCGCTGTGAACAGCTCTGAGTCACTGTGAATGCTTCCCCAGCATCATGACTGCAGCCCCATCTCCACGTCATCTGTCAGCACGGGGAAGCTGCCCTCCATGCTATACATAAATTATTTCTTCTGGAATATTCTTCCTTCCTGTCCTCTCTTTCCTCTTCAAAAATCCACCCAAGAACCCCTTCCTCCTGGAAACCTCTCTCCACTCCTTCTGTTCACACTGATCTCTCTTCTCATCTCCAGATTTTGACTGTCCCATGGTCTGTTTTTCTGGAGGGAAGGGTACACTCCTCACATGTGCTTGTACCATGGATTAGGTATTTGATGAAAAGGATGCTCTCAAAAATAAATTCAGGTTAACTTTGCTGCTTATTAGAAAGAGGAAGGACTAAAGAAATATCTAATCCAACTCCTAAATCTGCAGATGAGTGAGCTTCTTCATTTATAAAATATGCGCAGAAGGTTCACAGGAGACCCAAAGGAATGCAGGAAAGACAAGAATAACGGGGTATCTTGCATAATTAACCAAAAGCTAATCGCTTTATTTATACATCATTAAGGTCAATAATTACCTTGCCTAGAGAGTAATTTCCTAGCTTAGAGAAGAGAAGCGGTGGTATTGTCTTAAGATACAGCACTTGTTTCTGATTTAACAGTCAACCCCCAAGTCCACTGCAGGGCTATTAGTCTGCAGAGACATCCAATCCCTGGAGCTTAGCATCAGCATCTCTGCAGGCCCTCAGCTTGGAAGCTATCTGACCTGAAGACTAATTGTCTTTCATGATTGTCTTTTATTATTCACTGACTCTGTTTCCACAGAAACTCTATGATCACAACCAAAAACTCTAATATGGAGGCCACGCAATGTAAGACATAGAGAAGGTAACATGAAACTCTGAAGACATGGTCACGCCCTTTGAGGAAGTGACCCTGTGTGGCTTCCAGGCCTCCCCTGATCACTACCGCCTGCCCTGAAAGACCACAGTGCCTGGGTTCACATTCTTTGCATTTAGCCATAACTGAAACTGTGTAATTGCCTGCTCACATTTCTGTTATCCAGCCCCTCCAATAGAATTTCAGCTCCATGAGGATAAGGACTTGTGTCTCGTTCATCACCAAGACCTAGAACGAGGCCAAACACACAGGAGATGCTCAATTCATGCACAGAGATGCTCAGTCTCTCACTTACAGAGAATAAATGAATTAAGCAACTTACAGACACATTACTCCAGCCCTGGCTGCTCTAACCTTAATGCTGCCAACTGCCCAGAAGTACCCTGGACACTATGGAGAGAACATGTGGATGTCCCACCGAAGGCAGCTGACCCTGGTGACAAGTGACCAGCGATGTGAGGTGCTCCCAGTTACTCTGCAGCTGGCGCAGAGGAGGGCTGCCAGCCCCATTGGTTCACTTGGTCGGGGGAGGGTGTGAGCACAGTGATGTGGCCGTCACTGACGCAGACACTAAGATGCCACAGGGAGGACAGTATCCGAGAAGAAGGACGCAGAGGAATGACGGGAGAAAAGCGCAGATGTGGGCAAAACCCATCAGCACCATCAGAGCTGAGAACTGGCTGAACCACTGCCCCTGACCTACCTGCCCTTCACCAGCTCCACCCCACGGCTCCTCCCACTGCAGGGGCCTGAAAGCCCCCGGAGCTCGT
Source organism: Oryx dammah (assembly GCF_014754425.2). Taxonomy (NCBI): domain Eukaryota; kingdom Metazoa; phylum Chordata; class Mammalia; order Artiodactyla; family Bovidae; genus Oryx; species Oryx dammah. Next base: position 9,526,450 of record NW_024070190.1, read on the forward strand.
GAAGACAGGTTCCTGGGCCTGCCCAGAGCCGGCGTCGCACTTCCAGGCAGAGCGTCTTATCTGCTGGGTACTTGACAAGCGGCCAGTGTGACTGAGGAAAAGATTTTTCTAACTTAATTTAGTGTCATTTAATTCAAATGTGAACAATCACACGTGCTAATGGCTATGGCCCTGCCTGGTGCAGGGAGCACATTTTCACCCTGGTGGTGGGAAGTTCTCGAGACAGTGCCACTCCACAGCATCTGGAATCTGTGCCTCAACCTGCAGCCAAAAGTCCTTCCCCTCACAAGCAGAAGGGGGTCCGTTTCAAAGAGAAACCTTTAAATAAAACAGCACTGCCTGCCTCTGTAACCTCATCACCTGCTAAGAGAGGCACTCAGCCCAGAGCACTGCAGCTGGGCGGGGCTGAAGCTGACAAAGCCCAGGGCTTGGCGGGGCGGGGGGAGGGCAGCAGGAGGAGCTGGACCCTCCTGCAGTCCCCAGAGGCAAGGCTGCTTTGTCATCAAGCAGAGGTGTAACTTCAGCTCTATAAACTCACAGGAAGTGAGACGCGCCTATATTCTAGCCTAAGAGGAAAAGCTACGGTGACTTGAAACCACAGGTGCGCTTCAGCGCCACACGCTGTTTCAGGGCACCTGCCCCACGCCCGCGGGGTACTCACGCTGAACACTTTCACGTCCTTTCGGGTTCTGATCTCTTCCACGAGGGCCAGTGGTTTTCCTTTGGGTACGGGGATGGTGCCGAGGACCACAGTCCCTGGTGTGGACAGCGCCTGGCGGACGGCCTGGATGAATGGCTGACTGAAGAGCTCCATCTTCCCCACCTCATCGATGACACAAATGCTCTGTCCCGGGCGACCACTGGTCCCTGCCTGGGGGTGACAGAGACACTGACTGGGACACAGCGAAGTGCCCAGGAACCCTCTCCCTCCTCGCTGTCACACCAAAGGGCCTGGAGTATCTCTCCCCCATCACTCACTGCCAGAGCAGGGGAGGCAGCCCTGCTTCAGGAGGCAGGAGGCGGTCTCTGCAGCTGCAGAGAACGAACCACAGAACCACCGACAGAGGAACCAGGAGCACTCCCTTGGGGACCCGAACTCCCAGAAGGCTCAGTTCCCTGAGCTGCCCATTTTCCTGGCAATTTTCCCTCTTCTAGTACAGTCCCAATAACAACCAAGTTTTATATTTATATCCACCCAGGAAACAAGCAGGATCCAAATGCCTCAGGGCTGAAAGAAATGAGACAGCAAGCCTGGGAGCCTTTGTTAATAACACTGGCCTCTGTTTTTTGGATTTTGGGTTGTATGAGTCCTGTCTGTTGGAAGGATGTAACCGTTGCAGCCAGATGCCTGTGTACTTCATAACCTGAGCTGAGAAGGTCACTGGAAGAAGTGAAAATTAGAGAAGTCCTGGTTTAAGACGGAAAAAAGTGAGTAGGTTGTGCCCCTGAATCTCAGATTCCCCTTCTAATGACTTTACATCAATGCACTCCCACTAAGTACCAAGCTTGAAGACCTCTCGAGGACCAGGTGTGGCAGCCAGCCTCCAAGAGCCCTCAAGATTCCCAGCTTATAGGATTGGCACCCTCTACAGCCCCCACCCCCATAGTACAATGCTGCCCTGCATTATATGGCAAAGAACGACAGAAGGGATGACATGCTATTTCTGAGATTAGGAAAAAAGATCACGGCTTCTGTCCTGGTCCCAACCTCCATCCACCCATCCATTTATCCATCCATCCACCCATCCATCCATCCATCCACCTATCCATCCACGCACCCACCCATCCATTTATCCATCCATCCATCCATCCATCCACCCACCCACGCACCCATCCATCCACCCACCCACCCATCCATCCATCCACCCACCCATCCATCTACCCATCCATCCTGGCTCACCTGTTCTCAGGGAAGATGCCTGCCATGCTGTGAGGACACACAGGCAGCTGATGGTAAGTAAGCTCCAGCTAATAAGGAACTGAGGCCACATGTCATGTCAACAGCCAGGGAGGATCTGAGACCTCCCCACAACCATCACTGGGAACTTGGAAGCCTCAGGGCACTCTGACCTCATAAGAGACTGAGCCTGAACCACCCAGCAAAGCCATTTCTGGATTCCTAACCCAGGGAAACTGTATGAGATAATAAACATTTGTTGATTCATACTGCTAGATCTTGGGGTAATTTGTTACACAGCAAAAGCCAACCAATAAAGCTGGTAGGACTTTGAATAGTTTTTCTACAGCAGGGACACAATGGAACATACAATAAACACTTTGATGGCTGCTGAGTAACAAACATATTTCTATATCTTTGTATAAATGATTATTTTGAAAATGGTATGTAAAGCTGATTTACCAAGTATGTTTCACTATAAGTTCTCAGACTCCTTAAATACGGACATCAACACATTCTCAGAATGAATGGCTGAGTTAAGCTAGCTTTTGCTCAAATTCTAAATATTAATACCAAAGCTCTTCCAGTGTGGCTGCAGCCAGGGGGCTGGGGGGGGGTGGTGCCCGTGGTGACCATTGACAGACAAGGCTGGGGGCAGATCCTGGAGCCTTGTATGGCGTGCAGAGGGTGGGATGCTGTCCAACGGCTGAGAGTCTAAGTGTGGGAGGAGCACACATTGTGCCTGAAAGGCGGCTTGCTGGGTGGGGCCAGGAAGACAGGGGAGACTTCTTTGGGAACAGACATATGAGCCTGGAGGGAAACCTCAGGGCACTGGTTTTCAAACTTCTCTCTAAGCGGTCCTCCTTTAATTTTCCTGCTTGCTATAAAAATATATCACACAGATATATTTTCCTACTCATTTTATTGACTGAAAGACCAGGAAGGTAATCATCCAAGACCACTGTAATCATCCAAGAGAGGATCTAAATCTCACTCAAGCTTCCGTGTTTCTAATGCACTTCATGTTTACCTCTCAGCTGAATTTATCTCAGCATGCAATTACATACACACGGCTACCCTGCCTCCCTCCTCGGAGCCGAGACGAGGTGCTACTCATCTTTTTCTTCTCCGTGGAGGTGAACGGTGCACGGCTGGGCTGACACAGCCGATGCTGCCCTGCACTGGTGGGCGATATAGGGAGAGAGGGTGTGGGGGAGGTCACTATGTCAACAATTTCTTCAGAAATGAATGCCTGACTGTGGAGGAAAAAAAACAGCTACTGGCCACCTGTTCGCCAGCATAAAAACAGACACACTCACAACAGCGAGCCATCCCGACCAACCTGCCCGTGATTCAGGGTGCCTGGGCCTTCCTGCTGCCCCCAAAGACTGTGAACACCTGCAGATGCTATCCTTCCGGAGCCTGCTGTCAAAGCCCAGACAGGACTCAAGTCCAGCACACCAGAACCACGGCTCTGAAAGCATTCAGGCCAGACAAAGAAACAACATGAAAGAACGTGGCAGCCCCCCTGTCTGTGTGTTTAGTGGGTGCGTGTACACAAGGGGGTCAAATGCATGTGGCCGTGTACGTGAACACACGGGAACAGGTCCAGTGCGAGGCACAGGGCTCCCAGCCACCCTGCAACATTCACCCGTGAGCACTCCCCCACCTCGTTAAACTGCTGCAAAGATACCTGGCCACACATGCAGACATTGTTTTCTACCAACTGAAAATGCCTCATTTAAAAACCTTAGCTTATATAAAATCTCCATTCTGTCCAGAATTAGGGATTTTCTTTGTACAGAAACAAGTCTGGGATTTTTAATGAAAAGTTGGGTTATTCCGGCTCAGTTGAGAGCCAGTGACCAGAAGCTGAGCTACTCAGAAGCCTAGTCATTCACTCAGTGTTTCTAAATAACAAAGGACACATATTCACCAGCTTAATAAAAGAACTACTGTTATGTTCAGAATTTTTTTTTTTCTGTATAAATTCCATTTTAAAAGGAAACAGAAACTAAGCCAGTGAGCATTCACCCCATTTCCACCATTCTCAGTGACTGTCTGAGCTGATGAAGACACCAGAGCACAGCACGAGGGCCCTGGTCTGAAAGCCACCAGGAGCCTGGCCTGGCCTCTTGTCTCTGGCTGTGGGCTCCACACGGGTTTGGGGTGAGGATCCCGCAGAGGACTCTGCGTGGCTCTGGGCCATGTGGTTAGGAGCACCGTGCATGCTGTCCAGGGAGCAGCCGTTCTCCCAGCGTCCCTCCCCCTCCCCCAACTCAGGACCACTGCGGTCCTTTATGCCCCGTGCTCCTCTCCACAGCTTACATTTCTGCTGACTGTACATTCTCACTGCCACAAAGAGCAGGAAAACCTTCTCTGTGCAAAGCATATTTTAGTCCTTCTGTTGGTTCTGAGGGAGAAGCTATTTCCGTGGGAGAGAGTCCTAAAATTGACCAGCCAGGGGCAAAAGAAGTTATGAATAATTTTCTAGCTTTGGTTACACTCAGCTAGTTTGCTTTCCAGAAAGATTAAATCAATTTAGGGCAACAATGAAGTAGCTTTATTTATACCAGCTTTGCCAGAGAGCTGAAAATAGTGTGATTCTTTTGGTACTTTGTTTAATCCTTAGGTGTCCTTTTTAAGGATACAAAGAAAATGTAAACGTAAAATAAGCAATTTCATCCAACCAAAATACTGAACCAAGAAAAAGCTAATTAAAGTCGCCTCTGCCTTATTTTGGATCATTTAAATAATACCTATTTCTGGTGGTATTAGGTTGCCATTTATTATTTTTTAACATCACACACAGACCGGCTTCCTGAGCTTGCCTGTCTGGGACAGCAAGTCTCAAAAGTGACGGAGGGAAGCAGGGGGCCATGGCCAGAACACAGGCAGCACAACTGAGCCTGCCCCGCAAAGAGCCACAAGTCCTGGGGAGGCTGGAGAGGCAAATGCCAAAAACACAGCCACAGTCAAGCAAGCCCGATACCCTGACTGTCTTACTAAGTGAAAGGCAGGACTCCAATCAGACTTTCAGGTGTGTTTATTCCAAGCTTTACAGTCTCAGCGTCCCTTGGTAGTCTGGTGGCGGGTTGACTGCATGTCCCCGGGGAGTAAAATCCCAGGCTGGCGGCCAGGATGTCTAGACAACCCGACACACCCCTCAGCACGGAGCGCACGCTGGGCAGAGCTATCCCCAACCACACATGCTGTGGAGGAGGCTGGTGGTTCCTCCTGGATGTCCCTGTGGGCCTCCCCGGGCCCCCACACAGCAACATCTAGCCACAGACTGCCATGACGCACCTTGGCATCTTTCAAGCTGTAAGAACCATCCCGAGGCTGAAACAGTGTCTGCTGGCTGACAGTCAGCCCTGGCGGATTAAAAACCCAGTCGTCCTCTGATCCCAGCACCTTGGGACCAGACTAGACGTCTAGGCTTGTGGGTCCCATGACGGATTTACTGCCGGCTCTGGCCCCTGGTTCCCAGCAAACACACATCAGACCGTTGATGTGACATCTTCCCCAGGGGCCACGCCCATCCCCTCACGAGACTTCTCAGGAAAAATAATCATAACCATCCCTACGCTCTGCACCATCTAGTGGCCAGGCACTAACTCACCTTACAAGCAGATCACCTTCACTCCTAATAACTTCATGTAGCAGGTATCAACATCTCTGTTTTATAATTAAGGAGAAAGCCAGGGACTAGGTGACTTACCCAGTCCCAAGTGACGGGGCTAGGAGGCTAACCCAGCGTCACCCTGCAGGCAATTCCACCTGCACAGTTTTAACACGAAATAAGAACAAACTGCGCATGAGAAGTCACCTCACCACGAAGAAACCACTTTTCTCACCAATGAGAAGGAAGAGTGTTTTAGTTTCTAGGGTCCCTACAGAGGCACAGCCACAAAAACTCCTATTTTTTTTTTCTGGATTAATCATATTATTTTCAATATACTATATTGAACAGTAGTACTAACCTCATTGTATCACATATGGAGAATGGTCCCCTTTAGTTGGCAGATGTGCTCTGCAGGTGAAGGGGCTTCTGCCAGGAGCTTACCTCTGCACACAGCAGAGAAGATATGCCCAGGTAGCCCACTATGCACAGGCTTACCTTGGCGAGATGCAGAGTTCACTTACAGACCCCCCCCAAATAAAGCGAGTATCATATTAAAGTGAGTCATGTGAATTTTTTGACTGCTTGGTGCATCTAAAAGTTATATTCGTGCTATACACTTGTCCATTAAGTGTGCAAATGCATGCCTAAACAAACAATATACTTTATTTAAAAAATACTTTATTACTAAAAAATGCTAACCATCATCTGAACTTGCAACAAGCTATCATCTTTTTGCTGGCGGATAATCTCGCCTCAGTGTCCATGGTTGCTGACGGACCTCAACGTGGCTGTTGAGGGTTGAAGGGGCTGTGGAACTTTCTTAAGACAACAATGAAGTTTGTCACACTGACCAAGAGCTCCTTTTATGAATGATTTCTCTGTAATGTACAGTGCTGTTTGAGAGTATTTTACCCACAGAACTTTCAACACTGGAGTCAATCCTCTTAAACCCTGCTGCTGTTTTATAAACTATGTTTACGTTAGATTCTAAATCTTTGCTGTCATGTCAACAATCTTCATAGTATCTTCACCAGGAGTAGATTCCGATGTCAAGCAACTACTTTCTTAGATTTTCCTGGTGGTCCAGTGGATAAGAATCTGCCTGCCAATGCAGGGGACATGGGTTCGATCCCTGGCCCAGGAAGATTCCACATGCTGTGGGGTAGCTAAGCCCACACATCACCCAGTGCTGAGCTCGCACTCCACAAGAGAAGCCACGCACCACAACCACAGAGCACCTCCTACTCTCCACAACTATAGAAAGCCTGTGCCTAGCAGCGGACACTCAGCACAGCCAAAACTAAATTAAAAACGTGTTTAAAGAAATGTGATTTTTTTAAAAAAGAAACTACTTTCTTCATTCATCCAGAAGTAACGCCTCATCCCTTAAAGTTTTATCCTTAGATTGCAACAATTCAGCCACATGTTCAAGGCTCCACTTTTAAGTCTAGTTCTCTTGCTATTTTCACCTCATATGCAGTTGCTTCTACTAATGTCTTGAACCCTTCAAAGTCATTTGTGAGAGCTGGAATCAACTTCTTTCAAATTCCTGATACTGTGACCTCTTCCCATGAATGTTCTTAATGGCGTCTACAATGGTGAATCCTTTCTGGAGGTTTTCAATTGAATTTGCCCAGATCCATCAAAGGAATCACTATCCATGGCAGCTACACCCTCACAAAATATATTACTTAAATAATAAGACTTGAAAATCGATGTTACTCCTTGATCCATGGGCTGCAGAATGGATATCGGCAGGCATGAAAACAGCATGAGCCTCCCGCACCTCCATCAGAGCTCTAGGGTGACCAGGTGCATCCTCAATAAGCAGTCACATTTTGAAAGGAACCTTTTTTCCTGAGTGGTAGGACTCAGCAATGGGCTTCATATACTCATTAACTTTGCTGTAAACAGATGTGCTGTCATTCAGGCTTTGTTGTTCATGTATAGAGCAGAAAAGGAGTAAAGTTAGCACAATTTTGAAGGGTTCTAGGATTTCCAGAATGCTAAATGAGCACTGGCTTTGACTTCAGGTCACTAGCTGCATTGCCCCTAACAAGAGTCAGTTTGTCCCGTGAAGTCTTGAAGGCAGGCACTGACCTCTCCTCTCCAGCTAAGCCCTAGATGCCGTCTTCCTCCAGTGCAAGGCCGTTTCTCCTACACTGAAGATCTGTCTGGTGCAGCCACCTGCATTAACTCTCTGAGCCAGATCTTCTGGACAATTTGCTGCAGCTTCTACATCAGCACTAGCTGCTTCACCTTGCATGTTTATGTTGTAAGATGGCTTCTTTTCCCAAACCTCATGAGCCAGCCTCTGCCAACTTGAGATTTTTCTTCTATAGATTCCTCACCTCTTTCAGCCCGCCTTCACAGAATGGAAGTGAGCTTGGTCCTTTCTCTGGACTATGCTTTGGTTTAGAGGAATGTTGTGGCTGGTTTTATCTTCTATCCAGAACGCTACACCTTTCGCCATTTCAACAATAAAGCTGTTTTGCTTTCTCATCATTTATGTGATCACTGGAAAAGCACTTTTAATTTCCTTTAAGAACTTTCCCTTTGCATTCACAGTCTGGCTAACTGGCACAGGAGGTCTAGCTTTCTGCTGTCTCAGCTTTCAACACACCCTCCTCACTAAGCTTAGTCACTCCTAGCTTTTGATTTAAAATGAGACACAGGCAACTCTTCCTTTCACTTGAACATTGAGAGGCCACTGTAAGGTTATTAACTGGCTCAACTTCAACGTTGCTGTGTCTCAGGGACTAGGGAGGCCCAACAAGGAGAAGAGCGACACGGAGAGGGCTGGTCAGCAGAGCAGTCAGAACACACAACATTTACTGAATAAGTTCACCGTCCTATGTTGCACTGTTTGTGGCACCCAAAACAATTACAACAGCAACATCAGGATCCCTGATCATAGATCACCATAGCAAATATAATAATCATGAAAAAGTTTGCAATATTGTGAGAATTATCAACCTGTGATACAGAGACATGAAATGAGCAAATGCGGCAGGAAAATGGCATCAATAGACTTGTTAAACACAAGGTTGCCAGGAATCGTCAATTTGCAAAAAATGCAGTAGATGCAAAGTACAGTAAATGTGCCTGTATTAGCTTCTAAATGGTCCTCATCAGCTCACAGTGTTCACAATAACTTTTTTTTTTAATTTCAATTGCTTACTAAAAAATTTTAATCACTGTTTAAGCTTTTGGTAAAAGTTTGGTATTTGTGATGCCTGCTAATCTTCTACTGACTTTCCTGGTGGCTCGGATGGTAAAGCTCCTGTCTACAATGCGGGACACCTGGGTTCCATCCCTGATTAGGGAAGATCCCTGGAGAAGGAAATGGCAATCCACTCCAGTACTATTGCCTGGAAGATCCCATGGACAGAGGAGCCTGGTAGGCTACAGTCCATGGGGTCGCAGAGAGTCGGACATGACTGGGCAATTTCACTTCACTTCACTTCAGTCTTCTACTAGGGGTTCCCATGTGGTGCTAGAGGTAAAGAATCTGCCTGCCAATGCCGGAGATGCAAGAGACACAAGTTCAATCCCTGGATCAGGAAGATCCCTGGAGCAGGAAATGGCAACCCACTCCAATATCCGTGCCTGGAAAATCCCACGGACAGAAGAATCTGGCAGGGTATAGTCCATGGAGACACAAAGGGTCAGACATGACTGAACACACCAATATAATGAACCTTCTATTAGAAATTGCCTGAAGGAGATAAAGTTGATTATTTTTGCTACAGTGAAATGGTGGTGACTCTTTTTCTAACTAATGAGGTAAATACATACAAACAGAGGAGGACAGCTTAGACAAGGAAAAATCAACCATTCTGATTGGTTGAAAAAGCAACCAATCAACCTGTTCAGTTTCTGAATATACAGTAATTTTATGTTTGTTTAACCTTGCTAGAGAAAGTATTTTAATAGGCAGTAGCTAATTTGCTTTTAAAACCTCACATTATTATCTTAAGATAACCTAATAAAGTTTTTTAAAAATTACAAAAATTAACTGGGAGAAATTTTGATGAAGAGGCTGTGCAAGGTCACTAAGTAGCTCTCTACTCACAGCTATTAGTTTCAAAGGGAAAAAGAGTAAACGTACAGGGGAGAAACTGGACAATACCTTCAGTGGGTGATCAAGTTAATGTCACTAACCACTGCATGTCTCCAGATAATTCATGAGGAAACATCAGAAAACCCCAGAAGAGGAATATTCTTTTAAAACAAAACTGTATACTTCAAAAATGTCAATGCTGCAAAAGATTTTAAAAAAAATGATTGTGGAAATGTTCCAGATTAAAGGAGGTTATGAAGATATGACAACTAAAGGCAGTATCTAACAGACTGAAGGAAAAGAAATGTTACAAAGAACACTGTTAAGTCAACTGACAAAACCAGCATATGAATGATAGATTAGATCAAAGTATTTTCTCTTGCAAAACTGACTGAGGTTTGGTAACTGTGCCAATTATGTAAGAGCGTATCTTTATTCTTAGGAAAAATACTATAGGACCTAAGTACACACACACACACAAGGAGAGGAAAAAACTAAGGAGAATGTTAAAAATAGGTGACTCTAGAATAACAAGTCCACAGGGGGTCCTGCACTATCGTCATTCTTATAATTTTCTCTAAGACTAAAATTATATCCCAATAAAGTTTAAAAAAGTTAGAATCAATACACAAAAAGAAAACACTCATATGCACACTTTCTCAATGTCAGATTCAAGAAAACCATCCACTCCTGGCATGTGAGCTCCCTTCTGATGGCGCACAGGGCTTTAGGCCAAAGAGCACAGGATGAGGATCAGAAGGAAGGACAGAGCAGGTGGGAAGAGGGAGAAAGGCCAGTTACAGACATCCTCTGCCAGTCCCACTTGCGGAGCACGTGACTCTCCCGCGTTTCTTGGGCGGGGACGCAGGCAGCGGTACAGGAAGATGACGCAGCCCGGGCAGGGGCCCACGGGGCTGTCACTCCACAGAGCAGTATCGTGGCCAGCACTGAGAAGTGACGACCCCGTGCGGGAGGGGCTGCCATGACTAACCCTGCAGGGTGAGCTGTGCAGCCGACCTTATACAAAACATTTGGCTCATCTTCTAGTTTGATTCACTGCAGGAATGATTTACTGACAATTTTCACCTTTTTATGTTTGTGGCAGATAGCTTTTAATTCCCCTTGATGATTTTGTAATATATATGTGAGATCATGAGATACAGAAATAGAAAGTAAGAAGGAACCAAGACACAAACGCCAAGCTTGCTAATAGTCAAGGAAATGCTAAAGCAGTGCTGGGCTCTTGCCCGCCTTACAAAAATGGATATACTGACCAGAACTTGATTTTTCTAAATTCTTTCTAAAGCTCAGTGGCCAGAAATACTAAGCAGCATTTCCAGGTCAACTGATTTTGTAAAAAAGAACCTTTCCGTAGGGAGTTGATCTCTCACCTTCAAATGAAGTTTCAAAGATCTGAAGCAGATTCTTATTTCAGAACCAAAAGCAGATCCTGCTCACAAATAGAAATATACATTGAAAGCCACATTCTGAACAAAACAGGAAAACGTTCAAACCACGTGGATCTTCTGATTGTAACTCATTATTCCTTCCCTGGATCTTTTAAAAAAAATGAGATAGTTCAACCTATAAAATAAGGTTTTGAGTAGACGTCTCCTGTTCTTCAAAACCTTATAATTTACTACTGTCTTTTTTTGTGAGTAGGAGATACACTGGGTGCCAACAAAATGTTAAATCCTATATTGCATCAAATTCTAATACAGCATTCAGGATGGCTGTCAAGTAGACTATTACACAAAAGGCCAGCATTATCCTAATAGCCTTGATCATTAGGAAACTGAAAGTCAATCCTAATTACAGCAGCAGCAGAAAATAAAAAAGATCTATGAAAAACCTCACAACAGTTTTTTTAAAAGAAGAACTAGAAAGGCAATGATACTCTGTTTTTGGCTGTGGAGAATGAAAACTGTCTGGAAGATTAGGAAGTTCTGTATATCAAAGTAAGTATAGTTTTGTATAGTTCAATCACTCCATATAAGACTTTGTAATGGAGTTCAACTCATGCCAGTTCTGCTGCTTATAAGCTGTTTGTCATCGGGCAAACCTTCTATGCTATACCTGTTTCCTCTCATCTGTAAAACAGAAAACAGTGACAGACTTGTCTGAAGGATGAAATGAGTTAGTGCCTAGAGCACAATCTGTACTTGGTCAGTGTTCATCCCCATTACTAAAACCACCAATATCACCACAATTTGGAAGAATGAGCAAACAAGAATGGATAAGGCATTGTTTGAAAGAATAACAACACAAGCAATTACCAGAGTATTGATGCAAGCATCAGATCAATGGAAGAGAACAGACAACCCTAAAGCATTATACAAACATGTATTTTTTAATAAAATAAATTTAGCATAATAAACTAATGAGAAGTGACTTATTAACAGATGGTTTTGAAAAACCGGCTAAGTATTTGGAAGAAAATCAATTGAGAGTCTCATTGAATATAACATTCCAGATAAATCCAGATGGATTTTAAAATTGTCTTTTTAAAAAGCACAAAGAAGAAACATATAGGTACAATTTTATATTAACTTACAATAGGGACAGACTTTTACAATGTTAAAAAAAGAAATACAGAAAAAGGAAATCACCAAAGTGATAAACTGAGAAATGGAATCAATAAGATTTTTTTACAAGTTATTTACCTTACAAAAGATCTCTTTAAGCTAAAAGGAAAAAAATGGGGAAATGAACGAACAACTTAGATGTTTAAAAATACCCAACAACTGAAAAAATTTTAACCTCACTAGTACCTTAAAAATGCAAATCAAAGCAAAGCCACATGTTTATCAAAAGTCAGTACAGTGCTCAGTGTTGGCAGAAGTACAGCAAGGCAAACATGCCTGCACACAGCAAGAGGTGCAAAGTGACACGTGTCACACACGCAACAACCCTGGAAATCCACGCCCTCCACCCAGTATTCCACATTATTCCACCTGTAGGTCCCTACAGGGAAACAACCGTGGCTGGATAAAGACTGAGGTACAAAGAGGAAGTCCTGCAAAGTTACCTGCAACAGTGATAAATAATCTCAATGTCTGACACTGAGGGAGTAATAGTTACATCAGAGATGAAAATCCATGTCCTAATATATTATGCAATCAATAAAGTATTAATTTTTTCTTTATGGCCATGCCACATGGCTTATAGGATCTTAGTTCCACAACTACATCTGAACTCGTGCCCCCTACAGGGGAAGCACTGAGTCCTAACCACTGGACTACCAGGGAAATCCCAAAGTATCACAGTTTTGAAGATCATATGTGAGACCAGTCCCATATCACTCAATAATATTAAATGAAAAAGCCCACACCAATAAAACTATATTTGGCATTTTCCCCAATTCTGGATGACTATTAAAAAAAAAAAAAAAAACAGGTATAGAAAAACGGCAGAAAATATGCTAAGAATGGTTAACTCAGTGATAAGACTGAGTTATCCATATTTTCTTATCTTAGATTTTTTACACATTTTCTACCTTAAGTATATGGAAATTTAATACTCAAGAAAATAGTAAATGATGTCAAATAAGGGAAGATGTAGCTATGGAATGAAAAAAAACCAGCAATAGTAAACTCTGCAAGGGACTTTCTAAAAGCCTGACTGCGTCTAGAAGGTTTACAGGCTGCTCCCTATTTCATTCCCACGGGTGCCCATGATGGTGACCACCTGAGGAAAAGCTTGAGCAAGACCTCACAGCAGGCTGGCCTCCCCCTCCAGGCCTCTCCCTGGCCTCAAGCAGCTGGTTTTCAACTCACATATATGTTCTTATTTCCCAACCCACAAGAACAGCCCTGCTGACCTAATCAAAAAGAATAATTTTTCTTATGCTTCTCAGAGTATTTAAAAATAAAAAAACTCAGGAAATTTTTCAACCATAGTGAAATTTCTTATACAGAGGAGGCACTTAAGAGATATTTCTTAACTTACTGTCAGAATTTGTGTTTTCATACATCCTGGGCAACTGGATGTATGGAAACTGTCTATCTGTATAAAGACTCTCACCTGCCTGGAGACATAACCCTCCCAGACTTCAGACCATACTACAAATCTACAGTAATAAAACCAGCACGGTACTGGCACAAAAACAGACATATAGACCAACAGAGCAGACTGCTGCTGCTGCCGCCAACTCGCTTCAGTCGTGTCCGACTCTGTGCGACCCCAGAGACGGCAGCCCACCAGGCTCCCCTGTCCCTAGGATTCTCCAGGCAAGAACACTGGAGTGGGCTGCCATTTCCTTCTCCAATGCATGAAAGTGAAAAGTGAAAGTGAAGTCGCTCAGTCGTGTCCGTCTCTTCCCGACCCCATGGACTGCAGCCCACCAGGCTCCTCCGTCCATGGGATTTTCCAGGCAAGAGTACTGGAGTGGGGTGCCACTGCCTTCTCCGGAACAGACTAGACAGACCAAAAATAAACCTACACACTTAGGGTTAATTAATCTTCAACAACGGAGGCAGGAATGCATTGAGAAACTGATGATGGGAAAAAGACACACACTTCAGCAACTGTTGTTGGGAAAGCTGGACAGCTGCATGAAAATCAGTGAAGTTAGAAGGTATCCTCTCACTCAAAAGGGCTTAAAAGACAAAAAATAAAAACAAGACACTATAAAACTGATAGAATACAACACAGGCAAAGCATTCTGACACAAATTGTAACAATGTTTTCTTAGATCCCAAGGCAGTAGAAATAAAAACAAAAATAAACAAATGGGACCTGAAGGCTTCCCTGGTGGCTCAAACAGTGAAGTGTCTGCCTGTAGTGCAGGAGACCCAAGTTCCATCCCTGGGTTGGGAAGATCCCCTGGAGAAGGAAATGGCAACCCACTCCAGTACTGCTTCCTGGAAAATTCCATGGACTGAGAGGCTCCTCAGAGCCTGGTAGGCTACAGTCCATGGGGTTGCAAAGAGTCAGACACGACTGAGTGACTTCACTGACATAAACTGTACCAATGTTTTCTTAGATCCCAAGGCAGTAGAAATAAAAACAAAAATAAACAAATGGGACCTAATCAAACTTACAAGCATTTCCACAGCAAAGAAAACCATAAGCAAGATGAAAAAACCTACAGAATGAGAAGAACATATTTACAAACAACACAACCAACAAGGGCTTAATTTCCAAAATATACAAACAACACATACAATTCAGTAACAACAAAAAAGCAGACAACCCCATCAAAAAACAGGCAGAATACCTAAATAGACATTTCTCCAAAGAAGACACAAAGATGGCCAATAGGCATAGGAAAAGATGCTCAATATCATTAATTATCAGAGCAATGCAAATTAAAACTACAAGGAAGCACAACCTCACACTGGTCAGAATAGCCAACATTTTAAAAAAATCTACAAATAATAATTGCTGGAGAGGGTGTGGAGAAAAAAGGGAACCCTACACTCCACTGTTGGTGGGAATGCAAGTTCATGCAGCCACAATGGAAAATAGTATGGAGGTTCCTCAGAAAACTAAAAATCGAGTTGCCATATCATCTAGCAATTCTACTCCTGGAAATACATCCAGGGAAAACTCTAATTCAAAAAGATACACGCACCCCTTACACTCACAGCAGCACACTCACAGTAGCCAAGACATGGAAATAACCAAAAAAGTCCACTGACAGAAGAACAGATAAAGAAGATATTTATATGTCTGTGTATGTATATATTATATATATATATATATATAATGGAATACTAGTCAGCCATGAAAAAGAATGAAGTAATGCCATCTGCAGCAACACGGGTGCCCCTTGAGACTATCATACTAAGTGAAGTAAGTCAGAAACAGAAAGAGAAGTATCATATGCTATCACTTGTCCATGGATCTGTACAGCGCAGGGGCCTCCCTGGTGGCCCAGAGGTTGGGAATCCACCTGCCAATGCGGGGGACACAGGCTCAGTCCTTAGTCCAGGAACTGGGAGCTCACGTGCCGCAGTGCAACGAAGCTGGCCTGCTGCAGCTCCTGAAGGCCTCGCACTCTGAGGCCGGTGCTCTGGACGGCAGGAGGCACCACAGTGACACAGGCGTGCACCTCGACTAGAGGAAGCCCTTGTGAAGCGACGGGGAGCCTGTGTGCCACACTGAAGACCCAGCACAGCCAAAGGAATGAACAAAGAAACAGGAAAATAAAAATTAAATAGAATACAGCACAAAGGAACTTATCTAGAAAACAGGAACAGATTCTCAGCACAGAGAACAAACTCGTGGTGGCCAAGGGAGATGAGGGGGCAGGGATGGACTGGGAGTTTGGGGTGTCAGTCACTCAGTTGTGTCTGACTCTGTGACCCCATGGACTGTAGCCCACCAAGCTCCTCTGTTCATGGAGTTCTTCAGGCAAGAATACTGAGTTGAGTAGCCATTCTCTCTTCTCCAGGGGATCTTTCCAATCCAGGGATTGAACCTGGCTCTCCTGCACTGCAGGTTCTTTACCACTAAGCCACCAGGGCAGCCCTTGGGGCTTAGCAGATGTAAACTACTATATACAAACTGGAGAAACAACAAGGTTCTATTGTACAGCACAGGGAACCATATTCAATATTTGGGGATAAACCATAATAGAAAATAATACAAAAAAGAATGTATATATGTATGTAACAGTCATTTTGCTATACAGCAGAAATTAACACTGTAAATCAACTATATTTCAATTAAAAAATTTTTTTAAAAAGGCTCTGACCTGGCTAAATGTGCTTTCTAAAACTTTCAGTTTACTTTAGTTTCCAATGACCAATTGGAATTGGTCACTCCAATTGCCAATAATAAAATCTGTCTCTCTCTAAGCTCCTATTTTTGTTGCCCAGTTACTTTAAAAATTTGCTTCTTTTCTTTTTTTTCTTCAACATAAAGGCAAAACACTAATTCCTTTCCCTTTCTTCACTTCAATGAAATACATGAGATGGAAGAAAAATTTCTGCTTCAGAAAAGAAACTGATGACCTTGACCTGCAGCCTTGGAATTTTTCCTACCTACAATGTGAAAGTCTGGGTTTGGTAACCAAACTATAAAATACTGGAAAAGTCTGGTTTTTTTTCTTCCTCTTTTAATTAAAAAAAAAAAAAAGGGGGAGAGCTATTCTAGCTCTTATTCTGGTCAGTACACGATTTCTTATATAATCCTGCAGCTAGACATCAAGCCCATATGTACACACTGGCCCTCCTGGGATTGTCTGCTCTAAGCAAGGTGCATAAAAATCAATTCCTTCTATCGATCCAGTACCCAAAGCCAGAGTCATCATCTGGAATTTTATTTGAAGTATTTCACTTGCTTCTCTAACATTTAAGTGGAGAGGTATGTACTGGGTGGGAAAATAACTAGAGATAAAAATAGCATGTTTCCTGACGGCTTCCACACAATACAACAGGCACCAGAGTCCCCAGCAGAGGGAATGAGAGAAAGTTTCAAGACAAAGAAATTAAAGAAAAAAGGTAAAGGAAGCAGGCAGGGAGCAACAAAGCCAAGGGGCAGGTGGGCATAGAGGAGCAGCAGGTGCAAGACCCCAAGGGCCCTCAGAGTCAGAAGCTGCCCTTTGCAGGCACATCCAACATTTCCAGCAGCCCTGAGCACTTACCAAAGCCTGTCTATTTCAGCTGAGCCGTGAGTATCAAAAAAAAAAAAAAAAAAAGAGCAGAGAAGCCAAAATACGAAGAGCCCGCTGAGCACAGAAACGGCAAATGACAAGGGCAGAAGGCTGGCACGTGGCGGGCAGGCTGAGCTGTGTGCGGGAGGATGGGGAGGAGGACGGGCTGCAGGAAGGCCACACAGCACAGAGTTGATAAAGAACCGCCTCTCGAGACAGGTCCACACTATTCGATTTTCACAAAAGTACATCAAAGTTGTAAGTCGATAACAGACGACATAAAACCCATATTAATATGGTCCACAAAAACCTCGCATGGCGTGACTCCGCTCACCTCAGCAAGCGTCCATCTTTCCCCACATGCTCCCGCCCAGGCCCCGAGGCCTCGGCGTCTCTGCTCCTGTCACCCGCAATGCTCTCCCCAGACCTCCACAAAACACCCCACTATTCTCTCCTGGAAGCGATGGTGCCCTTCTCATCTTTTCATTTCATCCAAAGGCCACCACCCCAGAGCTCTTTCCTGGTCACCAGATCTAAAGTCAGCTCCTCTCATCTCTCACACAGCACTCCATTCTTTTTTCTTGGCAGCATTTATGATAATTATCCATTTATTTGCTTAATATCTACATTTCCCACTAGAATGAGAGTCTTGAGAGTAGAAACACGTTTTGCTCATGACTATATATCAAGGATTTGATAAATATTTGATGAATGAATGCAGAAAACAAGTAATACACAATCTACAAAGCCAAAAGTTGGTTCTTTGAAAAGATCAACTAAACTAACAAACCTGTAGTTATTAAGTCCAAAAAGAGACAACAGTTAAAATGCATGAAAGAAGGGAAAATATTAACAGATTTTGCAAAGTAAAAAGGATTATAGGGGAATATGCCAAATTAAGTAACTTACTATCTAACAACATGGACAAAATAAATTACTAACAGACACACAATTACCACAACTAATTCAGCATGAAATAAAAAAAACCAGCAGATGTATAATAAATAAAGAAATTGAATTCATAATTAGAAAGCTTCCCGTGAAGAAAAACCTAGGCCCACATGGCTTCACTGGTGAATTCCAGCAAACATTCCGAGAAAAATTAATACCAATTCTTCACAAACTCACCAAATTGAGCTTCTGGCTGAGGCAATTAGGAAAGAAAAAAATAAAAGGCATCCAAAACAAAAAGGAAGAAGTAAAATTTTCCCCATTTGCAGATATCATCATTTTGTAAATAGAAAATTCTAAGAAATTCACTAAAGAACTATTAGAACTATTAGTCTGCCTAGGTTGCAGGATATATTAGTAATGAACATTCTAAAAATAAAATTGGGAAACTTTTACAAAAAGGTATAAATTTTTTAAAAAGAAGTATAAGACTTGTATGCTGGAACAATGTAACTGAACAAAATCAAAGACAGTCTAAGTAAATATAAAGATAAGTCATGTTCATGGGTCAAAAGATTCAATATTGTTAAGATGGCAATGGGGCTTCCCTCACAGCTCAGTTGGTAAAGAATCTGCCTGCAATGCAGGAGACCCAGGGTTGGGAAGATCCTCTGGAGAAGGAAATGGCAACCCACTGAAGTATTCTTGCCTGGAGAATCCTACGGACAGAGGAGCCTGACAGGGTACAGTCCGTGGGATTGCAAGAATCAGACACGGTTTAGTGACTAAACCACCACCACCAAGATGGCAATACTCCCCAAACTGATTTATATATCCAACACAACCTCTATCCGCATCCTAGCTTCAGTAATCAGATACTGTCATTCTGATATAAGAACAGATGGAAGTGACATGAAGATAAACTGAATAGAATTGAAAACAGAACTGAACTGATTTGTAAAAGAGTGTCAGTGTAACTAAATGGAGAAAGAAGTCTTTTCAACAAACAGTTCTGAAACAACTGGATATGTACATGCAAAAGAATGACTTTTAATCCATACCTTACGCCATACACAAAAACCAGTTCAAAGTAGACCACAGGCCTAAATGTATTAGTAAAGCTATAAAGTTCTTGGAAGAATGGATGGAAATAAATCTCCATCAAACAGCATCAGGCCAAAGCCTTCTTTGGTAAAACTAAACAAGCACAAACAACAGAAGAATAATAGATGAACTAGGCTTTTCAAATATAAAACCATTTGTGTCATCACATCTAGAAAGTAAAGACAACTACAGAGAAGATAAATACAGGCGTCCCTTGGTATCCAAGGGAGACCAGTTCCAGGGCCTACCCACACACACCAAATCCAAGGATGCTCATATCCTTCATATGAAATGGCACAGCAGTTTGTCTTCCACAACCACAGATGTGGAATGCACAGAATCAAAGAGTCAACCGTATACCAGCAAATCAGTTATCTGAAAACAGACTGGTATCCAGAACTCACACAGACATCTTACAACTCAGTAATAAAAAGACAACTGAAGCAATTAAAAAATGGGCCAAAGAAAAAGACATTTCTCCAAAGAAAATATACGAATGGCCAGTAAAGTACGTGAAAAGATGCTCAACATCAGAGATCAACAGGGAAGTGCATATCAAAACCACAATGCGATATTGCATCACACCTACTAGATTGTACATAATTAGAAAGAGACAGTAGTTAGCAAGGCTATAGAGAAAATGAAACCTTCATTCGTTGCAGGTGGGAATGTAAAACAGCACCACTGGTTTGGAAAACACTAGTGATTTCTCAAAAAGTTACATATATAATTATTACCTCATGTAGGTATATACCCAAGAGAACTAAAACAGATATCTACACCAAGACTTGTACATAAATGTTCAGAGCAGCATCATTCATAATAGCAAAAAGTAGAAACATATCCAGATGCTCATTAGCTGAAGAACAGACAAATTATCTGTGGTGTAGCTATACAATGCAATATTATACAGCCATAAAAGGAACAAAGTACTGATATACGCTGTGATAGGGATAAACCCTGTAAGTTTTATGCTAAATAAAATAAGCTAGTCACAAAAGACCACATACTATATTATTTCCTCCTCAGAAAATATTCAGAATAGCCAAATCTGCAGACAAAAAAGTAGGATAGTGGTTGCAAAGAACAGCAGAGACACAGGAATGGAGATTGCTTACGGGAATGGGGTTTCTTTGGGGGATGACAAAAATGTTCAAAAATTGGGCTATGAGAGTTGACTGCACAATCCCATAAGCATATGAGAAAAAAACTGAACTGTATATTTTAAATGGGTGAATTGTACAGGATGTGAATTATATCTCAAAATGTGCTCAGTTGCTCAGTCATGTCCAATTCTTTGTGACCCCTATGGACTGTAGCCCACCAGGATCCTCAGTCCATGGGATTCTCCAGGCAAGAATACTAGAGCGGGTGGCCATTTCCTGCTTCAGGAGATCTTCCCCACGCAGGGATTGAACCTGTGTCTCCTACGTCTCCTGCTTTAGCAGGCAGATTTTTTACTGCTGAGCCACATGGGAAGCCCATACCTCAATAATGTTGTTTTTTTTTTAAAAAAAAAAAAAAACAAAACAAAAAACAGGTAATACAGTGATGTAATGTATTAAGTCCTTACCATTATGTTCATATAATGACATTTTACCTTCCTAAATATTTACTTGTTGTGGTGTGAAGATGGGGTTAAAATGTAAACAAGGGGAGATCAGAGGAAAGACTTATCTTTGGGGACTGTGGAAGATTGGCATCAAAGCCCACCTGGTATAAAGTCTTTTACATGTACTGAATTTCTGTGACAAAGAATTTACTTGTAGTTCAGAGTGACAGTAAATTAGGTAAGCTCAATCACTTGAAGACTTTTAAGCTATAAAACACAAAACTGACGTCTCTGTGGAGCAAAAGCCACTCTGTTCCCAGGGCTAGCAATTCCCACAAGGTACTAAGAACAGCAGGGCTTCAGAAGCAGAAAGACACACTCACATTCCTCAAGACTGGGAGCGCCAGCTGCTCAAAGGACGTCAGGTCCACCACGTACTGCCCTACACGGCACTCACGCTTTCCAGGCAGAGGCTCTGACCTGAAAGAAAAAGATAGTACATCCCTCGTTGAGAGACCCCTGTAGTGACTTCCGATTTTTAGCTGCTCCACTGAGCCTCTGGCCTTCTCCATGTGCTAAACCATCCTTAAAAAATCACCTACACAGAGAGCGGCAGTGAGCAAAGCCCATCTGATTCCTCCTTCTCTCCTGGGAACAGGGCTAACACTGGTGCACACCAGTACCCACAGCCTGGCAGTTGCCTCCAAGAAGCCGGCGTATCACCTATCTTAGAACAGCGACAGAATCAGGGCCACAAGGCACCAAGTGAGAAGAGCTTACTATTCAGTGGAATAAGTTTGCACTGAAATATGGTATTTTCAACCTTGGGTTTCATATGATGACTTCAACCTCTGTTTTCTTTGATG
The DNA here is from genome assembly GCF_014754425.2 of Oryx dammah. Classification (NCBI taxonomy): domain Eukaryota; kingdom Metazoa; phylum Chordata; class Mammalia; order Artiodactyla; family Bovidae; genus Oryx; species Oryx dammah. The sequence goes on from NW_024070190.1 coordinate 9,548,048, forward strand.
CCAAGAAAGCCACAAAGGCTCAAGATCCTTTAAGACAGAAGGGACCACCTGGCTCAGCCCTGGGCCCCAAGAGAATAAAACACCGCAGAGGGACTTCCTTGGTGGTCTAGTGGTCAAGATTCTGCCCTTCCAATGCAGGGGGCGTAGGTTTGATCTCTTAGTCGGGGAATTAAGACCCTGCATGCCGTGAGGCATGGTCAAAAAAGAAAAAACCCTTCAGAAATGAAGCTGCAGTACCCAATTCTGGATAAAGGTCCTCGGATGCCAGACAACGTGACCACATCAAACCCTATTCTTCTTCCTCCCTGTCTGACTTCTTCTGTATAAAACCCATCGACAGGCACGCCAGAGGACTTTAAAACTTCAGTGGCTTTCTGGATCAGTGTTGTTTTGCCAACTCCTAGGGAAAAAAAAAAAAAAAGTCCATCAGGAACCACTGCCTTGTTGGAGCACAGCAACCAGGAGAGAAATGGGCTTCAAACAGCTTTTATGAATATTAACTTCACTTACCTTTGATTGCTCCAGGTGTTAAAACTTTTTAATTTCAAGTAGAAAACAAGCATAATAAAAATGTGAATGGTACACTGAAGTTTATTTTTAAATTCTGAAACCTTATTAGTTTTGTCACATACATAATCGGAAAACCAATTGAGTGGTTTTCTGATGATAATTTCAAGTGCAATTTGCATTCTACAAGACAAGCTTTTGTTTTCTCCTAGGTTTACTCTTCTTGAGGGAGCAAACTTTTCCACCTAGAAAGTAAAGCTGGTCAAGCTTCAGGCAAAGGCTGGATGCTTTAAGTTAGGATTTCAAGACACTCTGAACCTACGTTTAACAGTGGGAACATCCCTTCATTTCTCCTTGGATTTACAATGTATGGCTCCCCAAAATGGGACTCTTAGATACCTCCAACGCTACTAGAAGTGGCAATTTTTCAACTTTTTCCAGAGGAGCAATCCCATCAGGTTGGCCATGCCTTCCATCACCTCCTCAGTTCAGTTCAGTTTAGTTCAGTTGCCCAGTCGTGTACAACTCTTTGTGACCCCATGGACTGCAGCACGCCAGGCTTTTCTGTCCATCACCAACTCCCAGACCTTGCTCAAATTCATGTCCATCAAGTTGATGATGCCATCCAACCATCTCATCCTCTGTCGTCTCCTTCTCCTCCACCTTCAATCTTTTCCAGCATCAGGGTCTTTTCCCATGATTCAGTTCTTTGCATCAGGTGGCCAAAGTATTGGAGTTTCAGCTTCAGCATCAGTTCTTCCAATGAATATTCAGGACTGATTTTCTTTAGGATTGACTGCTTTGATCTCCATCACCTCCTAGAGTATTCCCAAGTATTCCTTTGACTTGCCCCCAACCTCTTCCCAAATTATAACCTATGCACCTCCACCCACTCATTCTCCCCACCCAGGACCCCTTCCTTTCCTCCCAGCCTGGCCCATGGACTACTCTGATTAACGCTTGGGTGCTTACAAGTTAAATACTATTTAATACTACTACTCACTCACACTGTGGAGCCAGGCCCTGGTCTCACACGCCTCACAAGCATTTTCTTGCTTAATTCTTCACAATCGCCCTCTGAAGCAGTTGCCACTCTTGTCCCTATTTTACAGAAGAAGAGACTGAAGCCCAGAGCGGACAGGCAACTTATCCATGGTTAGACAACTGAGAGACCATACAGCTTAACAGGGGCCTTCATCTGCCACCATGACTTTGTTTATTTCATATGAACCTTGTTCTCATATAGATAAGTCAGTGGCATCATAATTACCCTAAAATGGGAAACCAAGTCTGAAACACAGCTATTATGAGACACAACAGGGTTGCAAGTTATATTATTCCTATGGCTGCCCATGCAGAGTCATCAGGGTTCCCTAAGAAGCTTTTGAAGCTTACTTGAAATAAAATATGATGTTATTCTCATTTAGTTCATTCTTCCTGCATATTTCACACTAACAAACAATGGCCTTTTGAAACATGAACAGCAACGCACACTCATGGCACTAGGAGAAAATGTAACCCCACCTCTGTCCCTCAGTAACTGATGCTTTAGGGAAGTCACGGAAGAATCCGCTTAACACAGGCAAGTGGCCTCTGTTGATGTGTAATTTGGGACTCTCTGAAACAACTTAATGTTGATTCATAACAGATTGTCAAATTATGGTATAATGTGTATAATGACATAAACCCACAGGAATCTCATGCAACCATTAGAGAACACTGTTTACCTATGGAAAGAGCTTACTGCTTAGCATGGAAAACAGACCACAACATATGAAAATAATATATGGAGAAAAAGCAGGTTGAGAAACAGCAGAAATACACAGTAGAATTCCATTACTTTTTTTTTTGAAAGACCACAAATAACAAATGTTGGCAAAGATGTGGAGAAAAGGGAACCTCGTACTCTGTTATATATAAACTGGTGCAGCCACTATGGAAAACAGTATAGAAGTTCCTCAAAAAACTAAAAACAGAACTATCATATGATCCAGAAATTCCACTCCTGGGTATATATCCAAAGAAAACAAAACCACTATTTTGAAAAGATAAATGTACGCCCAAATGTTCATAACAGCATTATTTACAAGATATGGGAGCAACCTAAGTTTCCATCAACAGATGAATGGACAAAGATATGGTATACAATACAATGAAATAGTATTCAATTGTAAAAAAAGAATGAAATTTTGCCATCTGCAACATCATGGATGGGCCTGGAGGGTATTATGATTAGTGAAATAATTCAGGCAGAGAAAGACAAATACTGTGTGGTACCACTTATATATGGAATCTAAAAAATAGGACAAGCTAGTTTTATATAATAAAAAAGAAACAGACTCACAGACAGAGAGAACAAACTAGTGGTTACCAGTGGGGAGAGGGGAGGGGTATGATGGGGAGATTAAGAGGCACAAACTACTACGTATGAAACAAATGAGCTACAAGGATATATTGTACAGCACAAAGAAATACAGCCAATATTTTACAATACCTATAAATAGAATCTTAAAAAACTGTGAATCACTCTTATACACATGAAACTTACAGAATACTGTAAATCAACTATATCTCAATAAAAAAGAAAGTGAAGTATGTAGGTGTCTCTAGAAGAAAATGTCGAGAAGAACAGAAAGATTTATAGTATTTGTTTCTTTACTGTAAATCTAAGGGACTTTCAATTTCTTCTTTATAACTTTCTGGATTTTTTTTTTCGGTCTTACAGTGAGTATTACTCTTAATTTAAGAAAAAAGCAAAGCTATTTACATTATGCAAAGACAAAATGGAACAGCTGTAATAAAAGGGAATAGCGTGGATCTGATCTGTAAGGGAGAAGATTTAAGCCAAGAGGAGGCATTTGGCTCTAGTCCCTTTTTTCCTCTTCAGCTCTAGAAATTTTTCATCTCTGTTAATTTAACTACCCTAGTGCTAGCTACTGTGGCTAAGAAATGACCTATAGGAAGGAGACCCCAAAAACAAAGGCCCACACCACGTTCACAAAGAACAGGTTGGAAAGCCCCAGAATTATTTTGGTTCTGGTTCTCCTATAAAGTGGACCGTGAAATAAAGACTCATGTGCAGGCTGTTTAATTTGGGAAGCAACACCCGAAGATAACACACTGGTGGGGAGGCGACTGCATTATCAAACAAGTTATCAGTGGGTGGTTTAATTCCACTGAGAAATCCTACCTAGGAGACAGCTTTGGATTTAGAGTTCTCTTGTGTGATGAGTGAGGAAGGAGTTTACCCACCAACTTCCAACTGTCAAGGGTCAAGGCTGCTTCAGGGGACAGGAATTCCCTGGCCCTTCAGGCCTGCCCTGTGTGCAGGCAGAGGTGGGCTCCAGAGGTCAGAGAAGGCCCTCCAGGGTCACAGGCTGTACAGCTGGAAGTTGGGAGGGAAATGGTAAGTGTGAAGGACACATGAGTGGGGCCCTGAGAGTGTATCTTTGAGAAGATACTTGATGTCTGAACATGTAGAGATTCAGAGAGCAGGCAGAGTTTGGGATTGGGTTAGTGATAGAAAGATACTAAGTCAATGAAACAAACATTACAAAACTCCAAAGACTGAGTGAGGGGAGGGGGGCGGAGAATGTTGTGCATAAAGGGAAAATACATTATAGATACTCTTGGCTCCATGGCTCTTCTGTGGTTTACTTTTCTAGTCAAAATACCATCAACACTGGCCAATGAGCTAATTAAAATGATAGTATAACTGCTTTGGGGAAACTGGGAGGAAGAGAAAATTAGTGGGTTTAAGGCCAGGCTTAAGAAAGCTACACTGTAGCACTGAGTCTTTCAATCATGTGTATGCATATAAAACTTTTATAAAGGAAATAGAAAGAAGAACCAGTATTGCCCTGGCCGGCCTCTGTCCTCACCCACCTCCAGGACTCAGGCAGGTACAATCATAAAAATAAGCCACCTCTGTTATGAAACACATAGATGTCTTGGGGCCAGGCTGCTGAGAAAACTTTCAAATAAAGTTTCAAATAAAGGACTGACAAATCAACTTTTAGAAGACATTCTTTTACAATATTAAGGAGTACCTCTGGATATTAGAAATTTCTCAAAACACCCTCCTCCTCATCACTCCCCCACTGCCCTATAAATATAAAACTCCAGAATCTGCAACATTAAGTTAGCCTTTGGTCCTAAAAGCTAAAGATGCTCATTAAAAAAAAGGTGAAAGAGAATTTCAAGGCTGGGGTTACAATGGTTGATATCTGAATGCACAGCTAATCTGAAACTGCAAAGAAGCTAAAGAATCACTTTCTGCACTCAAACCCCATCTTTTTCTGTTGCTGTTCTCTCTTAATCTATATGATGCTGACTTAATCTGATGCTGCCACAACCTTCCTGCCTCTTCTTTTAGTAACGCCTTAACTATGTGCAGCATCTTGGCTTAAAAGGCATCTATCTGTTCCACCAGTCTCTCACACTACCTCCTTTCAAAGATGAGACTTTTCACAGCCTGAGGTTGGAGGGATTTGCATTAGAAGGGACAGGCACCAAGGTAGGGTCTGGGTGGGGGTGCCCAGTACCCAGCCCCCCTGTGTTGGGGTACCAAAGCTCTCAACCTGCGACCTCACTCATGCAGGAAATTGGGATGGGGTGGGGCCGTCAGTGAAGGTGGATAGGGAACACGGTTGCACTATCCTGCAACTGGAATTCCGCTCTTTCATGATAAATACAGGCGCGTGTGGCTTTCGACAGAAATCAGACACTTCGGTGGTGGCAGAGATCCTGAAATATGGCCTGTGCACATCACAACTTCAAAGTGTTAGTCACTCAGACATGTCCAACTCTTTGCGACCCCACAGATTGTAGCCCACCAGGCTCCTCCGTCCATGGGATTCTCCGGGCAAAAATACTGGGATAGGTTGCCACGCCTTCCTCCAGGGGATCTTCCCCACCTAGGGATCGAACCCGGGTCTCCCACATTGCAGGCGATTTATTTACCGTCTGAGCTACCAGGGGTAGTAATACTACTACTGCCTTTGATCCTACCTAACACCTTAATACGGAAGCCCAGGTGCTATCCCATCACAAGCTGGTCTCGCCCTCCTGAAGTTGGCTTCATTTCATTTACCTTATGCACTCAAATCACATTTTCCGGGAAAGGAAACACAGGCTTCTGACCACCAAGCCTGTAACTTAACACCTGGAATTTTAGAGGCGGAGAGCACCGGCTGCCGCGACCCCACGCGCCCCCCACGCCCACCCCTCGGCCTCGTGGAGGGTGCGGACACGGGCAAGATTACCTGGGGGCCCAGTCAGGAATACGTGCCGGGCCATGCGGGTAGGCTCGGGTGGGGGGGTCACCGCCCGAGTAGGGGTGGGGTCGAAGTCGCCGAGCCGGCTACGAGGGAGAGGTCGCGACCCAGGGTCCGCCCCCAGGGCTGCAGTCCCCTCCTCCGCCGGCCGGAAGCAACGCGCCATAAGGCCGCGCATGCGCCCTCTGCGCTCGGCGTCGGCCCGAGCTTCCGCCCTCTGCGCTCGGCGCAGGTCTGCGCTTGCGCCCTCTGCTCTCAGCCATGTTCCTCGCCGAGACCACCGTTCAGTGACGCGAGGGTGGTTAGTATGGTCTTCCCTGGGTCTGGGTGCTTCAGCCTCCGTGTTGGACTTAGGTAGGGTGTTTGCGAGGAGGTGTGCTTAAAAGCCCTTTACTAAACCAATGCTGCTCAGCTGAGCCCCGTTTACGAAGCTCTGGGACCGAACCTGGGAGCTGAAATTTCCCCAGGCTACGGGGAGAGACCTCCTGAAGGAAGTTTGGGTCCTAGAAGCCTTCCCAAAAGAAAGAGGATTTGCTTCCAATTGGAATTACTTACCCAGTGTTGGGGCAATCCACTCCAGTAATCTTGCCTGAAAAATCCCATGGACGGAGGAGCCTGATAGGCTACAGTCCATGGGGTCGCAAAGAGTCGGACACGACTGAGCGGCTTCACTTCACCCAGTGTTGTCAGCCACCGCTGCAGTGTGGTATTACCTGGTTAAAAAGTGCTTCATGCGTGGGCTCCAACTCCCGAGATTCGGACTGATTGCTCTTGGGCGAGCCCTGAGCGTCTGAATCGTTCTGATATTGTTGAAACTCCCCGGCAGTTTCTATAGTCCCGTCTTCAATCGTGCATACAAAGAACAATTTCCCCCTCTTGCTACCGTCTCATAAATGTAAACCAACGCTGGACCCAGCCGCAGGATCTTCCTGTGCAAAGCATTAACTGGTTTTTCCCCCTCAATTAACCCCTTGAGGGGTTTGATCCTGCGAAACGAAATGGCGGTGGCCTTGGGCCAGAGTTACCTGTAAGCCCTTTCAGTGTAATATATATACAGTTTGTTTCGTGATCGATCATCCTTCATCCTGTCTGGGAAAGCAGTTTCACTGAGTGCTCATCTTAATTGTGTGGGCACACACAGGACTTCCAGAGCTCCTCTTAGCCTGGTTATTCATCAGTCAGATGACCTCCATTTCTTACTGTTTGAAAAGGAATCATGTAAGAGTCAGATTTGTTTAGTCGAGTTGTCGCCATTACTTCTGCGACATTTATAACGGTGCATCACTGGTAAGGTAGGGCCTTCCACCCAAATATCTTTCACCTGCGTTGCAAAGTGGAGTCAAGAACAGCTAATATAGTCAGGTAAGCCCACAGAGTAGTTTCCAAAAGAAAGACATACACTGTTGTACGTATGATCTTTTTATAAAAACAATTATTTTAAAGTGCTGATTACGTAGGATTTCCATCACTGAAGCAGTTTGTGTTTGCAAGGTTCACCAGGAGATGGATTATTATATTTTGAAGTTATGCCTGGAATTCTGGTAGCCACCAGCAGACCTCAGTTTAGGTAGACTCTAGATGTAGAGGACTGATATTTCAGAACAAAAAGAAAATTTTTCCAAAGTTGGATGTTCTTTTTCCATCAAATCTATTTGTTTGGGCAGTTTACATGGATATCTTCACTGAATGGATATCAATTAATAATAATAATTGATCTGTCTTTGATTTGTACAGTTTCCTTTGTGGATTACACATCAGTCACAACCAATGAAATACCTTATCTTAGAGATTAAGAACAAAAAGAGGCAAACATGATTAGTCACCCATTTTTAAATAAATAGATTATTAAACTACCGTGCTGCATCTAACTTTTGCTTATTATCCAACCAGGGTATAATTACCTAAAGAACAAGTGATTCCAGTTCTTCTTCCTGGAGGACCTGGGTGCAGGCTCGCTTTTGATAGAATGCAGCACAGCTGTTTATTAAAGCAGTTAGTAAGCATACATCTGAAGTTTCTACAGTTCCAGAGACTGTTTTCTCTATTGCTGCATCCAAGCACCTAAAACAGTTCCTGGCACACAGTAAGGGATGTACATGCTACGAGGTCTGTGCTATCTGCGGTGTATAAAGACATGAATAAGAAGAGCTCCTTTAGATTCTGGCCTCTTGAGGAATTTATAATTGGTTGGCTAGAGAAGACCCTCCGGAGAAGGCAATGGCAACCCACTTCAGTACTCTTGCCTGGAAGATCCCATGGACGGAGGAGCCTGGTAGGCTGTAGTCCATGGGGGTTGCTAAGAGTCTTAGACGTGACTGAGCAACTTCACTTTCACTTTTCACTTTCATGCATTGGAGAAGGCATTGACAACCCACTCCAGTGTTCTTGTTGGAGAATCCCAGGGATGGGAGCCTGGTGGGCTGCCATCTGTGGGGTCACACAGAGTCGGACACGACTGAAGCGACTTAGCAGCAGCAGAGACACAGTCGTGGGGTGCTGTAACAGGCTGAGTGAGTGCCGGTGAGGGGCCAGGAGGATGAGAAAAGCCTTCCCAGTCCAGTGACTGTGAGCCTGCTTGGAGGATGAGTAGGAGGCAACTGCAGAGAGCAAAAGGGGACACCTCTTAGGTCCTTTATCCCTTTGTGCCTCTGCTCCAGTCCCCACTACTAGTGGGTGGCTGCCCTCAATCTGAAGTGGCAGGGAGTGAGGTGGTTAGAAGGAGATAGGCTGCTGCTACTGCTAAGTCGCTTCCGTCGTGTCCGACTCTGTGCGACCCCAGAGACAGCAGCCCACCAGGCTCCCCCGTCCCTGGGATTCTCCGGGCAAGAACACTGGAGTGGGTTGCCATTTCCTTCTCCAATGCAGGAAAGGGAAAAGTGAAAGGGAAGTCGCTCAGTCGTGTCCGACTCTTGGCAACCCCAGGGGCTGCAGCCCACCAGGCTCCTCCGTCCATGGGATTTTCCAGGCGAGAGCACTGGAGTGGGGTGCCGTTGCCTTCTCCGAGAAGGAGATACAGGTCAAATGAAAGCTGTGTGTTTCTGAGTGACCAACCCAGCTTGAGTCATGTGATTTCTGGAGCCAGTCACAGCCAGGGAGACGGAGTGATCGTACTGGTCAGGCTTGGGTCAAGCGCTCCCCTGGAGAAAGTGGTGCTCTTCCCCTTTCAATGGCAGAGGCCAGGCCTGAGGGAGGGATGCGCCCCAAAGGAGAATTGAGGCACTATTTCCACAGGGGCAAATGAATGCCTGATTCACGTGGCCTTTTCCCCACTTTCATGTTTTTACATCTGCAGTAGCCACAGTCTTGGTTCTGTTTTCTTGTACTGAGGACATAATCCAAGTTTAAATTGTGTGTATGTTAAGTCGCTTCAGTTGGGTCCGACTCTTTGTGACCCTATGGACTGTAGCCCTCAAAGCAAGAATACTGGAGTGAGTTGCCATGGGAATCTTCCCAACTCAGGGATCGAACCCACATCTCTTATGTCTCCTGCATTGGCAGGCAAGTTCTTTCCCACTAGCACTACCCCGGAAACCAAGTTTAAATTATGTTAGTACAGACTTGTTAGGGGAAACACTGACTGAAACCGCTCACCTTGGCCAGGCACCACAGTAACCACTGCGTGGGTTATTTTACAAAAGGAGGTCCTGGTAAAAAACAGAATTAACAAGCCACCACCAACCAGAAGAATTCAGGAAAGGTCGAAAGGAAACAGGCAATGCCAGTCCATATGTCCTCCCAGAATCCTGGCTGGAATGCATCTCAAGCGAGTGATGCTCACGCCACCAGGAGGGACCTTGAGTCAGAATGATTGGCCAGAGACAGCCTGGAAACTAATCCTATCACCATAAAACCTGACATGTGAACCACTTGGCAGAATGGTTCTCCTGGGTTCCCTTACCCTCCTGCTGTTAACCTTAGTGCCCCCTTCCCAATAAGGTTTCTTGCTTTGTTAGCACAAGTGTCTCCTTAGACAATTCATTTCTGAGTGTTTGACAAGAGTGTACACTTGGGCCCTGGAAGGGATCCCTCTTCCTGCAAAAAAAATATACTTAGGAGTAATTGTTGTGTGTGTTTGCGTGCACACTTGCACATGCATAGGTTTATAGGTTTGGGGGATATTTGTATACATCTCATCTCATTTGACCAGTTACTGTACATTTGTGGGCAACATATCCTTGTATAGGGTTGGGGAAAATGGAGCTTTACAGAAGCCCTGCCTCAAAGTAAGGGGCAATGGGAAACATATATATATGGCCCAGTTTTCTAATCTCTCTAACTATGGTTGGTGCCCCTGGCCCTGGGCTATACTCTGGGCACACCGCTTGGCTGTGCTGTGTGCTCTTAAAAAGTGTGGCTGTTACAACCCAGCAATCCCTCTGCTGGGCATACACACCAAGGAAACCAGAATTGAAAGAGACATTTGTACCCCAATGTTCATCACAGCACTGTTTACAGTAGCCAGGACATGGAAGCAACCTAAATGCCCATTGGCAGATGAATGGATAAGAAAGCTGTGGTACATATACACAATGGAATATTACTCAGCCATTAAAAAGAATGCATTTGAGTCAATTCTAATGAGGTGGATGAAACTGAAGCCTATTATACAGAGTGAAGTAAGTCAGAAAGAAAAAGACCAATACAGCATCAGTTCAGTTCAGTCGCTCAGTCGTGTCTGACTCTTTGCGACCCCATGAATCGCAGCACGCCAGGCCTCCCTGTCCATCACCAACTCCCGGAGTTCACTCAGACTCATGTCCATCGAGTCTGTGATGTCATCCAGCCATCTCATCCCCGGTCGTCCCCTTCTCCTCCTGCCCCCAATCCCTCCCAGCATCAGAGTCTTTTCCAATGAGTCAACTCTTCTCATGAGGTGGCCAAAGTACTGGAGTTTCAGCTTTAGCATCATTCCTTCCAGAGAAATCCCAGGGCTGATCTCCTTCAGAATGGACTGGTTGGATCTCCTTGCAGTCCAAGGGACTCTCAAGAGTCTTCTCCAACACCACAGTTCAAAAGCATCAATTCTCAGCACTCAGCCTTCTTCACAGTCCAACTCTCACATCCATACATGACCACAGGAAAAACCATAGCCTTGACTAGACAGACCTTAGTTGGCAAAGTAATGTCTCTGCTTTTGAATATGCTATCTAGGTTGATCATAGCTTTTCTTCCAAGGAGTAAGCATCTTTTAATTTCATGGCTGCAGTCACCGTCTGCAGTGATTTTGGAGCCCCCAAAAATAAAGTCTGGCACTGTTTCCACTGTTTCCCCATCTATTTCCCATGAAGTGATGGGACCAGATGCCATGATCTTTGTTTTCTGAATGTTGAGCTTTAAGCCAACTTTTTCACTCTCCTCTTTCACTTTCATCAAGAGGCTTTTTAGTTCCTCTTCACTTTTTGCCATAAGGGTGGTATCATCTGCATGTCTCAGATTATTGATATTTCTCCCAGCAATCTTGATTCCAGCTTGTGCTTCTTCCAGCCCAGCATTTCTCATGATGTACTGTGGATAGAAGTTAAATAAGCAGGGTGACAATATACAGCCTTGATGTACTCCTTTTCCTAATTGGAACCAGTCTGTTGTTCCATGTCCAGTTCTAACTGTTGCTTCCTGACCTGCATACAGGTTTCTCAAGAGGCAGGTCAGGTGGTCTGGTATTCCCATCTCTTTCAGAATTTTCCACAGTTTATTGTGATCCACACAGTCAAAGGCTTTGGCATAGTCAATAAAGCAGAAATAGATGTTTTTCTGGAACTCTCTTGCTTTCTCCATGATCCAGCGGATGTTGGCAATTTGATCTCTGGTTCCTCTGCCTTTTTCTAAAACCAGCTTGAACATCAGGAAGTTCACGGTTCACATATTGTTGAAGCCTGGCTTGGAGAATTTTGAGCATTACTTTACTAACATGTGAGATAAGTGCAATTGTGCGGTACTTTGAGCATTGTTTGGCATTGCCTTTCTTTGGGATTGGAATGAAAACTGACCTTTTCCAGTCCTGTGGCAATACTAACACATATATATGGAATTTAGAAAGATGGTAATGATGACCCTATATATGAGACAGCAAAAGAGACACAGATGTAAAGAACAGTTATTTGGACTCTGTGGGAGAAGGTGAGGGTGGGATGATTGGGGAGGGTAGCATTGAAATGTGTATATTATCATATGTGAAGCGGATTGCTGGTCCAGGTTCGATGCATGGGACAGGGTGCTCAGGGCTGGTGAACTGGGATGATCCTGGGGGATTGAATGGGGAGGGATGTGGGAGAGGGGGTTCAGGATGGGGGCACATGTGTGCCCATGGCTGATTCATGTCGATGTATGGCAAAAACCACTACAATATTGTAATTAGCCTCCGATTAAAATAAATTTATTTTTTTTAAAAAGTGTGTCTATGATCAGACTGGGCTTCCTTGATGGCTCAGACGGTAAAGAATCCGCCTGCAATGCGAGAGACTTGGGTTTGATCCCTGGGTTGGGAAGATCCCCTGGAGGAGAGCACGGCAGCCCACTCCAGTACTCTTGCCTGGAGAATCCCGTGGACAGAGGAGCCTGGGGGGCCACGGTCCACGGGGTCGCACAGAGTCGGACGTGACTGAGCACCCACACACAGCACATATCAGAGTGAATGCAGAAAACCAAGCAGAGGAGAGTCACGTCAGGGAGGATGGTGAGCCAGCAGAGACGAGGCACTTGGCTTCTTCACAGATAACGGGAGTCAATAGGGAAAGTTGTTAAGAGTCAGCCACCAAGGACAAGCTGAGAGGTCCAGGGAGAAGGAGCAGAGCTTCTGTTTGGCTATCTCGTTCCTCAGGAACGCTAACACTATGTTTTGTTCAGGTTCATTTTCATTCGTTTCACTGGGATCCCAGCAGTGGAGTATCTATTGTTTGCAGAATAATATGGCAATTGTTCTGGTTTGAATCGGCCTCTGATGTGTAGGAACCAAAAAAGTAAAAAAATAAATTGCTGTCTCTAATGAATATTCAACACCTGATATAAATAGAGCTAGTTATTTAATATATTCACCTTCCTCCCCTCTCTCTTTCCTTTCTTTTCTTTCATTCCTTTCTTTCTTCTTGTATTGCAGACACTGCACTGTGGTACATAGTAGGGATCAAAGATACATTTGAAATAGCTTAAATATCATATACTAATGCATATCTATGGAATCTATAAAAATGACACTGATTAATTTATTTGCAGGGCAGCAATGGAGAAACAGACATAGAGAACAGACTTAGGACATGGGGAGAGGGGAGGAGACAGAGGGTGAGATGTACGGAGAGAGTAACATAGAAACTTACAATACTATATGTAAAATAGATAGCCAATGGGGATTTGCTGTATGACTCAGGGAACTCAAACAGGGGCTCTGTGACAATCTAGAAGGATGAGATAGGGAGAGAGATGGGAGAGAGGTTCGGGAGGAAGGGACGTGGGTGTACCTATGGCCGATTCTTGTTGATGTTTGACAGAAACAACAAAATTCTGTAAAGCAATTATCTTTCAATTAAAAAATAAATAACTTTTAAAAAACACTGGTGAGCAGACTTAGTTCAGTTCAGTTGCTCAGTCGTGTCTGACTCTTTGCGACCCCATGAATCGCAGCACGCCAGGCCTCCCTGTCCATGACCAAGTCCCGGAGTTCACTCAGATTCACGTCCATCGAGTTGGTGATGCCATCCAGCCATCTCATCCTCGGTCGTCCCCTTCTCCTCCTGCCCCCAATCCCTCCCAGCATCAAAATCTTTTCCAATGAGTCAACTCTTCACATGAGGTGGCCAAAGTACTGGAGTTTCAGCTTCAGCATCATTCCTTCCAGAGAAATCCCAGGGCTGATCTCCTTCAGAATGGACTGGTTGGATCTCCTCGCAGTCCAAGGGACACTCAAGAGTCTTCTCCAACACCACAGTTCAAAAGCATCAATTCTTCGGCGTTCAGCCTTCTTCACAGTCCAATACAGCCTTCTCACATCCATACATGACTACTGGAAAAACCATAGCCTTGACTAGACGGACCTTAGTCGGCAGACTTATATACCTAGGTTTACATTTTTTTAAACATTAAATATCCATGAGCTCTTATTTTTCATTCAACATGAAAATAACCTTTATCTGAGCTCCTAGAGGAAGAATTTCTTTCCCACCCCTTTAGATTACCTACCTTTTTGAATAGCAATATGCACTGGGGAAGCTGGCATTGCATTCTGGCCTCCAACCTTGTAATACTTAGACATATTTAACAAAAGGTAATAGCTAACAGTTACCTGGTGTTTACCATGTGCCAAGTTCTCAGAGCACTAAAAATTATAGTAACTTTTTAAATCCTCACCAAAACTTCTTTTTATCTATGGACAAACCAAAATAGAGAGGGACAAAGGCACTGGCCCAAGACCACCGTACTTATACACACACATGCGTATTCAGGTGTGATTGTGTGCGTGTCTGTGTATGTATGACTCAAACTCGGGTATTTGGGTGCCAGAGTCTGTCTGATACAGATTTTAACTTTTGTCCTGAAAATAGTTCATGGGCAACATCTTGAAGTGAAAAGTTCATGTGAGGACTACAAACCTGCTCCACTGGTTACTCTTCCTTCTTCTAGGAAAACAAGCATCAAGTTACAGCAAGTCCCCTACATATGAAGGAGTCCTGTTCCAAGAGCTCATTTGTAGGTCCAGTTTATTCCCAAGTCCAACAAAGTTAGCCTAGGTACCCAACTAACACAATCTGCTATATAGCAATGTACTGTAATAGATTTATAATACTTTTCACATAAACAATACACAAAGAATAAAGAAAACATTTTAATCTTACAGTACAGTACCTTGAAAAGTACAGCAAAATAGCTGGGCATGTTCCTATCCTTGAAAGTTCCCATCTTGAAGATTTGTATGTAGACGACATTGGGCTACCCTGGAGGCTCAGTGGTAAAGAATCTGCCTGCCAGTGCAAGAGCTATGGATTCAATCCCTGGATTGGAAAAATCCCCTGGAGAAGGAAATGGTAGCTCACTCCAGTATTCTTGCCTGGGAAAGCCCATGGACAGAAGGGCCTGGCAGGCTATAGTCCATAGGGTCAAAAAAGAGCCGGGCATGACTTAGCAACTGAACTACAACATTTATAACATGTAGGGGACTTACTGTACCTAAGAAATCTAAGGTAGTTCTTGAAGGACAGAGAGAATGGACAGCTCTTTCTGATTCTAATTCTCCTCCAGGGCTGTCTAGGATAATAATTCCTATCACATCTGTGTGCATGGACCAGCTAACTCGGAGATCCCTGGGTCTGTAAATAATGGGGTGAGCCAAGCAGGCCCCTGTCTCCCCCGCAAATCTCACTGGGTGTGAGGCTGCAGGTCCTCAGAGAGACGCAGCCACCGTCCTCCTGCTGGGATCAGTCAGACATCCTCTCCTCCCACCTAGCCTCTCTCAGCACAGCCATATCAGGTAGTGCCTCTCCTCTGACTAGGTACAAGCTCAACAACATTTATTCAAGTTTTATTGTCTTTCCCTGTAAATAATCTGCAGGGGAAAGTAACTGCTTTTTAATTTGGTCGAAATACATCATCCCCAGAATTGTTTGCACCATTAGCCCAGGCAAAAGAGGCCGGGAGTGTTAATTAACCATCTTCATCCTTATGGGAGCCTGGGTTCTCCTCCCTGTCTCTCAGGCCTGGATTGGAAAAATCCACTGGAGAAGGAAATGGTAGCTCACTCCAGTATTCTTGCCTGGGAAAGCCCATGGACAGAAGGGCCTGGCGGGCTATAGTCCATAGGGTCAAAAAAGGTCCATTCCTAGTTAAGGGCATGGTTTCAGCTCCATTTGCCAACAAGTTGATAAAAGGTTTTGCTGGCTGAAAACTAGAGGAAACTTAAGGAATAATTCATTTTCCTTTCTATTGTGTATTTTCAGTCTTCCTGAGGAAGAACGTCATTGATTCCTTTCCTGGACCAAAGTTCATCATCCTCTCCTAATGCCAATGAGGTCTGAAATCTGGTGGGTTGGATAGATAAAGCATTAGTCTGCGGCTGGCCAAAAAGTAACTGGGGGCCTTTGTAAGGCAGGTTCTGCTCTCTCCTATCTCCCTGAACAAGCCTACACAGAGATCCTGGGTGCTGCATTTCAGTCACCCCAGTGTGAGCACAGATTTTCACAAGGATATGGACATTCAGGGGCTGCCCAGATAGTGCTAGTGGTGAAGAACCTGCCTGCCAATGCAGGAGATGTAAGAGACATGGGTTCGATCGCTGCGTCAGAAAGATCCCCTGGAGGAGGGCATGGCAACCCACTCCAGGATTCTTGCCTGGAGAGTCCCATGGCCAGAGGAGTCTGGCAGACTACAGTCCGTGGGGTCACAAAGAGCTGGACACGACTGAAGCTGCTTAGCACGTGCGCATGCATAGACATTCAGAACATAATCTACCCGAGGACTTTGCCTCCAGCTCTTATTTCAGAACAATGCTCCCAGTTGAGTCACAAAGAGAGCTGAGAAAAGTGACTTGATGCCTTGTCCTGTTGCCTGCTCCACAGACCCTTCTGTTCGAAGAGCTGAGGGTAGTTGGCTCCTGGGAGGCCCTGCCTGGACGTAGAAATGATGACATTGGATAGGAGGACCCGGCCAATCTTGAGTTGTTGAGGGCTCTTGCCTGCTGTGGAGGAGATATTAAATGTTCTCACGTGCCCAAAAGTCTCATGTGCTCTCTTCCCCAGGGCCTTTGCACATGCTATTACTTCTGCTTCAAAGGCTCTCTGTGCCCCCCTTCCCCTCATTGTGCGTCGTGCATGTATGCTCATGCTCAGTCATGTCTGACTCTTTGCAACACTATGGACTGTAGCCCACCAGGCTCTTCCATCCATGGGATTTTCCAGGCAAGAATACTGGAGTGGGTTGCTATTTTCGCCTATCTTCCTCTAACTCACATTTATTCAGCATTCTTGGCTCCCTAGTACATACCAGGTGTCCCTGATAAATGCTCCTTTAGGTTTCTGAACTTGTAGTTTTTTTCGATTACCATAGTTGTAATTGAATAATGTAGATATTTAAATTTATAAAATTACTTTCCCCTCTGCTAAAGTGAAAGCTTTATGAGTGAGGGAACTGGTTCCAGCTTTTTCCACCACTATAACCACAGCATTTAGGTGTTCAGTTATGCTTGCTAAATAAATGAATTTCCATCTCAGTATTTTAAATGGAACAGTTTTGAAAAATCTTTCTTTTGTTAATAGTTTTATTGCTGTTGTTGTTCAGTCGCTCAGTCATGTATGACTCTTTTCAACCCCATGGACTGCAGCACTCCAGGCTTCCCAGTCCTTCTCTATTTCCCAGAGTTTGCTCAAACTCAAGTCCATTGAATCATCATGCCATCCAACCATCTCATCCTCTGTCATCCCCATCTCCTCCTTCCTTTGGTCTTTCCCAGCATGAGAGTCTTTTCCAATGAATCAGCTCCTTGCATCAGGTGGCCAAAGTATTGGAGCTTCAGCTTCAGCATCAGTCCTTCCAGTGAATACTCAAGGTTGAGTTCTCTTCGGATGGACTGGTTTGATCTCCTTGCTGTCCAAGGGACTTTCAAGGGTCTTCCCCAGCACCGCAGGTCGAAGGCACCAATTCTTTGGTGCTCAGCTGAAATCTTCTATCTGAAAAATGGAAAATAACAAGTGTTGATGAGCATATGGAAAAATTAAAACTTTTGTGTACTGTTGATAGAAACGTAAAATGGCACAGTTTGTTGTAGAAAATGCTATGGCGGTTCCTCCAAAACTTAGAATCACCATATAAATCAATATAGTAATTCTGCTTCTGAGTAATTACCAAAAGAATTGAAAGCAGAGACACAAAGAGATATTTGTACACCCATGTTATAGCAGTATTATTTTCAAGAGAGAAAAGGTAGAAGTAACCCAAGTGCTCATCAGCAGATGAAAGGATAAACAAAATGTGGTATATCCACACAATGGAATATTATCTAGCCCTAAAAAACAAGGGAATTCTGATATATGCCAGAACATGGATGGACCTTGAGGACTTTATGCTATGTGAAGTAAGCCAGACACAGGAGGACAAATACTGCATGATTCCATATATATATATGTATATATATTTATATCAATCCTGAATATTCATTGGAAAGACTGATGCTGAACCTGAAGCTCCAATACTTTGGCTACCTGATGTGAAGAGCCAATGCATGGGGAAATTCTGGGATAGACTGAGGGCAGGAGAAGAAAGGGGAGACGGAGGATGAGCTGGTTGGATGGCATCACAGACTCAATGGACATGAGTCTGAGTGAACTCCAGGAGATAGTGAAGAGAGGAGACTGGCGTGCTGCAGCCCATGGGGTTGCAAAAAGCTGGACATGACCAAGCAACTGAGCAACAACAATCACTTATATGTGAGACACCTAGAATAGTCAAACTCATAGAGGTGAAAAGTAGAATGGTGGTTGGCAGGGCCTGGAGAGGGGGAGATAAAAGTTATTATCTAATGAGGTTAGTTTCAGTTTTGCAAGATGAAAAGAGCTCTGGAGGTAGACGGTGGTGACGGCTGCATAGCATTGTGAATGTACTTAACACCATGAGTCATACACTTAGGGTTAAGAGGGTACATTTTATGTTATGAGTACTGTACCATATTACAATTATACAGTGGAAGTGACAAATAGATTCAAGGGATTAGATCTGATAGAGGGTCTGAAGAACTCTGAACAGAGGTTCATGATATTGTACAGAAGGCAGTTATCAAGACCATTCCCAAGAAAAAGAAATGCAAAACGGCAAAATGGCTGTCTGAGAAGGCCTTACAAATAACTATGAAAAGAAGAGAAGCTAATGGCAAAGGACAAAAGGAAAGATATACCCATCTGAATGCAGAGTTCCAAAGAAGAGCAAGGAGAGATAAGAAAGCCTTCCTCAGTGATCAACACAAAGAAACAGAGGAAAACAATAGACTGGGAAAGACTAGAGATCTCTTCAAGAAAATTAGAGATACTAAGGGAAATTTTCATGCAAAGATGGGCACAATAAAGGACAGAAATGGTATATACCTAACTGAAGCAGAAGATATTAAGAAGAGGTGGTAAGAATACACAGAAGAACTGTACAAAAAAGATCTTTACAACCCAGATAATCACGATGGTGACATCCTGGAATGTGAAGTCAAGTGGGCCTTAGGAAGCATCACAATAAACAAAGCTAGTGGAGGTGATGGAATTCCAGTTGAGCTATTTCAAATCATAAAAGATGATGCTGTGAAAGTGCTGCACTCAATATGCCAGCAAATTTGGAAAACTCAGCAGTGGCCACAGGACTGGAAAAGTTCAGTTTTCATTCCAATCCCAAAGAAAAGCAGTGCCAAAGAATGTTCAAACTACCACACAACTGCACTCATCTCACACTTTAGCAAAATAATGCTCAAAATTCTCCAAGACAGGCTTCAAGAGTACATGAACCATGAACTTCCAGATGTTCAAGCTGGATTTAGAAAAGGCAGAGGAACCAGAGATCAAATTGCTGACATCTGTTGGATCATTGGAAAAGCAAGAGAGTTCCAGAAAAACATCTACTTCTGCTTTATTGACTATGAGAAAGACTTTGTGTGGATCACAATAAACTGTGGAGAATTCTGAAAGAGTTGGGAATACCAGACCACCTGACCTGCCTCTTGAGAAATCTGTATGCAGGTCAGGAAGCAACAGTTAGAACTGGACATGGAACAACAGACTGTTTCCAAATAGGAAAAGGAGTACGTCAAGGCTGTATATTGTCACCCTGCTTATTTAACTTCTATCCAGAGTACATCATGGGAAATGCTGGACTGGAGGAAGCACAAGCTGGAATCATGATTGCCGGGAGAAATATCAATAACCTCAGATATGCAGATGACACCACACTTATGGCAGAAAGGGAAGAACTAAAAAGCCTCTTGATGAAAGTGAAAGAGGAGAGTGAAAAAGTTGGCTTAAAGCTCAACATTCAGAAAATGAAGATCATGGCATCTGGTCCCATCACTTCATACAGATAGATGGGGAAACAGTGGAAACAATGACAGACTTTAATTTTGGAGGCTCCAAAATCACTGCAGATGGTGACTGCACCCATGAAATTAAAAGACGTTGCTCCTTGGAAGAAAAATTATGACCAACCTAGACAGCATATTCAAAAGCAGAGACATTACTTTGCCAACAAAAGTCTGTCTAGTCAAAGCTATGGTTTTTCCAGTAGTCATGTATGGATGTAAGAGTTGGACTATAAAGAAAGCTGAGTGCCAAAGAATTGATTCTTTTGAACTGTGTTGTTGGAGAAGACTCTTGAGGGTCCCTTGGACTGCAAGGATATCCAATCAGTACATCATAAAGGAAATCAGTCCTGTATATTCATTGGAAGGACTGATGCTGAAGATGGAACTCCAATATTTTGGCCACCTGATGCAAAGAACTGACTCATTGGAAAAGACCCTGATACTGGGAAAGATTGAAGGTGGGAAGGGAAGGGGATGACAGGGGATGAGATGGTTGGATGGCATCACCGACTCAACAGACATGAGTTTAAGTCAACTCCGGGAGTTGCTGATGGACAGGGAAGCCTGGCGTGCTGCAGTCCATGGGGTCGCAAAGAGTCAGACACAACTGAGCGACTGAACTGAACTGATTGTACCACAATTAAAAACTTTAAATTAAAGAAACGAACATATAGAAAGTCAGGCAGAAGAAAAGAGATTAGTAAAGGCTAGAGTGGTCAGAGAACAGTTGTGGAGAAGGTATGTCTTGAGCTGGGCCGTAGAAGATGCATTACTTGACTGGGTGAAGATGAGGAGCAGGAGGCGATCACAAGAGAGACCTTCAGTGGTGCAGAGGGACTCCAACATCCCAGGGTGGATCTCATCCAGCAGGTGGTTTCATTAGAGCTGGAAGCTGGTAAACCAGAGTCTGGTAAGGGCTGATGAAGGTACTTGGGTGGGGTGCTTCCGGGACTGCTAATTTGGCCCCTCAGGCTGGGTAAGGATAATGAGATACCTGTTCGCTCTCTGTCCCTAGTAAAGAACGCCAACTAGATACTTCAGCACTGGTCGCTGGAAGATCCATGACTGTCCCAAGCCCAGTCCTGCTCTTTTCTTGCAGCTGCCACAAGTCAGATTCTGTGTACATGGCTGACAGATGGTTTTGGAGGACTGCTCTCCCAGGTACGCTGACTGGAGCGGCAAGGGAGCAAAGGTGGAAGGGAAAGTGGGAAAGGATAGGGCCAAATGGGGACTTCCCCGGAGATCCAGTGGTTAAGATGTCACCTTCCAATGCAAGGGTTGTAGGTTCAGTCCCTGGCCAGGGAGCTGAGATCCCACATACCTCATGGCTAAAAAATAAAAACATAAAACAGAAGCAATATTGTAACACTTTCAATAAAGACTTCTGAAAAAATGACCAACATCAGGAAAAAAAAAAAAAAACTTAAAAAATAGGACCAAACCGTGTGATGTGCTTGAGCTCAGCGGTGGAAGGAAAACAGGGCTGCGTGAATGTCAAGTCTGCTTCATGTAACTGCACCCAACCCTGGGCACACACAGAGCCCATCATCCCAGCCCAGACAAGCAGCCCCCTGCCATCCCACAGACCTGAGGCTTAATGGTGGGGACACTGCCCGTCTTTACCCAAGAAGACTTGACATTCCACACCTTAATGAGGGAAACCTGGGCCTTTCAGCCTGGCTTCCTGCCACAGGAGCTCGAATGACAGCTGAGCATGGTCACATTGGATAGAAATAAATACGTGGAACCATGGAAGGAGCATTAAAGTGGGAATTCAAGTGGCTGAGCTGAGAACCAACTTGTTGTTACCCTAGGCAAGTCGTGCAACTTCTTGGAGCCTCAGTGTCCACAACCAAAAGAATGAAAATGAAATTCCTGCCTTGCAGGACCCTCAGGTGTGCTGCAAGTATGAAGTGAGATTATTTATGGAGAGGCTCTTAAACCATGTAAAGTCTGTCAGCCAGTTTACTAGATCCCAGAGCTCCTGTGAGCCTGGAAGGTGAACCTGCCAGCTGTGTAACTACACCTTCTCTGAGCTCTCGCATTCCTCTTAGAGGCATTTCTTAGACTTGTTTTATACTCCAGGGGTTTTGCTTTCTTTTTTTTTCTAAATTTGTATTATGTAAAATTTCAAAGATGTAAAAATGTGGAGAGAATAGGATAATAAGCCCCTTGGACCCAGAACCAGCTTCAGCAATTACCAGCTCACGGCTGACCTCGTTTCATCTGCACTTCCTCATCCCTCCCCTCCTCCTAATCCCACACTGGTTTTTTTCAAGCAAAATATCTGACATCATATCATTTCATTGATAACTATTTTAATACACCTTTCTGAAATATTCAGTTCAGTTCAGTTCAGTCGCTCAGTTGTGTCCGACTCTTTGCGACCCCGTGAATCGCAGCACGCCAGGCCTCCCTGTCCATCACCAACTCCCGGAGTTCACTCAGACTCACGTCCATCGAGTCTGTGATGCCATCCAGCCATCTCATCTTCTGTTGTCCCCTTCTCCTCCTGCCCCCAATCCCTCCCAGCATCAGAGTCTTTTCCAATGAGTCAACTCTTCACATGAGTTGGCCAAAGGACTGGAGTTTCAGCTTTAGCATCATTCCTTCCAAAGAAATCCCAGGGCTGATCTCCTTCTGAAATATTAGGATACTCTATAAGATTGATATATTGTAATTAGTTGAAACACCCTGCGTCTCTTTAAAGGTTTTAAAAAATATTTGCTGATTTATTTGGCTGTGCCAGGTCTTAGTGGCAGCACCTGGGATCTCCGAGTCTCCTTGCGGCATGTGGGACATTCAGCTGTGGCATGTGCACTCCTGGGCTCCCCTGGTGGCTCAGTGGTAAAGACTCCACCTGCCAATGCAATAGACGTGGATTCCATCCCTGGGTCAGAAAGATCCCCTGGAGGAGGAACTGGCAGCGTACTCCACTATTCTTGCCTGGAAAATGCCCTGGACAGAGGAGCCTGGTGGGTTACAGTGCGTGGGGTGGTAAAGAGTCAGACATGACTGCACACAGGCATGCATGCAAACCAACTCTTGGTCGCATCGTGTGGAGTCTAGTTCCCTGATCAGGATCAAACCTGGGCTTCTTTCCATCGGGAACACAGAGTGTCCCACTCGACCAACAAGGAAGTCCTGCGTTGCTTTAATTTATTCCTTCAATTTAACCTTCCATCTTTCTTTCTCTCTCTCTCTCCCTCCCTCCCCCTCCCCCCACCTCCCAGTTTCTTTGATAAAGAAACTGCTGGTCTGTCCTACCCTGTTGTTCAAATCCTGCAATCAAGGATTTGCTGAGGTGCTGCCCCCTCATGGTATAGTTGAGCCTTCCCTTCTGTGACGCGTGTTTCTCCTATTCTGCTACTCCATCGAGAGACGTGATCCAGCAGCCCGCCCCTGCATGCCTCTGGCTGTGTCCAGATATGTCGGATTTGTAGAGTTGTCTTCCTCAAGTAGAGACTTCCCCTCCACTTCTTCCTCATGAAACATGAGAAATATTCGGCTCACTTCCTATGTGCCAAGCACTTCCTAAGCTCTTACATCACTGTTTCTCACAGCAATATTATGAAAAAGCATAGTTCAACTTGACGGTTCACTCTAGCTCCCTAGCATCAAGATCCTTTCCTGTGTTTGGGGAACGGTTCACCTCTTTACATGTGATACCTAGTTTCCAGCCGCCTATGCAGTTAAGGAAAGGAAAAGCAAGTGATCAGGGCTGCACAAACAGATATTCCCGTCCTTGGCCTGAATTTGGTACTGCTGGTGCAAAGACACATGCGGTCAGAGGCGTAGTGATTGCAGCCTAGGTCCTAGCAGAGGGCTCTGTGTGCTGCGCCGCAGCCTCGGGGGCGGGGCCAGGCCTGGGGTCCTCCTTCCTCTGGGTTGTTCCTGGGCTTGCAGGGTCCACCTTCTGGCGAGATCCGCCATCAGTACCCGGAGCTCAGGAAGAAGCTGCGTTGCAGACGCTGCAGCAGAGAAACAAGGAACCCATTTCTTATAAGATGCAAGTGACTCACCCTCACCCAGAGCCCACCTTGCCCGACGGCATGTTTCAAGAGTGCATTCCAAACTGCGGAAATCACCAAAGAGGGTGTTCAGGACTCACTAAGCCCACTGTGAAATGGATTTCTGTCTCCATGCACTCACCTGCCCTACGTAAGCCCCCATTCTGACTAGGAAGTGGAGCGCAGTGGTGTTCTGGCTCCATAAATCCCTTTCAGTGTGGAGCCAGTGTTCTGTAATCCTGGAAAAGTCTGATTATTTACCTTTCCTCCGTACACAGTCCCTCTGGTAAATGACCACAGGGCCTTTTGGAGGAAGATTTACTAAACATTTGCTGTGTAGCACCGTCCTTCCTCTGCGGGACTTGGCCTCCCTGTCAGGCAAGGGCCTCTGTTGGCTGGGGCCAGGGCGAAGCAAGATGGGGACTCCTGCGTAGAATTAAAGGAGGGGGTAGCTCTTAAGGTCCTACGGCGGTGATCCTGCACTTACATAACCCAGGAGGGAGTGCCTTCTCCGACTCTGCACCCTGGGGGTCTTTCTTGCCTCCCGAGAGACCTAGCCCAGAGCTGAGCTTGAAAGACTCAAATCTGGGAACACATTGAGAGGCTGTTAACAGTTTATTGTGGTGACTCAGCTCAGACTTCTGTTCAACAGATGTCGAGCTTTTCCACTTACACAAAGTAAGACTTTAGGAAGTTCCCAAGTAGAGGCACCGTGACCATCACCAAAGACACTGCAGGTCAGACTATTCTAATTACTGAATGGTCTGTGTTAAAACAAAAACCATAGGCCCAAAATAGAGCCACTTATGCCAGGCCACACCTCCAAACCGGGGTTTAATACAGAACCTAAGTGAAACTTCAACCTCCCCCAGACACTTAGTTTTAACCAGTGAGGCAGGAATTTTCTGGTCAGTACCAATGAGGTCATCTGTCCCATGGGTCCTTTCAATCCCCCAAGGGAAGATGAGGTAAGCCCCCTGATAAGACCTTTTTGTCCCCACAGGGAAATGACTTAATCTGAAATAATCCTTTTTCCTGATTTTCACTTTTTCCTCCTGCCTTTTACAACCTTTCCCTTCTGTGGGCCCTGGAGCGCCCCTCTGCTTCCTAAATACTATGCTGCCTAGTTCATGAATCACTTAATAAAACCAATTAGATCTTCAAAATCTACTTCGCTGAATTATGCTGTCTCATATCTGATGACTGCATAGCTTTGGCTCTGCTGTCCTTTACCACATGTCCTCATCTGTGATGCTTCTGCCTAACCCTGACACCTCAGGGCCCCCAAATCCCCAGTGAATGCAGGGAATCCAGTTCAACGACAGCATTTCCCACTGTCATTTCTGGCCTAAAGATAATCACACCACTGTATTCTAACAATCAAGCATCAGGAAATAGCGACTTAGTAAGCTGACTATAGGAATAGTTCAAAATGCTATAGGTATCTGGTCTACAAACCATTGCATTTTGTGTAAGTGGAAGGATGAGGCTTGGCTTTGCTGCACACACAACATATTAAGTCTTCAGCTTAGTGGTACTGGCATGTTGACGCTTTACATGAATAGCACTGTCTCTGCCTACAAATATTACTCTGCTTTGCAAGAACTCAGCCTTTCAGAGTAGGCCAGGCCTGTGTAATATAGAGACTTCGATTAAATAGAGCTGGGAGACCAGGAGGGGGCACTCTCGTGCCCTATGCTGATAGCAGAGACCAACAGGAAGGAGAAAGACCTCTGTTTCGTGGCAAGGACTCAGCTAATGAGAGACTATCTCTTAACCAATGATAAGCTGGGGACTCTTTACTCCACTTCCACCTCAACTTCCTTTTCTCCTCTATGAAACAGCGCTCCCCTCCATTTTTGTGGGGGATTTGCATGTGCCTCACTATGACTGCTTCCCAGGTGGTAGTCATAAAGAACCTGCCTGCCAATGAGGATGCAGAAGAGATGGGTCAAGAAGATCCCCTGGAGGAGGGCTTGACAACCCACTCCAGTATTTTTGCCTGCAGAATCCCATGGACAGAGGAGCCTGGTGGGCTAGAGTCCAGAGGGTTGCAGAGTCAGACATGACTGAAGTGACTTAGCACACACATGTTCACACCATGATTGCACACCCCCAATTGCAACTCTTTGCAAATCTCCAAATAAACCCAATTTTGCTACAGAAATAATGGCAGTCTACTTGCTTTAGGTCAACTCCTGGCTGGTTTAGGGGACACCAAGTGCCCGTGATTGCGCCCAGGGGTCATCCGCAGCACATTTTGTCCCAGAACTAGTTGACAAGACAATATAACAATGCTTGGTTGGCTCACACCCTGGGTGGGGGGCCCATTCTTATAAACCCAGATACAAAAATTAGAGGAAATGAAAAGCAGAGGAAGGAACACACGCTGACCTTGTACAGGGTTCAGAAATGAATAACTATGAGTTTGCTTCAAAAAACTTTTCAGAACCCTTTTTATACCTGGGAATAAGGCAGAAATCCGCACTTTTGCCCTAACTCTCTGAATTCTTTTTGGACGAAATAACCACTGTCAAATTCACCTTTCCACTTGATAAAGGCTCAGTTCTCTGTACTGGGTTTGATTTGTTCCAATGGTCTGGATTTAAGAGTATCGGAGCATCTATGCAAGTTTATATGGAAATAAATTACTTTTAAGTTACTTGTGAACTTTAAGCCTGGAGTTCTTTTTAGAAAACCCAAGGACTTTGCTAAACTACCTCATGGTCTCCTATTGTAATTTAAACAAACAAACAAGCTTTTAATTAATGCTTCTCTTGCTTTATTGAAAACATGTTTTGTTAAATTGCAGACTTTGAATGTGCACACTTTGCATGTCTAGGTCTTACAAATAAGTGGTAGTTTAATTCTACAAACAAAGACACTATTATAAGTTGGAAAGAAATCTTTCTTTTCTTATCTCTTTAAGAGAAGCTATTTTCCTTCTTTTCCTTAATTCATTTCCGTTGAAGTTCTTACACTTGTTTTCGTAATGTCCCAAGTCTTCGGGATTTGGGGAGAAGTTTTAAATTGATAGATAATTTTTACAACACATGTTTTTCTGTAGTTCATTATAGTTTCCACTTTAAAACCAGAAATTTCTGATACATTAGTATTTCAGAAATTAGACCAGTTATGCATTGGGCTCTATGCTTAATGTTCTATGGGCGTCTCTTTTAATCCACACAGCCGCATTACTGAGATGGACACTTTAAAAAATAAAGGATATACACATTTCTATCTGTCTTACTGAACTGTTGTTGTTTATTTGTTAAATTGTGCCTGACTCTTTGTGACCTCATGGACTATATAGCACACCACGCTCCTCTGTCCTTCACCATCAAACTCAAGTCCATTAAGTTGGTGATGCTCTCTAACCATCTCATCCTCTGCTGCCCTTTCTCCTTTTTGCCTTCAGTCTTTCCCAGAATCAGAGTCTTTTCCACTAAGTCGCCTCTTCGAATCAGATGGACAAAGTATTGGAGCTTCAGCTTCAGCATCAGTCCTTCCAATGCATATTCAGGGTCGATTTCCTTTAGGATTGACTGGTTTGAGCTCCTCGTACTCCAAAGGGTTTTCAAGAGTCTTCTCCAGTGCCACAATTTGAAGGCATCATTTCTGCATCAATCCTTCCAAATCTCCAGGAGATCTTCCTGACCCAGGGATTTAACCCATGTCTCCGGCACTGGCAGGTGGATTCTTTACTACTGGGCCACCAGGGAAGCCCTGTCTTGATGAATGCCTGAGAGCATTTTCATCACCTGAGAAAGTTCTCTTGTACCCCATTCCAGACAAGCCCACAGCCATCCACACATCATACACATACTGATCCACTTAGAGTTCTGCTCATTGAAAATTTGATCAATTCTTTTGCTTGAATGTTATCATTGTGAACTATTTTATATATATTTCCTTACCTTAAATTGTGGTGGTCCTAAACCCAGAGTGTTGACTCGATGCTTAATGTGCTAAAATATGTGATACTCCTACGTGCTTCTACAAAGAAGGAAACTTTTAGAGAAGGGAGACAAGCATTAAGCTGTTTTCTTTCTCCTCTGTTGTCCTAAAGCCTTCAAAGTGCTTCACTATTCTTTTCATGTAATCTAATTCTTTTCAGATATAAAAAGGTTACATAGTATAAAGAATTTCATCAGCCCTAATTTTTTCAGATACCAATAGCACTACCCCCTAGGGACAAAAAACAACAACAACAACAAAAAACCATACATACTGACATTCAGCAAATAGTTTAGTAATTCCTACTTAGAATGTCATATAGTA
This sequence comes from Oryx dammah, assembly GCF_014754425.2. Taxonomy (NCBI): domain Eukaryota; kingdom Metazoa; phylum Chordata; class Mammalia; order Artiodactyla; family Bovidae; genus Oryx; species Oryx dammah. The sequence continues at coordinate 9,576,148 of NW_024070190.1, forward strand.
TATATTTTTGTGTATATTTGGTTTTATTCACTTCTAATATCCATGTTGTGACTCCACGAATACAACCTGTATAAACTCGATGTGTGCACATGTGCTAAGTTGCTTCAGTCGTGTCCGACTCTTTGCTACCCTGTGGACCATAGCCCGCCAGGCTCCTCTGTCCGTGGGATTCTCTAGGCAAGAATACTGGAGTGGGGTGCCGTTCCCTCTTAGAGGGGATCTTCCTAACTCAGGTATCAAACCGGCACCTCCTACATCTTCTGCAGATGTAGGAGTCAGATTGGGAGGCAGATTCTTTACCATTAGCGCCACCTGGAAAGTCTCATGAACCTTATATAGGACCTTGTATAAACTCAGCTACAAAGCTAGATAAAATGAAAAGAGGAAGAAGGAACACAGGCTGACATCACTGAACAAGGTATGGAAATAAACAGTTCAGTGAATTTATTTTCAGGAGCTCTTCATTTTTTTTTAATTGCTAAGTAGGGTTCTATTGTTTGTGCATATTGGAGTTTGTTCATCTGTTGATAGATATTTGAATTGTTGACAATTTGAAGTTGCCACCAAGAAAAAAACTGCTATAAATATTTGTGCCCCCGTCTTTGTGTGGATATGTATTTTCATTGCTCTTGTAAATATACCTAGGAATTGAATGCCTGGACCATATGGCAGGTGTATGTTAACTTTATAAGAAACTGCCAAATAACCAATGCTTTTTCATTGCTACTGGAAACGCACAAAATATTTCTAACTGCTCCACCTCCTTGCCAACACTTGGTATTGTCAGGCCTTTAAAAAAATATTATCTGTAAATGAAATATTCTGTTTTTAATGTGCATTCCCTGATGATTAATGATGCCCAGCATCTTTCACATGCTAACTGGCCATTCACATTTCTTCTTCTGAGAAATGTCTTATTTAATGGTCCCCTCCCACTTCTTTTAATTGAATTGCTTGTCTTCTTGTAAGTGAGTTTTAACACTTCTTTATATATTCTGGACATGAATCTTTTGTCAGATAAATAGTCAGTGTTGGCGCTGGCACTTAGCTGTGTTTGAAATTAAACAAAGCATTAAATATATTGGAAATGTTGAAGTCATTATCAATTAAACATTTACAGACCAAAGATTATACATTGCAGGTGAGAGGAGGATCAGGCAGCAGTCAGAGTTACAATTCAGAGTGCCTCTATTCTTTCAGTAGACAAGAGGTCACAGGCAGGGCCCATTGCTGCCAAGACAAAAGATCCCAACTCCCACCATGGCTGTATGCAAGTTAGATGAGAAAAATTATTATGCAAATACACTCTGATTAAATCTAGAGCAGGGGGAAAAAGCTGCTCCCAGGAGGTCAAAGCAAGTAGTTCTGTAGAAAAGCATACAAACAAGTTGTTGTTTAGTCTCTAAGTTGTGTCCGACTCTTTGCGACCCCGTGGACTGTAGCCCATCAGGCTTCTCTGTCCACAGGATTTCCCAGGCAAGCATACTGGAGTGGGTTGCCACTTCCTCCTTCAGGGGCTCTTCCTCACCCAGGGATTGAACCTATGTCTCCTGGATCTTTTGCATTGATGGGCGGGTTCTTTATCCCTGTGCCACTGCAGAGGTCCTGACTAAGCACAGAGAAATCATCAAACGGAAAAAGGTGCAGTGGGATAACTCTGTGTATACACACAACAAGCCTGTGTGTGCACATAACATCCCTGTATACACACATAACAACCCCATGTGTGCATATAACCAGTGGGGAACCAAGAAGGGGGTCATTCAGTAAAAAGTTATAAAATAATAATAAAATGATTTGATCTTAAATGTGGTGGAGAAAAATTTCAAGGTGCAGACACTAACCATTCTTCTGCTCTAGAAGCCACTGACCAATGACCAGTGCCTTTTAAAGGGAAGAATTGTCTTTTAATTGTTGTTGAAACTCCCCTGGCTGCCTGTAGCTCTCTTGTTTGCACAGAAGACTAAAGAGATTTTTAAGGATGATTTTGACTACACAGATTTATCTCCTCACACTGTGACTTCAAGGGTTAAAGGCTTTCACCAAAGGGTGAAGTTTATTCGTTCCCCACAGAATCTCTTGTCCAGAGACTGGGATGAAGGGTCAGCCATTTTTACTGAATGACCCCCTTCGTGGTTCCCCACTGGTTATATGCACACATGGGGTTGTTATGTGTGTATACAGGGATGTTATGTGCACACACAGGCTTGTTGTGTGTATACACAGGGTTATCCCACTGCACCTTTTTCCATTTGATGATTTCTCTGTGCTTAGTCAGGACCTCCCCAGTGGGGAGGACAGCAAGTATGGATTTGTTAAACTGATGTAAGGCACTCGAAAGGATGGCCTTTCAAGTAGCAAATAGTTTATTTTCCCCTCCTTTTTATATCTCAGTCATATCATCTCCCAGTAATTTTTATAAATTATATATTTAATTAAATATCACATTGTTACAAATAAAATTTAAAACCTGTGATCGTTTTGCAACATCACACTTTTAGCTGCGTCACTATTCCTATGGGATATATTCAGTTTATATTGGTCTCACCTCTTCTTTTTTGGGCTCAGTAGCTGCAGTGTGTGGCCTTAATTGCCCCGTGGCATGTGGGATCTTAGTTCCTGGACCAGGGATTGAACCTGTGTCCCTTGCATTAGAAGGTGTATTCTTAACAAGTGGGCTTCCAGGGAAGTCCCAAAGTCACTTCTTCTTGATTGTTCACACTAGGATCTGCCATGCTGTTTTACATGAACACCTATGAATTACTCAGCCTCCACTGCGGTATGGTAAGCCTTGCTTGCACAATGAAGTGTGAGATTTTCTACACTGGGTGTTACAGGGAGAAGAGTCCTGTGTCTACCTTGATCTTACTTTCCCTAAAGGTACAATCATAGAGCTGCTGGATCTTGGGGGAGTTTTGTGCTTTTGGAAAACTTCTCTACCAGGTGGCACTAATGTTTAAGAACACGCCCATCAGTGCAGAAGACGTGAGAGACTTGGGTCCGATCCCTGGGTCGGGAAGATCCCCTGGAGGAGGGCCTGGCAACCCACTCGAGTATCCTTGCTTGGAGAATCCTAAGGACAGAGGAGTCTGATGGGAAACAGTTCATAGGGTCGCAAAAAGTTGGGCATGACTGAAGCCATTTTGCACACATGCTTCTCAAACTGGGTGCCCATATCTTTACAAGAACTTGAGGGCAAGGACAGCTAAGAAATTGAGTGCTTATGCCCAGCACTGCCCTAAGCGCTTTAATGTATTTTAACTCACGCTGTCCTCATAATAAAGGTCTGGGGTGGAGGGTGCCATCCTCAGCTCCTTTTATTTTTTATTTTTTTTTAAATTTATTTATTTTAATTAGAAGGTAATTACTTTACAATATTGTAGTGGTTTTTGCTCAGCTCCTTTTAAAACAGAGAAAATAGGTCACTATCTACCTGTGGTTTAGAATGATTGATCCTGGACCCTTCCTTCTGCATTTTCATATATCAAAGGTCACCTGTTTTATGTTTCCCCTCTTGAATCAAAACCACTCAGTCTGCTGTTGGCCTGTGACTGATTACATAGAAAGTTAGTAAAGCCTATTGCTTTCCCAAGACAGAGGACCTGCCTGGGGACAGGGTTCTCTGTCTGGCTATATTTTAGGAGGTAGGCTAAGAGATATATGGAGTGCAGTTCCACAGCCTTGACATCCAGTGTCCCAAACTGCACGATACATTCCTGCTTAAGTTTCAATCGGGAGTTTGGTTTTTTAAAAGAATCTTGTTAAGAATTTATACCGTGTAGTAGCTGGGTTCTCCTTGGGCAGTAGATCGACATTTCCCCTCCTGCCATGCTCCTTGCTGACTACTCAACTTCTACTTTGGGCTCCTCTATGACCTTGGCTGGCCCTGTCACCTCCAAGGATCTCCAGTTTCCTCGCCTGTAAAATGAGAAAACCCTCTGCTCCTCCGCTAAGGCATCACTGGGATGCAGGCATTTCTTTAAAGTGCTGAGCAAGGTGAATGTGGCCCCGGAGTGTCAAGCAGCAATTTGCTCTGATAAAGAGGTGGGACTCCTTATGTTGTCACAAGCCTTCAACCGCTGACCCCTGCTACTGCCCCAGGCATTCTCCTTCCCTCTCCTGGGAAACAGCATTGGAGCTCCTGCCATGTGCCCACCTTTCCAGCCTCAACAGACGTCCCCTGCCCCTGTCCACCTGACTATAGATACTAAGATTTTTAATTTTAATTTTTGGCAGCACTGTGTCCTTGTTGCTGCGTGCAGGATTTCTCCAGTTGGGGTGCACGGGCTTCTCATTGTGGTGGCTTCTCTTGTTGAGGAGCACAGGCTCTAGGTGTGCAGGGTTCAGTAGCTGTGACTCAGGGGCTCAGTTGCACTGTGGCATGTGGGATCTTAGTTCTTGGACCAGGGATCGAACCCGTGTCCCCTTAATGGGCAGGTGGATTCTTAACCACTGAACCACCAGGGAAGTCCCACCTGTGTTTTTAATTGAACCCTTGGCACCTAGCCCAGTGCTTGACATATGGTCAGTGATCAATTAATAGCACTGAAGGAAAGAAAGAATAATGGATGAATGTAAGTTTGGAAGAGATGGGCTTTGCCATTTCTCTCAAGAGAGAAAAAGACCAGAGCTCCATAAAGGTCCGTTTAGGATAAGAGATTTCAAGAGTTCTGTATGTGTCCATTTCTGTGAATCTGGATAATTATCGAGGAGGCCAGGCAGAGGGTCTGGCAGGAGCTGGAAAACCTGAATCACAGTGTGCATGGGAGTAAAACGGAGCAAGCAGGTGGGTGTTCTTCGGAGCCTTCAAGTCAGAGTGAGCTGAGATCCACAGTCTAGGCTTTGCTGCGTGGCAGGGACCGTTAGTCGGGAAAGCTAGGCAGTCGCAGACGTGAACCTGAAAGGCTGTTGGCTCCACTGCCGCCCAAGAGCAAGACCAGCCCATCATTCATCCTGTGTTTTCTTTTGTTTACACTGGTGGTGGTGGTGGTGGTGGTTTAGTTGCTAAGCTGTGTCCAGCTTTTTGTGACCCCCATGGACTGTAGCCTGCCAGGCTTCTCGGTCTGTGGAATTTCCTAGGCAAGAACACTGAAGTAGGTTGCCATTTCTTCCTCCAGGGGATCTTCCTAACCCAGGGACTGAACTCGTGTCTCCTGCATTTCAGGCAGTCTCCTGCATCAAAGTGGATTCTTTACTGCTGAGCTACCAAGTACTGGATCCTATCACAAGGGGAGTGCTGTCTGTGAGAGTCAGATGGCTCTTCTCTCCTTAATAAGACTGATATAGCCTTACTTGTTCACAGGAGAGGATCCTACATAGAAACTTTACCACCCAGTAAAGTCCAAACCAAATGTCTCCACTGGGAAAGTGTTCCCAGGCTGACAAGTCTCTCCCGCTCTGGACCCACAACAAAGGAACCTTGTTCCCTTAGTGAATCACTGTACTGGAGGCTCTCTTCTTTAAACAGCATTCCAACCTTCATTCTTTCATTGCTAACACATTCACATTTGAGGAGCCACTCGTGATAAGAAAAGTGAAGTCGCTCAGTCGTGTCCGACTCTTTCCGACCCCATGGACTGTAGCCTACAAGGCTCCTCTGTCTATGAGATTTTTCAGGCAAGAATACTGGAGTGGGTTGCCATTTCCTTCTCCAGGAGATCTTCCAACCCAGGGATTGAACCGGGGTCTCCCACATTGTATGCAGATGCTTTACCGTCTGAGCCACTAGGGAAATCCAGGTGATAAGAAAGTGGGCAGGAAACAGCAGTCACTCTGAGGGAAGACCTGCCCATCTCTTGGCTTCCTGCCCGAGGGAGGTGCTCAGTCAACCCAGCTGACCCCATCCCTCTGTTTCCCTCTCAGTCTCAGCCTGCATGGCTCCTTGTTCATATTTGTCTTCTTAACAGCCCTTTCATTATTATCATTATTTTGTTACTCTTATCATTTTACTAACATTTTTTTTTCAGGGTTACTTTAAAAAAAATTATTTATTTTTAATTGAAGGATAATTGCTTTCCAATATTGTGCTGGTTTCTGCCATACCTCAATAAGAATCAGCCATAGGTATACATATGTCCCCTCCCTCTTGAACTTCCCTCTGGTTTGAGCTCCCTGAGTCACGGAGCAAATTCCCATTGGCTATCTATTTTACATATGATAATATCTGTCTCCATTCACCCCACCCTCTCCTTCCCTACTGTGTCCACAAGTCTGTTCTCTGTCTGTGTCTCCATTGCACTCTGCCTGTCGGTTCATCAGTACCATATTTCTAGATTTCATATATTTGCTTTAATATATGATATTTTCTCTTTCTGACTTACTTCACTCTGTATAATAGGCTCTAGGTTTATCTATTTCATTAGAACTGACTCAAATGTGTTCCTTTTTCTGCCTGAGTAATATTCCATTGTATATATGTATCACAGCTCCTATCTATTCATCTGTCTAGGTTGCTTTCATGTCCTAGCTATTGTAAATAGTGCTGCAGTGAACACTGGGGTACAGGCTTCTATTTCCATTACGGTTGCCTCAGGGTATATGCCCAGTCATGGGGTTGCTGGGTCATATGGTAGTTTTATTCCTAGTTTTTAAAGGAATCTCCATACTGTTCTCCATGGTGAAGAGCCCTTCTTAAAACAAGTCCTTTTGCTTGTGTGAAGTAGGGAAACCAATTTGGACCTGAAGGATTCAGCTTCTTCTGCCTTTCCAGACTCTGACCGTGGTCCCCTCCCCAGTGGCCCACTGTCCTTGGGTTTTGCCAGCTCACGTCAAGGCAAGGTCCAGCCTTTTGAACAAAAAGCACCACGTGGCAAGACAGATGATTCTGCAGCATGACCGGACATAACTGCACCTAGATGAGACACGGACTCCTCCACTTGCTGCTGAGCAGTGCTTCCAGGGCCTTCGTGGGGGCAAGAAAACTCCCAGCCCCTTTTCTCTGAGTTTTGGTGCGCCACTGTAACCAGTGCAGGCGCTGCACCCTGGTTTGAATTTAAGCCATCCTGTTGAATTTGAGCTAACCTCTCCTTAATGAGAATTACGCTATAGCCACATCACAGGGAAGCCTTCACTGCCAGCACAGTGACATGGCCCTGATGGTCCACGGCCTCCACTGTGAGTGTGCAGATGTCTGGGTGAAGGAAGAATCTTGTTTGTAAGCTGCTTGGGGTCTGATCTTGTTCTCTGGCTCCTGTTAAATGGAGAACTCTGTGGTCTATTGAAAGAAGACAAAATCCTGTAAGACCAAATCCTTTCCTTGCCTTTCTGGCTTCCTGACTGATGAAGGAAGTCCTGGCCTATTTCAGTTAGTTGGTGGAGCATCGTTAGTCTGGCCACTTGTGCACACACAGACCTACCATTCTTAAAGGGACAATGCAGTCTTTAAATAAAGTACACGGCAAAACCAATACAATATTGTCAAGTAATTAACCTCCAATTAAAATAAATAAATTTATATTTAAAAAAAAGTACAGATCAAGGTGTTCAGACTTGGGATCCAGTGCCTACATTGCCACAGTTAGCTGTGTGGTCCTGGGTAGGTCAAGTACCCTGACTGCATGTGATTTTGCATCTGAAAAAATCAGCTGTGGGACCCAGCAGTCTCTGTGTTCCCCTCCAGCTCTAACACCTTGCATTTTTCTCTTAAGGATATCTCTAGGCTAAAGAATTGTTAGAAAATTTCAATCAAATTCACAGCACCCTGCCGTGACAGCACCCTCCATCAAGAAGGTAATATAGGCACATAACAATTAGCTACAAAATTTCATCAATTCATCATAAATTGCCATAGAAGGCTCCTCGGGCTTCAAAGTGGATCTCTGCTCGTTCTGAGTAGTCTGTTTTTATTGTCTGTCTTAAGAGATGTTAAGAGATATTTTCCATACGCGTTTCCCTTGTGTGGTGTGGTGTCTGCGAGAATTGAGTTGCAACAAAAGCAGATGTCACAGAAATGTCAGGTCATTCCAATTCACTGCGATTTGCCTTTGCAATCCTGAGTAAGGCATAACCCAGAAATACAGAAATGATGACACAGAAGAATTCAGACGCATCTGTCCTGTCTCTTGCGCAAGCTGACCCAGCCAGCAAGACTACTCTGTGACCTCCCACCCTGGATACTTCTGGTAACCGTGTCAGTGGGGTAAATGTATGCCCATGTTGTCTTGTTCCAAACCAAAGGGGAAAATATTTGAAAACTCAACCCTTCCTAATCCCATAAGGGTTCTTTAATGACCCAAGTCATGGGTCCTTCCATTGAGATGGAAGACGGTTATCAGTGATCACTTTTCACTCTGAAACAACAAACTCCAAGGCCCAGCCCAGTGTTGTTGTGCTGGGAGATCCTAATTATAACATGTGCGTTTATAGATACCTGTTAAGAGTCTTTGGAACCTCAAGGTCACTTCAAGGTCACAGTCTTCTTTGCTGCTATATGCACAGTCTGGCAGCCAAGGAGGAACTGCTCACACAGCTCCTGGTTCTTTCCTCCTTTCTGAACTGTGTTTTAATGCAGCAAATGGCTTTGTAATGAAGGATGGCTTTGTTTACCACCAGCTCCCAGCGTCTGAGATGATAGCTGTAACCCAGTCCACAAGGGAGAAGGAAAGAGAGCAAGATGGCAGACTCTTGGGTTGGCCTCTGGTGAACTCTAACAGCAACGAGCACTGACACCATGTCTCTGCCTGACTTATGTGACAATGATCAGTGTCACAGAATCGATCCTGTCACCAAGAGCCACCCCCCTATGGAAAAGCACGCCTCTACCTTTAACCTTGTGATAAATGCAATCTTCCCTGGCTTCACAGCCACAGCAGAGAAAGAGGCACCAACTTGGCACCGCACAGGAACCATTGGGTGGGGGAAGAGGGCTGGAAGGTTCCCTTTGCCACTGCTGTGGTTGGGTAGCCACACTTGCCTTTTCTCCACGCCTACTGCCAGCTCTCAGCAGACAGATGATCACAAGTGAGTGAGTCAGGGTCTCCTCGGGACCCAAGGGACCTACATAGCAATTTACCAAATGGGACCAGAGCTCTGGAAGAATGAATGGGCTTAATGTTGCTTAACTCTGCTTCCTGACTCAGCCTTCCACATCGTGGGAGTCTCAATCAAGATTTGCTAAGTGGCTTCACATGGCACAGTTAAAATAAAAGTTCCCACAGAATCCACTTTAATACTGAGGAAGAGACCAATTTCTCAAGAAAGGAAAGCCGGTGCTGTTGGTGAACTATCCACCTTGCTTAATGAACAAAAGGAATATGTGATCCATCATTGAATTGACAGAACTTGCCATCATTGTGCCAAAATAGGAATTCACATGGGCAAGTAAGTCTGCAACCAATCAAATCAGGAAATTTAAAAAATCAGTTAAACTTTTTACTTGACCAAGTTAATTTATTTCTGTTACTTGAAAGAGTTGTACATACACATATAGGGAAGAGTAATAAAGAGACTTGAACTCAAAAGCTAACTCAAGTAAAGTGATGGTGACTGCCTAGAGCCCTCCTGTGTGGGAAGACATCTGAGAAACACTTGGGTTGCAAGAGAAAGGGACCCATTTGTGATGTTCCCCTTGAACATCAAGGGGTAATAAGCATCAGTGGTACCCTGTTTTTGTAAATAAACTAGTACTCCTGAGAAGATACATACGAGATTCCTCTGAGAATTTGACATCACTAGTAACATTCTAAACTCTTGAACTCAGAGTCCATCTATGTTTCTTAGTTTTTAATCTCTACACCTTCTGGAAGAGTGTGCAGTAAGTTGTTTTAAAATGCTTTTTACTTCCCAAGAAGTTAAATGCTCGATCCCAAGATTTTACTGCAATATTCTATACCCAGGAAGAGACTCTAAAACTGAGTCTGGATTTTATTATAAGAAAAGTGACATTGGTAAGCAAGTTTATTAACTGGCAGATGATATCAGGTTTTCACCACATTAGATGTTTACTCTTTTCCTTCAGCATTGTGAATACAGAATGCACTACTTATGCCTTTAATTTGCAGAATTGTTTCATAGTCTAATTGGCACCTTCATTGGAAGCATTATGATTTTTTTTTCTCAAAAGATGAATAGCCTTAATAATGGAATAAAAGCATTGTGACCAGAAACATGTCTCCTCTCCCTTTCCTCATGTCAGGCAGCCCTTTAGGGTACATGAGCATGAGTCATTGTATTATGCTTTATAATGAGCATTTTTCTTTTCTAATGGAACAACATTGCTTGTAGTCTCAGCCATTCGCAATAGATGTAAGGAGGCCAACTCCAAACATAAATCACAGGAACAACTGTGAATAACTGCAGTAAACAACACCCACTCCTCTGTGTAATTTATGCAAACACAATGTTGGAGCAGCACAGATGGTCATGACCAGTTACTTGGTGTATGATTCACAGAAAGTTACAACACCTCCAGCCCCAAGCACCAACATGACCAAGCCCTGACTTTCAAGGCCAAGCTCACTGAGTTCTTAAGAAACAGAGTCTGGGGATGACAAAAACAAGGTACCACTGATGCTTATTACCCCTTGATGTCCAAGGGGAACATCACAAATGGGTCCCTTTCGCTTGCAGCCCAAGTGTTTCCCAGATGTCTTCCCACACAGGAGGGCTCTAGGCAGTCACCATCACTTTACTTGAGTTAGCTTTTGAGTTCAAGTCTCTTTATTACTCTTCCCTATATGTGTATGTACAACTCTTTCAAGTAACAGAAATAAATTAATTTGATAGCTCATCTTTAAAAAGTTTCATTAAACCTCGGTGAACCAAAATGTTATTTTCACTAATAAATGAAATTGGGGCTCAAAACACAGCTATTTTTGTGCAAAAGTCCTGCAACTTCTAGTAGATTGCTCAGAATATAGGAAGCATTCAAAGTTATTTACAGAATAAATGAAAGTAGAATTAGTATCACCAACCAGAGTGGATGATGACAATAACCAAATATAGGCCCAACATTATTCATGGATAGCTTAGACAGCCATGGACATGATCTATGTATTAGTCAAGGCTCTCCAGGGAAAAAGAGCCAAAAGAAGATATATATATATACACACACACACATACATACTTCCCTGGTGGTTGAGATGGTAAAGAGTCTGCTGGAAAAACAGGAGAACTGGGTTTGATCCCTGGGTTGGGAATATCCCCTGGAGAAGGGAATGGCTACCCACTCCAGTGTTCTTACCAGGAAAATTCCATGAACAGAGGAGCCTGGTGGGCTACAGTATATGGGATTGCAAAGAATCAGACACAAATGAGTGACTAACATACACACACACACACACACACA
>NW_024070190.1:9587531-9650991 GCF_014754425.2 Oryx dammah
TATATATATATATATATACAGTCCATGGGGCTACAGTCTAGTCCGCAGGGTCACAATGAGTCAGACATGACTTATTGACTGAGCACACACACAGACACACACAGTGTATATATGTGTGTATATATGTATATGGAGAGAGAGAAAGATTTTTTTAATATTTGGCTCATGAGCTTGTGGGGACTTATAAGTCTGGCAGACTGGAGACCCAGAAAGAAGTTGATGTTGCAGCTTGAGTCCAAATACAGTCTGGAGGCAGAATTCCTTCTTCCTCAAGGGTCTTTAGTCTTTTCTCTTTGAGCCTTCAACTGATTGGATGAGGCCCATCCACATTAATTGGCTTTACTCAAAGTCCACTGATTTAAACATTAATCTCATCTGAAAAATACCTTCACAGCAACCTTCAATCTGGATTAACATTCCAGTAGCATTTAGTGAATTTTCACAAGGTTATTAAAAAACTTTTGTGAAAATGCAAATGGTTAACAACAGCCAAGGACATCTTGGAGAAGAGCAAAGTGGAGGGGTTTTTACTGCTGGGTTTTGAGTTTATTGAGAATTACAGTAAGTTAAAAAAGAGGTATCTGGGCAAGGAGAGACAAACACATTGACAGACCAAGAAGAGAGTCCAAAAACAGACCCACTCATATATGGACACTTGCTTTTTGACCAAGATGACTTTTCAGAGCACTGGGCAAAGAGTGGTCTTTCAATAAATAGTGAAGAATCAAATGTATATCCATATGCAAGAAGGTGAAACTTGAGTCCCAATCTCATGCTATGCACAAAAATCAATTCCAAGTGGATTTTAGAACTAAATGTGAAAATTTGAATATGAAACTTTAACAAGATAACATGAAGAGTATCATCAGGACCTTGGGAGGGGAAAAGATTTGTTAAAAGTATACAAACATCACTAATCATAAAGAAAAGACTGAAAAACCATAATAAGTACATTAAACTCTAGACGATTTATTTATAAAAGACACAAAAACATGAAAAGGCTAACCACAGAGTGAGAAATAGAGCCACGACCCATATAACAACAAAAGGTTCCAACCCAGATGACATTGAGTTATTAAGAAAAAAGACAGACAACCAAGCAGGAATATAGGCAAAAGATTTGAACAGGCATTTCATGAGAGATCTCCACATGGCTAATAAGCAGGTGAAAAAGTGGTCAACATCATTAGTACGATGAATGTGCAAATTAAAACCATTGGGAAAAGGCAGACAATACCAAGTATTAGCAAAGATTCCCAAGTAAGATGGTAGGTATTGCAAGAGGGCATCAGAGGGCAGACACACTGAAACCATACTCAAAGAAAACTAGTCAATCTAATCACACTAGGACCACAGCCTTATCTAACTCAATGAAACCGAGCCATGCCTGCGGGGCAACCCAAGACGAGCAGGTCATGGTGGAGAGGTCTGATAGAATGTGGTCCACTAGAGAAGGGAATGGCAAGCCACTTCAGTATTCTTGCCTTGAGAACCCCATGAACAGTACGAAAAGGCAAAATGATAGGATACTGAAAGAGGAACTCCCCAGGTCAGTAGGTGCCCAATATGCTACTGGAGATCAGTGGAGAAATAACTCCAGAAAGACTGAAGGGATGGAGCCAAAGCAAAAACAATACCCAGTTGTGGATGTGACTGGTGATAGAAGCAAGGTCTGATGCTGTAAAGAGCAATATTGCATAGGAACCTGGAATGTCAGGTCCATGAATCAAGGCAAATTGGAAGTGCTCAAACAAGAGATGGTAAGACTGAACGTCAACATTCAAGGACTCAGCGAACTAAAATGGACTGGAATGGGTGAATTTAACTCAGATGACCATTATATCTACTACTGTGGGCAGGAATCCCTCAGAAGAAATGGAGTAGCCATCATGGTCAACAAAAGAGTCCGAAATGCAGTACTTGGATGCAATCTCAAAAATGACAGAATGATCTCTGTTCATCTCCAAGGCAAACCATTCAATATCACAGTTATCCAAGTCTATGCCCCAACCAGTATCGCTGAAGAAACTGAAGTTGAATGATTTTATGAAGACCTGCAAGACCTTTTAGAACTAACACCCTAAAAAGATGTCCTTTTAATTCTAGGGGACTGGAATGCAAAAGTAGGAAGTCAAGAAACACCTGGAGTAACAGGCAAATTTGGCCTTGGAAAACAGAATGAAGCAGGACAAAGACTAATAGAGTTTTCCCAAGAAAATGCACTGGTCATAGCAAACACTATCTTCCAACAACACAAGAGAAGTCTCTATACATGGACATCACTAGATGGTCAACACCGAAATCAGATTGATTATATTCTTTGCAGCCAAAGATGGAGAAGCTCTATACAGTCAACAAAAACAAGACCAGGAGCTGACTGTGGCTCAGATTATGAACTCCTTATTACCAAATTCAGACTCAAATTGAAGAAAGTAGGGAAAACTGCTAGATCATTCAGGTATGACCTAAATCAAATCCCTTATGACTTTACAGTGGAAGTGAGAAATAGATTTAAGGGCCTAGATCTGATAGATAGAGTGCCTGATGAACTATGGAATGAGGTTCGTGACATTGTACAGGAGACAGGGATCAAGACCATCCCCATGGAAAAGAAATGCAAAAAACCAAAATGGCTGTCTGAGGAGGCCTTACAAATAGCTGTGAAAAGAAGAGAGGTGAAAAGCAAAGGAGAAAAGGAAAGATATAAGCATCTGAATGCAGAGTTCCAAAGAATAGCAAGAAGAGATAAGAAAGCCTTCTTCAGCGATCAATGCAAAGAAATAGAGGAAAAGAACAGAATGGGAAAGACTAGAGATCTCTTCAAGAAAATTAGAGATACCAAAGGAATATTTCATGCAAAGATGGGCTCAATAAAGGACAGAAATGGTCTGGACCTAACAGGAGCAGAAGATATTAAGAAGAGGTGGCAAGAATACACGGAAGAACTGTACAAAAAAGATCTTAATGACCCAGATAATCATGATGATGTGATCACTCATCTAGAGCCAGACATCCTGGAATGTGAAGTCAAGTGGGCCTTAGAAAGCATCACTATGAACAAAGCTAGTGGAGGTGATGGAATTCCAGTTGAGCTGTTTCAAATCCTGAAAGATGATGCTGTGAAAGTGCTGCACTCAATATGCCAGCAAGTTTGGAAAACTCAGCAGTGGCCACAGGACTGGAAAAGGTCAGTTTTCATTCCAATTCCAAAGAAAGGCAATGAAAAAGAATGCTCAAAGTACTGCACAATTGCACTCATCTCACATGCTAGTAAAGTAATACTCAAAATTCTCCAAGCCAGGCTTCAACAATACGTGAACCATGAACTCCCTGATGTTCAAGCTGGTGTTAGAGAAGGCAGAGGAACCTGAGATCAAATTGCCAACATCTGCTGGATCATGGAAAAAGCAAGAGAGTTCCAGAAAAACATCTATTTCTGCTTTATTGACTATGCCAAAGCCTTTGACTGTGTGGATCACAATAAACTGTGGAAAATTCTGAAAGAGATGGGAATCCCAGACTACCTGACCTGCCTCTTGAGAAATCTGTATGCAGATCAGGAAGGAACAGTTAGAACTGGACATAGAACAACAGACTGGTTCCAAATAGGAAAAGGAGTACATCAAGGCTGTATATTGTCCCCCTGCTTATTTAATTACTATTCAGAGTACATCATGAGAAACACTGGACTGGAAGAAACACAAGCTTGGATCAAAATTGCCGGGAGAAATGTCAGTCACCTCAGATATGCAGATGACACCACCCTTATGGCAAAAAGTGAAGAGGAACTAAAAAGCCTCTTGATGAAAGTGAAAGAGGAGAGTGAAAAAGTTGGCTTAAAGCTCAACATTCAGAAAACAAAGATCATGGCATCCGGTCCCATCACTTCATGGGAAATAGATGGGGAAACAGTGGAAACAGTGTCAGACTTTATTTTTTGGGGCTCCAAAATCACTGCAGATGGTGATTTCAGCCATGAAATTAAAAGATGCTTACTCCTTGGAAGAAAAGTTATTACCAACCTAGAGAGCATATTCCAAAGCAGAGACATTACTTTGCCAACTAAGGTCCGTCTAGTCAAGGCTATGGTTTTTCCTGTGGTCATGTATGGATGTGAGAGTTGGATTGTGAAGAAGGCTGAGCGCCGAAGAATTGATGCTTTTGAAGTGTGGTGTTGGAGAAGATTCTTGAGAGTCCCTTGGACTGCAAGGAGATCCAACCAGTCCATTCTGAAGGAGATCAGCCCTGGGATTTCTTTGGAAGGAATGATGCTAAAGCTGAAGCTCCAGTACTTTGTCCACCTCCTGGGAAGAGTTGACTCATTGGAAAAGGCTCTGAAGCTGGGAGGGACTGGGGGCAGGAGGAGAAGGGGACGACTGAGGATGAGATGGCTGGATGGCATCATGGACTCGATGGACGTGAGTCTGAGTGAACTCCGGGAGATGGTGATGGACAGGGAGGCCTGGCGTGCTGTGATTCATGGGGTCGCAAAAAGTCGGACATGACTGAGCGACTGAACTGAACTGAGGAACCAGAGGTCTGACCTTCAGTCCACTTCCCAAGGAGACTGGATATATGCCCTCAGGGTGTGCACACTGAGAAAGTAAGTGTCTGACTCTTTGCAACACCATGGACTGTAGCCCACCAGTCTTCTCTGTCCATGGGATTCTCCAGGCAAGAATACTGGAGTGGTTGCCATTCCCTTCTCCAGGGGATCTTCCCTACCTAGGAATCAAGCCCAGGTCTCCTGCACTGCAGGCAGATTCCTTACTGTCTGAGCCAACGCAGGCCCTGAGGGGCCAGGGTGGTGACCACGGTTAGCCCTGGGGCCCTGATCTTTCTGCAGCTCCATCCTCAGGGTCTGCTGGGAGCCTGGGAGCTCCCTGGAGGGAACTAGACCCTCCCCGTTCCTCCCTTCCCTGGTTGGGAAGCAAGATAGAAAACAGGGACGTTTGGATTAGCCGTCTACAGTGGTAGCTGCAGGCTCTGCTCTCTGCGGTACAGGAGCTTCTGATGAGAAAAGACAGCAGCTGAACATGGCTTGAGGTGCAGTGCTTTGGGCATCTCTAAGAAGCCAGGTCGAGAAGGCAGTGGCCCCCGCTCCAGGGCTCTCGCCTGGAAACTCCCACGGACCCAGGAGCCTGCTGGGCTGCAGTCCATGGGGTCGCTAGGAGGAGAACACGACTGAGGGACTTCACTTTCACTTTTCACTTTCATGCTTTGGAGAAGGAAATGGCAACCTGCTCCGGTGTTCTTGCCTGGAGAATCCCAGGGACAGGGGAGCCTGGTGGGCTGCCTTCTATGGGGTCGCACAGAGTCGGACACGACTGAAGTGACTTAGCAGCAGCAGCAGCAGCAGCAGCCAGAAGCCAGGTGGCTGTGGAACCTGGAAACGTGATCTGTTCCCCTACAGCTGCACAAGTGTTTTTTCCAGCTCCATGTGGAATGCCAGCTGTGCCCTGCTCACTCTCCAAGGCCAGGGCGTCCCTATAGGGTATGTATACTGTGTGCCACTAGGCAGAGAACAAAGTCACAAGAAACTGAGGGATGTTGGGCTGTTCGTTTGAACATCGACGCATTCTAGAGGCCAGAGCTTCCACAAACGGACAGAACCCTTTTCAGGTGCTCCATGCCCTAGAGCTGCCTCTGTATCAGAAACGCAAAGTAGCCCCTGTCACCACCCCAGATGGCAACCCTGGAGAGAGGAGATTGACAGAACAGGGGTGGGGCGGGAGACTGTTTCCTGCTCATTAGCAGCTAAACCTTTCACTTCAGAGAGACTGCCTGGGAGAAAAGCAAATCTTCTTAAATGCCAAGCTTTCGTCTACTTGGCACTGCTAATTTAGGAAGAGAAGTCACCAGAATCTGCCCCTCCTGGGGCTTCCAAACCTGCTCAACTCTTCCAGGCATCACAACCCGACTGCCTGTAACAGTGAGGTGAGGGCTGGAAAACACTGTTTTAAAAATACCTCAACAGAACTTCCCTGGTGCCTCAGTGGTAAAGAATCTGCCTTCCGATGCAGGAGACGCAGGTTCAATCCCTGGTCCCAGAAGGTCCAACAGGCCTAGAGCAACAAAGCCCGTGGGCGACAACTACTGAGCCAGGACTCTAGATCCCATGCCCTGCAACAGGAAGAACCACTGCAGTGAGAGGCCCACATCCCAAAGCCAGAGAGGAACACCCCACTCACCGCAACTGAGAAGGCCTGCATGCAGCAGTGGAGATCCAGAACAGCCATAAATAAATAATAAATCTTAAAAAAAAAAAAAAAAAAAACCACACCTCAGTGGGGCTTTCCTAGTGGTCCAGTGGTTAGGGCTCTGTGCTTCCACTGCATAGGGTATGGGTTCGATCCCCCGGTCAGGGAAATACGATCTTACATGCCCCAGAGCTTGGCCAGAGATGGAGTACAAAAAATTTAAATGCCTCAGCTCTCTCTCCCCTCTGTTGAAAACACAGGAAAATGTCATTCCAGGGACCACTGCAATGGACATGGTTTCCCAGGAAACGCAGAGGAAAAGCACTGAGATACAGAGCTGGGATGAGAAGAGACAGGACTGTGGAGGGACTGGATATTGTCACGTCTTCCTAGAGGTCCCCGTCATTCCTTGTGAGAAGGGGAAGCAGAGCCTGCAAGCTGTCCCCTCCTCTCTTACTAATGGAGCCACTGAAACTCATGCTGGCACATATGGCTGCCCAGAGTGAAAATTACATCTTCCAGGGTCCTTTGCTGCCCATTGTGGCTATATGGCTAAATTCTGGCCAACTAAAATTCTGGAAAAGGTCCTTAAAATGCAGAGACATGCCCTTATGCTCCCACTGTCCAAAATGAACCTGTGATGTGATGGTTGAACCTCAAGCAGCCACATTAGACCATGAAGCAACTTTGGGATTGAGGACCATGCTTGATAAAGTGGCAAAATAGAAGGGATCTGGGTCATTGGGTATTTTATTAAGTAGAGGAACCATACCAGATTTAGACCACCTACTTTCAGGCTGAATGTGAGAGAGACAACCTTCTATTTTATTTAAGTGATTCTTATTAGGGACTTAACAAGTATAGAAGGGAATAAACTTTATACTAAAATCACATCATGTGTTACTTATAGTATGGACACTGCATATAGATATATAATTAAGAATGCTTGAGAAGCTTCTTTTACTTAAACTTATAGAAACTCAATAAAATGAGTGACTGAACCCACCATAGACAGTCTTATACACTCACGCATGCATGCTGGCATTAAGCCTACAGTAAACTGCTTTGGACTGGCTGGTTTGAATCATTTCAGGGCTCTGGGGTGTAGGTCTGACCCTAGATGTCTGGCCACTGGCCCTGGGTGACTAGGGCAGGGGGAAAGTGGGAGCCCTATAGAGGAGACAGTGGGGTGCGGGCTCTGAATGGGTTGATTGGCAGGTGAAAGATGAGCTTCCATTTGCATTGCTTACTGTCTGTAGGAACTGCCTGGCTCTGGGAGAGGAAGTTCTCTCTCTGGCCCCAAAGGCCAAAACATCACATCTAGAAACTAAAAATGTGGTTATCCCAGATGGACAAAATGTCTTTCTTGAGCACCTGGGCTTGTCAAAGGGCCACTGACACCTCCAGTCCCTACTTAGATGGTGCCTCACCTGTGGGGCCTGTCAGATTCTCTCTCCTGCTGCCCTTGTGTCTCCCAGGAAGTCTGTATCCCTGTTGGTTTGTGGTCACTTATGCAAGTGGTGATCTCGCCTTCTACTCTGGGAGCCCCTGGGAAAGAGGGAGGTGCCAGTCACCTCTGTATCACCTCCAACATCCGCTCTAGGCCTGGTGCAAAGCTGGCCCTGTAGGTGCCTCTGGAACTGGTGAGAACCCAGAGCCGAGTGTAGGAGGCCCATGGATAGACAGTGGTGGTGAGTGTGGTGGGCTTCCTTGCCTTGGTAAATTTCCAAGTCAATTCTTACTAAGTCAGTGATGGGGCAGTGAGACAGAGTTGCTTTATTTCCCGTGTTTATTCCTCAAATGCTGCACTCTTAGGGGAAGGCAATCTCCCCAGATAACTTGAGGGCCAGGATTTCTGGTTCTTTCTTAATGTTGAGTTACTTGCATTTTGGGGATGGAAACCACAACTTAATTTATACTCAATTCGGAAGGGAGCAGCATACTCTTAAAAATAACAGCAGGTTTGGGACAAGAGTGAAGAATCATTCCATGGAAAATTTTATTGCAAGTTAGATTTCCTTTTTTTTTTTTCAGGTGCTTTAACTTGCTTCTTCCATGCTTTTGTTATTTGACTTAAAAAAGCAACTTTACATATTGCTAATAGTGCCCACCAGTTAAATATTTCTTTTCCCCATATATAATGGCAACTGCAGAGTCACTATTTCATTAGTAAATTATGATGAGTCCATTTTCCAACAGCTATTTTATTATTGCCATATTTTTTCTTTTCAGCACTTCTAAATGGTTCTTGCCCCTAATCAAACAGATCAACTTATATTTTCTCTTTCTCTCTCTCTTTCTTCAGTACCCAAAAGAAATATTCTCAAATGCCTTTACCTTCAGGTCTCAGTAATGAACAAAAGGATATATTAGCAAGGACAGCCTTTTCTAAAACTGTAATTTTAAAACTGTTTCATGCTTTTGGACAGCAGCCAGCAGTAGTAAGTAGGTACAAAGTGACATAAATCGAATGTCTACTGTCTACTTTTGAAAATGGTGCTTTTTA
The DNA here is from genome assembly GCF_014754425.2 of Oryx dammah. NCBI lineage: Eukaryota > Metazoa > Chordata > Mammalia > Artiodactyla > Bovidae > Oryx > Oryx dammah. The sequence goes on from NW_024070190.1 coordinate 9,596,238, forward strand.
AGTCTCTGACAAAATGTGTCATTGGGGCTATAATATGGAGAGCAATTGAAGGTTTTATTTCTCTTTAAGACATAAAGTGAAACCTACTTTCCAAAATAACCAGCCAAGAAGTCACCTAAGCTTATAGTCTTTCTTTCTTTCTCTTTTTTCCCTCTGAGGCAAATGGTCCTCCAAATATTAATACAACGGGCAGCTCTCATGCCTGTTCCTTACAGTCCAGGTAACTTGGGCTGGTGCTGGTTGAGCAGTAACGTGCAAAGAAGAACAGTCGTGACAGCTACTGCCCTCAAAAGGCACTGAATTGTGTTACATCAAAAGCCAATGATGGCACTGTCCATGGAGACCACCCTGTAACTTGGACACTGGGCCAGAAGTACATGTCATGTAGCACTCTGTCGAGAGTTGCTGAATTGAGTTGTTGAATTGAGTTGACTCTTCCTCTAAATACGATTTAAAATGCCATCTCCATTACAACAACACAGAAGAAATGGAGATTTGCCACATCATGAAAAATCCCACTAACTCATTAAATCCATCCACCCATCACGTGCTCAGTCGTGTCTGACTCTTTGCGACCTCAGGGACTATAACCCACCAGGCTCTTCTGTCCGTGGGATTTTCCAGGCAAGAATATTTGAGTGGGTTGCCATTTCCTCCTCCAGGGGCTCTTGCCTACCCAGAGATCAAATCCATGTCTTCTCTGTCTCCTGCATTGCAGGCGGATTCTTCTCTGCTTGAGCCATCAGAGAAGCCCAACTCTTTAAACAAGAAGCAGTATTTTGAAGAATGTATTAGTGAGAAGGGAAAGTTCTAGAAATCATCAACTGTAAGGACTCAACTCATAGGACTTTATTTTCAATAAAGGTAAAAGCAAAGAAAGAATCCTGAAGAAATTCTGACACAACCATCAGACCCCCTAGGGCCAACTACCTTCCCATCTTCACACTCTGCTCTTGACCTTGCTTATTTCCCTGAGAAAATGGAAGTATCAGAAGAACGCTTGCACACATCTAGTCCTGCAGTCCCCCACTTTGCCTGCCTCCCCATCCTGTACGTCCTGGGTGCGATACCTGAGCCCTCCAATTCCATCACCCTGTTTATTTCTCCCTCTATAAAGTAACCATGCTGTGAGAGCTCCCATCTCAACAACAGTGACCACAATGTTGTTGCAGGAACAGAGACCCCTTCCAGGGCCTAAGAGTGGGCTCTTGTCTAACACTCAGAAATGAATTGTCGGAGAAGACACCCATGCTGATAAAGCAAGAGACCTTATTGGGAAGGGGCACCCGGGCAGAGAGCAGCAGGGTGAGGGAACCCAAGAGAACTGCTCTCCATGGAGCTCGCAGTCTCAGGTTTTATGGTAATGAGGTTAGTTTCTGGCCAGTCATCTTGCTTGGCCCATATTTGGTCTGACTCGAGGTCCTTTTTGGTGGCACACACATCTCTCAGCCAAGATGGATTCCAGCATGAGGACTTCTGGAAGGTTGGTAGTCTCCTCCCTCCTCTGGCCCCTCCCAGATCCTCCCGGTTAGTTTTCGGCGGTAGCGTGTTCCTCATCAGGACCTTCTGTTAAGGAACTGTTGTGTATGTGTCCTGTTGTGACACAGCTTGGGAAAGCAGTCATCACTGCCTGTCCAAGGCCAGTGGTTTCAGTCAACAGTTCCCTAAGAGCACCATGATGACAAGGAATCTCCCTTGATCTATGTCCTCTTCCCAGGGTTGTGTCGTGTCTTTGCTTCCCTTTGCAGTTACATTCCTAAGAGTTGTTCCAATACCAACCTCTTCCTCTTCCCCTTCGCTCATTCTCTCACAAAGGCCAGGCCTTCACCCCACCATTCCTCTAGCTCTGTGCTTGTCAAGGTGACCTGTATATCACTGAATCCAGTGGTCAGCATCTCTGTCTTCAGTGACTCCTGACTTCAGTGTCTCCATAGATTTCTTTGCGGGGTTCTAGGACATCTCTCTTGTGGTACCTATTCCTTCTCAGCCCCAGTCTCACCAATGATCTCTCCTCCTTGTCTCCACTTCCCAGAACTAGCCTTCCAGGAATCCATAGTTCTTTGTCCTTTGTCAAAGAGTCCTTTTGCAATTTAAGTCTGGTGTTCTTCCTATGCTCACTCCCTGCCCCCACAAAAAGGCATATATAAGAGGAAGATTTGCATATTTATTTCTTCATCTTGGACCTGCCTTCTGAATTCCACTCTGACCTACTTAACATCTCCCGTAAGCCTCTCAAATTTGACCTGTTCAAAGCCAAACTATTGATTTGTATCCAAAAACCTTCTCCCTATAAGTCCTTTCCCATCACAGTTGCTCAAGTAAAAAATTCACGTAACTCCATCTTCCATACTCCACATCCCAACCATTAGTAAGCCCCATCCACTCTGCTTCAGAGTCCACCCAGCATCTGATCTCTCCCACCACCTGTGCCCCCATCTGCTGTAGATTGTTGCAGTAGCTTCTAACCAATCCCCCTGCTCCTATCCTTGAACCTAAGCCATCTCTCAAAGAAGGGCATTTGTTCTCAGCCAATGCAGGTCAATGCAGGGCTTCCCAAGTGGTGCTATCGGTAAAGAACCTGCCTGCCAATGCAGGAGATTTAAGCAATGTAGGCTTAATCCCTGGATTGAGAAGATTCCCTGGAGGAGGGCACAGCAACCCACTCCAGTATTCTTACCTGGAGAATCCCACGGACAGAGAAGCCTGGTGGGCTACAGTCCACAGGATTGCAAAGAGTTAGACACAGCTGAAGCGACTTAGCACAGCACAACACAGGTCAGAGAGTCAAAGATGCCTTATAGCTGGATTGAATGAGGGTGTCATACAGGATAATTGAAAGGACACCATCCCAGCTATGTCCTGACTGCTAGGCTGAAAGGAAGGCCACCCCATCATCAACCATGGTAAACTTCCCTGTAACATGTGTCTCAATTTCCAGTTTCTCCCTTCTCTCTCACTTTTGAGTGAGTCTCTGATCTGGCAAAGAAAAGTTACAAAAATAAGTATCTTCCCTTCCTCTGTTTATCTAGGCTGAAAGATTTTGAACATGGTTCCATAAAAGCATAGACAGGGCCCTAAACAAGAATGGACCTCCCTGTCAGGGTGACCAAATGGAAATCTCAAACAGAAGACACGCTGAAAGATAAAGCAGTTAAATTAATTTTCAAATTCAGATTCTCAGCAAGATTTAAGAGAAATAAGCTTTTATAATGGAAGAAGAAATGGCAAGCCGCTCCAGTATTCTTGCTGGGATAAACCCACAGATAGAGGAGCCTGGCAGGTTACAGTCCATGGGGTTGCAAAGAGTCTGACATGACTGGAGTCACTGAGCACACATACATCTGTAAACCCAGAGAAGACAAATTTCTCAAAGCATAAGACACTGACCGAAGATGACAGATAGGATGGCCAGGTGCAGAACCCCAAGGGGAGCAGTGTTATGGAATAGCAGCTGAGTTCCGGAATATACCGGTGTTATGGAATACCATCATCAACCAAAGAGAAGCACCACCAGAACACTTGTCACAAAAATGGAAAAAGAAATGCAAAGCTGAAGAGTAAAATATGAGCAACATAGGGAATTCCCAAAAAAGAGAGTCAACATACGAAAAGAGACAATTATTGGAAGAAAAGTTTCCAAACAAAGGAAAGACTTAGTAGTATCAAAAGTCTTACTGAGTACTAGAGAGAAACAAAAGAGATTAATGTTTAGTCTTAGTTGGGGGAAGGATATGAATTTCAAGCATAAAGTAAAAAAATATGTATACACCTGAAGAAATACAGAGAATAAAAAAGCTATCTTCAAGGAAATGAACAGACCTTTCTTCAGCATTCCATTCCAGAACAATGGAATGATACAATAACCAAATTGTCTTGTATGTGTAGAGTTAATATGAAGATATCACAAAGCACAAGGATCCAGCACGTACACTACCCTATACTCTCCCTAAAAGATTCGTTGCTTTCTACATACCAGCCAACTGATCAATGATCAATGAATTTAAATAAAGTAAAAAAAATAGTTAAGCCTGACCTATTCTTTTGATTATGATACAAATGTCAATATAATCATTGAAAGAGATGCTACAAAACTAGACTAAATTTTAAAATAATTTTTATTGACTGTATAATATTCTTCAGATTATATTCAGAAGAAATAAGATTAAGTACAAGGGCAGAGAGTGTAACTAAGCCCAGAGAAGGACTGTTGTTGTTGTTCATTTGCTATGTCATATCTGACTCTTTGCAACCCCATTGACTGCAGCACGCCAGGCTTGCCTGTCCTTCACCAGCTCCTGGAATTTGCTCAGACTCATGTCCATGGAGCTGGTGACACTAGCTAACCATCTTATCCTCTGCTTGCCCTCTTCTCATTTTGCCTTCAGTCTTTCCCAGAATCAGAGTCTTTTCCAGTGAGTTGGCTCTTTGCGTCAGGTGGCCAAAGTGTTAAAGCTTCGGCTTTAACAGTCCTTCCAATGAATATTCAGGGTTGATTTCCTTTAGGATTGATTTTGATCTCCTTGCAGTCTAAGGGACTCTCAAGAGTTTTTCCCAACTCCACAGTTTGAAGGCATCAATTCTTCAGCACTCAGTCTTTTTTATGGTCCAATGCTCACATCCATACATGACTACTGGAAAAACTATAGCTTTGACTAGACGGACCTTATGTCAACAAAATACCTTCAATTCACTGTCTAGGTTTATCATAGCTTTCCAGAGAAGGACTGAAAGAAAGTGAAAGTCACTCAGCTATGTCCAACTCTTTTTGACCCCATGGCCTATACAGTCCATGGAATTCTCCAGGCCAGAATACTGGAGTGAGTAGCCTTTCCCTTCTCCAGGGGATCTTCCCAACCCAGGGATTGAACCCAGGTCTCCCACATTGCAGGCGGATTCTTTAACAGCTGAGCCACAAGGGAAGCACAGAGATGGATCTATCCACGTCAACAAAAAGCTGACTTCATAATAACTCCATTTAGGAGCCCTTATGATTATTGTTAAAAGGGCCACCGGAGCCACGAGTCCACTCTGTGACCATGTCTGTGGTGATTCCAACTCCCAGTGAGAACAAAACCAGGTGAGCAACAGAGCTTGACAAATGTTGCTTTAACAAGATCTATTTCTATGAGGCTCTGCTACAGATGGTGAGGCCCAGCACTAAGAAGAAGATATGGTCTCTGGCCCCCTGGGGCAGGCCTTTCCCAACTTTCCGGAGATTGCAACATCATGTTGTTTATTTGATTCCTTAACTTCCTCTCTAATTCTCTCCACCCAAATTAGGCATGTTTTATTTATTTGAAGTTTAATGGATGGAAATTTGAATTGTTATTGTTCTGAACATTTTTAGAGACTCTTACCTAAAGGGAGCTATTACATGACTGAGAATCGCAGCTTCAAGGCAATATTCAAAACCATGAACGGAAAAAAAAAAAAAAAAAAGCATGAACGGGACACAGAGCCAAGAGGGGAAAAATAAATCAACAGCAAAGGACATAGTCAGGAGAGGGGAGAATCAACAGAGAATTGAATCAATAAAAGGCAACAAAATCCCCGAATGTTGCTCCTCAGCACCTGGGCTGAGGCGATTATGCTTATGTGACTGCCAACAGGACTAAGTTCATTGTTTCAAAAAGAATATCTTTGAACATTTGTTTTGTTATGGGCGATTTTGTGGGCATCAAAAAATAATAATAATAAAGATGAACAGAATAATGTTTATTCCCTTGAAGAAGTCCAAACCTGTAAGGGAAATGGAATGGTAAACAGAGTCAGAGAATGATTAACAGGTGTATTCATTTAGACAGGACCAGAAATGCAAGTGATTTCTGTGTATTTAATTTTGTATCCTGTGAAGTGAAGTGAAGTCGCTTAGTCGTGTCCGACTCTTTGTGACCCCGTGGACTATAGCCTGCCAGGCTCCTCTGTCCATGGGATTCTCCAGGCAAGAATATTGGAGTGGGTTGCCATTTCCTTCTCCAGGGGATCTTCCCAACCCAGGAATCAAACCCGGGTCTCCCGCATTGGAGGCAGACGCTTTAACCTCTGAGCCACCAGGGAATCCTGTAAATTTACCTACTTCATCGATGAGCTCTAATGGTCTTCTGGAAGCATCTTTAGGATTTTCTGTATATAGTATGTCATCTGCAAGCAGTGACAGTTTTACTTCCTTTCCACTTGGGATTCCTTTTGCTTCTTTTTCTTCTGTGATTGCCATGGTTAGGACTTTCAAAATTATGTTGAATAAAAGTCGCAAGAATGGACATTCTTGTCTTATTTCTGATATTAGAGGAATTGCTTTCAGCCTTTCACTGTTGAGTTTGATGTTGGCACATGAAAAGATGCTCAATATCACTAATTATTAGATAAATGCAAATCAAAACTATGAGATATCACCTCATACCAATCAGAATGGCCATCATCAAAACCAATAAACCTTCCTACACTAATTGGTAGGAATGTAAATTGGTTTAACCACTATGGAGAACAGTATGGTGGTTCCTAAGATGAAACATAGAACTACCATACGATCCAGCAATCCCACTCCTGGGCATATATGCAGAGAAAAGCTTAATCTGAAGAGATACATACATCCCAACGTTCACTGCATCAACATTTACAATAGCCAAAACATAGAAGCAACCTAAGTTTCTATTGACAGTGGAATGGGTAAAGAAGAGGTGGTACATATATATAATGGGATATTACTCAGCCATAAAAAAGAATTAAATAAAGTCATTTGCAGCAAATGGTTGGGCCTAGAGACTATCACACTAAGTGAAGTAAGTCAGACAAAGACAAGTATCATATGATGAGACTCAGATGTGAAATCTAAAAAGATGATACACGTGAACTTATTTACAAAACAGAAACAGACTCACAGACTTAAAAAATAAACTTATGGTTACCAAAGGGGAAAGGAGGGGAGGAATTAATTATGGGGTTGGAAATTAACATATACACACTAAATATGCTATACATAAAATTTAAAAAACCAACAAGGACTTACTTTATTCCATGGGGAACTCTACTCAGTATTCTGTAATAACCTATATGGGAAAAGAATCTGAAAAGGATTCAGTTCAGTTCAGTTCAGTTGCTCAGTTGTGTCCAACTCTTTGCAACCCCATGAATCACAGCATGCCAGGCCTCCCTGTCCATCATCAACTCCCAGAGTTCACTCAGACTCATGTCCGTTGAGTCAGTGATGCCATCCAGCCATCTCATCCTCTGTTGTCCCCTTTTCCTCCTGCCTCCAATCCCTCCCAGCATCAGACTCTTTTCCAATGAGTCAACTGTTCGCATGAGGTGGCCAAAGTACTGGAGTTTCAGCTTTAGCATCATTCCTTCCAAAGAACAGCCAGGGCCGATCTCCTTCAGAATGGACTGACACTGCTTCCCCACCTATATCCCATGAAGTGATGGGACCAGATGCCATGATCTTCGTTTTCTGAATGTTGAGCTTTAAGCCAACTTTTCTCTCTCCTCTTTCACTTTCATTAAGAGGCTTTTTAGTTTGTCTTCACTTTCTGCCATAAGGGTTATTAGATGATCTTTAAAGGGTTTCCCTGTGTTAACGTTCTGCCATTTTCAGAAGCATCCTGACTATTGGCAAACATGACTAACCCAGGAAATAAATAAGATTTTTGCCAAAGGTATGTGTAAAGAATGTAAAGTTCTCATGTCCAGTACAGACCTCAGGACCTTGCAAACAACATAACTGTCATTCAAGTGCACCACTTTGAATGTCTCCTTTAAATGCACAATATATCTTCAAGCCAAAAGGCCTGGTGAACTAGAACAAGGTGGCAGACGTCTGATCTCAAGAGGAGTTCCACACAAAATACAAGGGAGACAGTCACAATGGCCACGAAAATGGGCCAAAAGGAACGTGTCAATACACTTGCTGAATTATAGCCCCTGGAGTTCTAGCAGTGCTGAGCTGGTCATCCAGTACTAATGAAAGTCTTCCATATCTCCCCAATATTTTCTGTTACACTTTGATTTTTTGTTCTCTCTTTGGGAAATAATAAGAGGATTTCAGCTTGGGTGCTGTTGGCTTTGAGGCTTTCTTTTAATGTATTAATACAATTGTCAACCAGATCACAGCAAGAACAAATTCTATGTCAGGCAGTGATTGCATAACAGAATTCATCTCTATTTGAAGAAAGGGACAAAAGGTGACAGTGTAGCTCTCTCAGGAACACCCTGTCATGCAGAGTGATGGGCTCAAGTACAAAGCTTAGGCAGATCAAGCCCAGAAACAGCCGAAAGAGACAGGCTGTGAATTAGCGACTGCCCACGGGGACAGCCCCTGACAGAATGAGAGGGGCTGGAAGGATGATCCTGGGGATGGTGGCTGACATTTGTCTCTGTAAGTACTAACAGGAGAACCAGCAAACTCATGGAAAATAAGAATCCGTGACCAATACCCACAATTACAGAGGAGGTTGTCAGAGGTGTGGGACTTAAACCATTTGGGAATTCAGAACTCTTAGTTGATAGAGATGCACAATAAATGCTAGCTGAGAAATATTTGCAGACCATTTATTTAATCAATCCTATTGGGTTGTTGCTGGGTGTCCCATGGGCAGGTCTTGATACCAGAAGTGATCTGCCAGATATTCGGACAGAGATTTTGAAAAAGACACAAGCAGAGAGCAAAGCAGATTTTAGGATCTTCTTTCTACACATCTGCTTCTAATTCTCTCATGGCCAGCAACGATATGGAGTTGACTGGAAATGCTTTCTGAAGGTGTATCAGCATAAGAATGAATTATAAAGACAACCTATAGTTCCTTGTCTTTGATGTTTTGCCTCTTTTTTGACCCTGGTTGTCACTCCTCTTGTTTGTTGTGATGTTTCCAGCTTAGCCCATTTTGGGCTTTGTCCACCGATGCAATGGACATGAACTCGGGGAAACTTTGGGAGATGGTGAGGGACAGGGAAGCCTGGCGTTCAGTAGTCCATAGGGTTGCAAAGAGTTGGACATGACTGGGTGACTGAACAACAATAACCTGCATATTTATTTGCTAAATCAAGCAACCCTTCCAGGGCCTTCCACTGAGGTGGCTACAGTTCCCGCTGCCCTTGAACTCCCTGTGGTCAGCTCACTGCCTTCTCCCAGACCCAACCCCCACGCTTCAGAGGCTGTGAAAACTTGTCAAAACTTCTAACGTGGCGAATAAACATTTTCTTTCTTTAAAATTAGCATTTGTATAACGTTGCATCTCATTAAAGGACATAATGTTACACATAAATCATCCTGACCAGATTTGTTTTTAGGAAACACCGCGCTTCTGGCTTCTTTTGTCTATAATCTGAATTTGAAAGCGCACCTATGGAGACGCATCTGAACCTCTCAAGAAGCACGGGGTGTCTCTGTTGCATTGTCCTTCCCCTCGGTGGCTGTAGCTCTGTCACGGGACGCACCGGAGCTCTCTGCTCTACCCTGAGGGGCCGCCATGACTGTGTGCAGTGGAGGACGCGGGCGGCTGCACAGCCTCAAGGTGGGAAGAGGGAGCCACCTGTGTGAAAGGCGACCCAGCTCATCAGTTTGCACTCTCACGGGGAGGGAATTGTTGACACATATTTGGAGCTTCCCAGGTGGCTCAGCAGTAAAGAATCTGCCTGTAATGCGGGAGATGCAAGTTCAATCCTTGGGTCGGGGCGATTCCCTGGAGGAGGGGATGGAAACTCACTCTAGTATTCTTGCCTGGAGAATCCCAGGGACAGAGGAGTCTGGCAGGCTAGAGTCCATTGGGATGCAAAGAGTTGGACATGACGAGAGCGACTGAGGACGCACATCACTCTTTTTACCAACTTACTGTCTATATACGCTGTTCATTGAGAATGGCATGAACATAAACAATCAACAATATGATAAATTCGTGAATGAAAGGCTACATATACACATACATCTCAACAGAGCCACATGTATACGCACTTCCTGCTTCTGAGATGGTTCATTCCACAGACAGATGAATAACAAGAACTCGAAGAAGGCACACCCAGCTCTTGCAGTGGGAGATCTCCCAAGAGCTCTAATTTAATAAAGACCAAATAATACATATTTATAGAGTTCTCAAATGTTGAAGACTGCATACTTGATATATCACGATATTAATGACCAAAACTGAGAAAAATAAAATATTAACTAAAACTAAACACACACACACACAGAGGGGATTCTTAAGAGTGAAGATGAGAGACTATAAAATGGAATTGCTCCATGACCATTTCTTTGTTGGGGAGGATATGGAAGGAGCAGCTGTGCTTGAGATTGGTTACCGCAAGTTTTCACTCGAATGGAGGAGCAGAAAAGTAGATGGGGTCTGTCTGCAGGGTCCATGGAGCCACGATGCCCTGAGTGGCCAGCTGACACGAGGCATCTTGGATCAAGCTCTGTCCCACCGGGCACACCAGATGGGTAGCGTAGGCTAAGTTCACCAGATTTGGGGAGGAGCAGACAAACCCAGGGGTGATGCTGCAAGAGGAGCCCAGGCTTGGGAGGCAGAACTTTTCTGATCCACCACTTCCTGGGACTCTGACCTTACCTGAATCTGAGGGCAGTTTGATGAGAACTGGTGAAATAAAATAAAAATAACAGAAAACAGACAAAACCTTTTGTACCAATTTGGTCAGAGGAGCCAGTCTTCCAAACATTAAGTAGGGAGACAGACAGGTGGCTGAGGTCCAGAGAGAAAAGCTGGCAAGCAGGGGCTCTGCTGGTTACCAGCTGTTTGGTCTGGGACAGGTCACAGCTCTAGACACCTCAGGAGCCTCCTTTGCAGAGGAGCAGATGATGTGGACATCATCTTCTGGGGAGGGTGGATGGTGAAGTGAAGTGGGTCAGTCGTGTCCAACTCTGTGACCCCATGGCCTGTAGCCTGCCAGGCTCCTCTGTCCATGGGATTCTCCAGGCAAGAACACTGGAGTGGGCTGCCATTTCTTCTCCAGGGGAGGGTTGAAGGAGGCAGCAAAGGGGAAGTACTAGTTCAGGGCGTGACCTGCGGGAAGCTCTCAAGAACGTAACTAAGATTCTTACAACCAGGTGATGACAAATTCCCTTGTTTTCTGACTCCAGTGTTTACCTTGTCATATACGGGGAACAATCAGGAGGTGGGGTTACACAAGTTGCTCCATTAAGGGGAAAGAGTAGCTGGGCTCCCACCTGCCCCCCCACTTCTAGAGCTGTCATCAGCCCAGATATCTGTGACCTCCCCATTCTGAACATCTTTTTCTAAATTTGCATGACGACATTTGTATGGGTTCCTGGAATGAAGTAGCCCCCAGCACCCTGGAATCTTATCTAGGAGAGGAATATGATTTTGCCCTTCCTTTTCTGGGTCCCTCCCAGCTTTCTTAGTCTCCCTGGCACAGCCCTGTTCTCCCCAGTACACCCTGATCTCCACACCCAGCCCTGCGGTGGTGGGAACTCAACATTCTCTACCGAAGAGACGGTCAGATCTCCAAGCAGATGTTATGACTTGGTCCAACATAGGTATCCTCCTGCACTGTAGGAGAGAAGGGTCCCACACCCAGCAGGTTTGGAAAAGAGGGTGCTTCTCATGTCTTTCTCTCCTCAACATGACTTGCTTTTCCTACAGCTCTGTCCTTCCATAGCTCAGCCTGATGCCTTCAGCCTCTCCCTCAGGATATTCCGTACTTTCCCAAAGGAGAAGGAGATTCTGAAGTGCCCTCCTCACCCTGGAGCCTACGGTTTGATGCCCACAATTCTCGTTTCCCCTAGTGTGTCCTGCAGTGGGAAAGAGAGGCAAGGAGGAGGACTCGAGGGAGTCCCAGGGTCCGAGCGAAGGGTCGACTTTTGCATCTGCTTCCTGACTAGAAGCTGCTTTCCTCCTGAGTCTAAGGAGATGCACACAGACCCAGACAAGCATTCTTCCTCTCTGGGAGAGAGCGCAGTCTAGTTTTGCTCTGCGAAAACAACATTTCTGTCATTGTGGATGGGACCTTGCCTGCCCCTTGTGAAACAAAAATGCAGAGGGAGCACTTGAGTTTTTTTTGCTGGAGCTGGCTTCAGAGCTAAATGAGAAGACGTTAGCTGCAACGGTGCTCCATCTACTTGCCATACTAGCTGGTGGCCCAGCTCATAGAGCCCGGCCCAGGGATCAAACCTGGGTCTCCTGCATTGTAGGCAGATTCTTTACTGTCTGAGTCACGAGGGAAGCCATGTTAGATTGTATGTCCTTTAATTCCAAAATAGTCCTAGTACTAATGTACTAAGAGTACGTTACTTTTTATTGTTTTCCCCTCAGTTTATTCCACCACTCTTATTGACAGGTTGTCAGTAACTGACAGTCCACATACTAAGAGAGTTTAAGAAAGATGACAACTCTTCTTTGCCTAACAGTAGAATAGAGATACCCCTCGGTGATGGTCTAAACTCTATTTGTAAAACAGGGCAGAGCAACAGCCTCCTTCCTGACCTCCATGGGCATAAAAATGAGGGTGAGTAGATGGAGATTTGGGGGTTCCTCAGAGGACCATGTAAATGTGATGGTTCATGGCTATTGAGTTAAATGGGAAGGAGGCTGCGTATTCCACCCATACGAGGCTACTGATGATGGAGCCAGTGCCTGGGCCAAGCTGTGTGCTGACATGAATGGTGTCTGCTAACCTGGTGACCGCTCTGCAGTGACCTGGAGTGAGGACATGTTGGAGGATGAGTGCCTCCACAGGGATCAAAGGGCACCATCTGGGGAGTCTCCAGTGCGGAGACCTCCCAGCTCTCTTGTGGAGTCTCCCAATACCGTCTGGACTTAGCTAAGTGACCAGCATTGGCCAGCATGGCCTCAGATAGCATATGACAAGCAGAACTTTGAATTTAGCCCTTCAGCTTTAAGGAAGCTCAGTAGTCAAGGAGAGAGAAAATCACAGTCCACGGCCACAGTCCCAGCTTGGCTCCCAGGAGATTAAGGATGAGGTGTGGCTGTGCCTGCCTAGCCATCCCAGCACCTCGGCAGAAATACAGAATCACAGAACTGCCCGGTCAACCCACAGAGTCATGAGAAATGGTAAACTGTTGTTTTACTAGAGTGTTTCTTTCCCTGCAGCTATGGATGGTGACTGAAACATTGTCTGGTTAATTCAATTCGACTAATGTTTCTTGAGTGTTTATTATGCACAAAGCATGACTTCAGGAACTGTGTGATGACTCACAGCCACGTGACTAGCTGGGGAGAGTGGGTGGAAGAGGGAGAGATGGAGGGCTCTGAAGGACCTTGTGGGTCCCTGGTTGATCTGCAGGAGCAGATGTAATGACCAGACAAAGCTTTAAAATGAAACTCTAGTGCTACTAATGGGCCATTTGCTGGCCATCAAAACAGATGTAAAAGCAGATTTTTAAAGTGAGACCATTTCCTTCTCCAGGGGATCTTCCCCAACCAAGGAGCAAACCCAGGTCTCCTATTTGGCAGGCAGATTCTTTTCCACTGAGCCACCATGCGTATCTACGCTGAGCCACCTGGGAAGCCCATACATACATATCTATGCTGAGTCCCTTCACTGTTCATCTGAAACTACCACGACATTGTTAATCAGCTATATCCCAATGCAAAATAAGAAGTTTAAAGTTTGGGGAAAAAAATAAAGTGAGACCAAAATTTAAGCTAGGATCTTAGCACCAGAATGATTGGCTATTTAGGGACAGACCTCAGACAGCTAGGTGACAGGAGGAAAGTCTAGATGTAACCCCTAGTGAGAAGACCCATGTTAACCCAGACACCTGAGCTTTCTAGAGTGACACAGACTTCAAATTTGCCTCCTTTTCATCACTGTTATTATGCTGGTGAGGCTGCTGCTGAGCAAAGCTCTGGGTAGATGAAGCTCAGGAAGAAATAGCAAAATACCGAGTGCCTCTGCAACACAGAGGGAGCTGAAGAGGTAAAGACACTGACCACCCATCTTTGAGAAAGACAGTGATGCCGCTTTGGGTGCTGACAGGAAAATCCAGCACACAGATTATCTAGAGGGTGAGTGCAGTGCGTAAAGAATCTGCCTTCAGTGCATTAAATGCAGGAGATGCAGGTTCGATCCCTGGGACGAGAAGATCCCCGGGAGAAGGAAATGGCAACCCACTCCAGTATTCTTGCCTGGAGAATCCCTTGGACAGAGGAGCCTGGGAGCTACAGTCCACGGGGTTCCAAAGAGTCAGACACGACTGAAGCAACTGAGCACGCACTCATGTTGGAAGAAAAGAAAGAAGGCTATAAGACTGTCCGATATTTCTAGGTTGGGGAGGTAAGAAGCCTACAGAAGGGTCTGAGAAGCTGCAGTCAGAATAGTGGGGAGAGAACCAAGAGAAAGCCATCCCTCAGGATTAAAGGTTTTGGAGGGGTTGGTTGTTGAGAAGTGAGAAAGACAGGATGTGGCGATCACTGGCAATCTTGATGTCAGGCTTTCAATGGACGATGGGTATGGCGGTCTGACAAGAACGTTCAGGAGACAGGTGGATTTCTCAAGGAAGTTAGCCATCCTAGGGAGCAGAGAAATGGATCAGTAACTGGAAGACAGAGGCATATTTTTACCCAAGATGTAAGGTATTTCAACAAGGTTGCATACTAATAGGAATAATCTGGCAGAGAGTAAGCCATGGGAAGAGACAAGTTAAGGGTTAGGGCTAGAAGCATTATCCTTGGGGAGGTGAGAAGACAAAAATTTAAGGGACAAATGAAGAGTGGTTTCTTAGGTAAACGTACACATAGTTTGGGAGTTCCCTGGTGGCCTAGTGCTTAGGATTCCAGGCTTTATTGCTGTGGCCTGGTTTCAATCCCTGGTCTGGGAACTGAGATCCTGAAAGCCATGTGGCTAGACAAAAAACAACAACAACAAAAACCCCCACACAATTTGCCCTTCCTGTGGCTCCATTTCCTTATCTGCAAAATAAAAATGATAATATATCCATCACACAGGATTTCGATGAGGGTTAAGTGCATTGACCTATGTAATGTACTTAGAACTGCTCTTGGAATAGTAAGCACTCAATACAATGTTAGTTCTCTGTCTTCTTATCATTACGGTCCATTGCAACAGCAGGAAGACAGAAGATAGGACCACAGGATACAGATGGATCTGGTGATGAGTGGATGACAATTCCTGTGAGCTTGTACTTTTCTACTGAAATAAGAAGCAAGATCTCCAGTGACAGGAGGAGTCATGTTGCCAGGGGAGTGTCACGGGGTCAGGAGTCAGGCTGTGGGCCTCTTGAGCAATATGGTCATAACGTTAAAGGAAGACCCCTCAGCATGGCTGTGTATTTCTCTGCATCGATAGTCAGCTGCTTAGATGCAGGTGTGCAGTAGGTGGAGAGTTGGATTTGACTATATCTGAGGGTTTTCCTGGTGAGTGTTATATAGGAAGAGACTGGTTAAGGGAGTTGTGGTAATAACAACAGGTCATAGAATCTAAGCTAGACAGGAAGGAAGTGAGGATATTAAGGGGAGGGGAAGGCAGAGGGGAGGAGAAAGCTGGTGGGCCTCCTGATCAGAGGTCCTAGCATGGAAGTGTTGGAATGGGAAGCTTGGGCAGGTAAGCCCCAATGATGGGAAGCTGTGGTCAGAGACTGGGATGGTGGAAATCAAGAATTTAGAGCTGATGTTGTTTTGGTGATGACAAGGTAGGACGTGACCTTGAGGTGAGAGGCTGGGCTGGGGGAGGAGAAGATAGAGGATCTGAGAGGGTGAGGGTGGAGGAGGGCAGGGTGGGGGTGGTTTTCAGTGTGTATGTTGACGTTGCCAGGAAGCAGACAGGAATCAGTGGGCCAGGTGTAAAGTCATTTGTGAATAAGGCTGCATGACTGCAAGTGGGTGAATGACCACAGAAAGGAGGGGCAGTGGAAGGCAGAATAGTCAGATAGCACATTCTCCGAACGAGCTGGGTTGCTTTACTGTTTTGTTGGTTTGCTTTTGTTTTGGAGGGAGGAGAAGCAACGTTCTAGAAGTGGCAAGGAAGAACAGGAGAGCACTTGTTTTACTCTGGGCCCAAGCACATGGGATGTGGAAAAACAAACAGCAGGCACCACATAAGAGGCTACAGCGGATACAGCGTCCTCTAAGGGCAGCCACGGTTCCACTGAGGTCAGAAGGGAGAGAGCCTTCCAGGAAGCAGTCCCACACAGAGGATTTGACCGAGGACTGAGTTCCTCAGGGCCCAGAACAGAGGTCCGGGGGATTGAGAAGGGTGATGTGGGTTAAGTCCAGGTGTTGATGGGGGTCATGGGAAGCTTAGGCTGAGACTAACTGAGGTGAGCAGAGAGGTAAGGCAGGGTTATTTTTAGGGACCAATTAGGAAGTTTCTTTGTGGCTTACCATTTGCCAAAGTATCTAGTGAAGATGGCCTGCACATCTGTCTAAGCAGCCTGGAGATCAAACATGTAGGGATTGGTTGCAATTACTAGGTGATGTTTTCTACCTGTGGTGCTGGAGAAGACTCTTGAGAGTTCCTTGGACAACAAGGAGATCAAACCAGTCAATCCTAAAAGAAATCAACCCTGAATATTCATTGGAAGGACATGAGTCTCAGCAAACTCAGGGAGATAGTGAGGGACAGGGAAGCCTGATGTGCTGCAGTCCATGGGGTCACAAAGAATCGGACACAACTGAGCGACTGAAAAACAACAAGCAGGCGACATGGCCAGAAGCAGCGTGGACTCAAAACAGTTAGAGACGAGAGAGTCTGGAGAGAACGTGGATGGGCAGAAGCTGCAGTCAGACATCGTGCAGGGAAATGGTCAGACACCTTGTGAATCCACGTCCGCTCAGTACATGCATTCTGGGTCATTAGAACGTGGGGATAAAATGGAGTCTATTGTAAGTCCAGCGGTTAGAGTTTCCCCGATGAAGGGGGTTTACCCTCTTGCCTGTGGTTGTGGCCCTTCACAGTCATTTATTCATAAATAAATATTGACAGAAAGAGCCATGTTGGTTAAGATATTCTTTGGAATTGAGATCGCATGATGGTCTTGAGACAGGCAGATTTTAACGTTTCTGGCAATGACCTCCCAGGATCAGCAGAGTGGAGTTGTCAGCAGTAGCTTTTGTCAGAATTAAAGTAGAAAATATAAAATTAAAGTATAAAGAATACTGGTGTTGGGGCCAAAGCCTCTATTTCTTTAGTCATTGGTTTCTGAGCAGGCACATCACACAGCCCTACGAGGGCTGGAGGAGGTTTCTAGTTGCATGAGTCTGCACCAAAAGGCCAGTATGGAGCCCGGCTCCCCTAGATTGGGTAGAACAGGCGAGCTGAAGTCCAGTTACCCTTGGGAACCCCGGGCACCACATTTTTCCATAATGCTTGCCAGACTCCCGGCCGGGGCAAGGTGACTGTTTCCAGGTGGCCCAACACTGCTGGTCAGGAGGAGCTTTCAGTGATGTTGCAAATTTGGCTCTTATATTTCAATACCTGTGTGGAGTTGATATTCCTGATGGCAAACATCACTTAAGGCTTCTGGTGCAGACAGTGGCAAGTGGATGCTGAAAGACAGAGCCCTTTCCAGATGGAGAAAAGGTGTTTAGCAAATGAACAAAAGTGGGGAGGCTGAGGGTATGTTTGGAAGAGAGAAGGAATCTAGTCCTGTAGCCACCGACTCTGTGAAGGAAGCCAGAGTCTGGATAGGATTTGGAGAGCTGGGAATGCAAGGTGTGGTCTTTCCATATATCATTATCAAAGCCTCTGGCTTTCTTCCTCATGTGGGAGGGATCCAGGTAAAGACTGGGAGGAAAAGGATTGAGTAAGTTCCATTTCAGCCTGTGAAGTTAGTTTTCAAGTCCAGTGAACAGTAATTTTTTTAAAAAAAATAGTAATTTTTTTAGAGGTAATATGTACTCAGAGCTGAACTCAGTCCTTCCTTCCATGCTAAGTCGCTTCAGTTGTGTCTGACTTTTTGCCACACCATGGACTGTAGCCCACCAGACTCCTCTGTCCATGGGATTCTCCAGGCAAGAATACTGGAGTGAATGGGTAGCCATTCCCTTCCTTAGGGGATCTTCCCCACCAAGGGATCGAACTCGTGTCTCTAATGTCTCCTGCATTAGCAGGTGAGTTCTTTACCACTAGCACCACCTGGGAGGCCCTACTCCTTCCTTCAGTTCAGTTCAGTTCAGTCGCTCAGTGGGGTCCGACTCTTTGCGACCCCTTAGACTAGTGAAAACTCATCCATTCTGAACCAGGAGGGAGGGCGATCATTCCTCATCCTGGGTGAGGTCTGAACGGGAGCAGGCTCTTGGCTTCTTCTCAGCCAGGGTAAGGGGGACACCTTCACACCTACTCAGGAACAACTGGATGGGGAGAGACTAGGTGGGGGCAGAAATGTAGGAGAAGGGAAGAGGGTGAGAGAGGAGTGACTCTAGGGGTTTTCAAGCAGCAGAATTCCATTCCTCTTCCGCAGTGCAGCTTGCACAGAAGCCTAGGACTGGGTTGATGAAGATGGCTGCCCTGGGGGACGATGGGAGCACTTCTGCCCCTTCCTCCGCAGTTCAGGGGTATTTAGTACATTTGTATCCTTGTGCGACCATCACCACCATCCACCCCAGAACCTTGTCATCTTCCCCAACTGAAACTGTCTCCTTTAAACAACAACCTCCCAGCCCCCTCCCGAGACCCTGGCAATCACCCTTCTGCCCCTAGTTGCCATGAGTCTGCAGCAAAGGCCAGCATGGAGACCAGCGCCCCCAGTGACTCCTTGTGGGCACCCAGGCGGCAGCCACCGAGGGTCCCAGTCAGCCGTTACTGGAGTTGAAAACCCACTGGTTTTCAGTTGGTTTTCCTCTTAGCAAAGAAGGAACATTTTTAGAATTTTCATCTTCAAAATCCTGTGACTTATTCAGCCTTAAAAAGGAGGGAAATAATAGTACTTGCTACATCATGGATGAAGCTTGAAGATCTTACTCCAAGTGAACAAGTGAGATGCAAAAGGACAAATACTGTACGATTCCCACATACCTGAGGTTCCCAGAGGAGTCAGCTTCATAGAGATGGGAGGTAGAAGGGTTGTTGCCAGGGGCTGGGGAGGGGCCTGGGGGGAGAGCTTGTTGTTTAATGGGGACAGTTTCAGTTTGGGAAGATGTTAAGGTTCTGGGGTGCATGGGGGTGATGGTAACACAAGGATGTGCACTTACCTTAGGATGGGAAATGGTGTGTCGGTTTTATTTTACCATATTATAACAAAATCTACGGTCAGGATTTGGTGATGAGCAGAAGTGAGTGACTGCTACAGTGTCATTTGAGAGCTTCTCCCCAGTGACACTTTTAGGCCGGGAAACAGGTAATCTCAGTGCCTGGCTCCTTGCAAGCTTCCCAACCAGGCCGCCAGCGACCCCGCATCCAGGCAGGAGGTGCCAGCGCCGCCTAGAGGTGATGCCGCCCAGTGCAGCCCACGCCGAGGGCCCGCTCAGAGCTACAAACATGACCCCACAGACAGCTCCCCCGTCCCGTTCCTTCTCTTGTTTCTGATATTTCTTCTTTCAAATCCTGTGCCGAATTAGAAGAAGGTTCGCTGGGATTACATAAAAACCTCTTTCTAGCTGTCGTTCGACCGGTAAGCTCCCTGACACCCAGAGGTGGAGTGCAGAACTCTGTGTCTAGAGCCCCAACTGTCCTCAAACCATTCTAACGTCTCCCCATGATAAGTCAGCAGCGCCCCCGGAGTGCTTAGGACACGGAGCTGGAGACAGAAGCCTCCAGGACTCCCAGGGAAAAGGAGGACAAGCTCCTGACTGCCAACATCTCAGGTCCCTAAATTACAGGCACACACATGCAACAGAAATCATTATTATATAAAGGCATTGGAAGAAAAGCTATGGCCAACCTAGACAGCGTATTAAAAAGCAGAGGCATCACTTTGCCGACAAAGGTGCATATAGCCAAAGCTATGGTTTTTCCAGTAGTCATGTGTGGATGTGAAAGTTGGACCATAAAGAAGGCTGAGTACCGAAGAATTGATGCTTTCAAACTGCAGTGCTGGAGAAGACGCTTGATAGTCCCTTGAACAACAAGCAGATCAAACTAGTCAATACTAAAGGAAATCAACCCTGAGTATTCACTGGAAGGACTGATGCTGAAGCTCCAATATTTTGGCCACTTGATGCAAGGAGCCAGTTCTTTGGAAAAGACCCTCATTCTGGGAAAGACTGAAGGCAGAAGGAGACTGAGACAACAGAGGATGAAAAGGTTGGATGGCATCACTGACTCAATGGACATGCTGCTGCTGCTGCTGCTAAGTCACTTCAGTCGTGTCCGACTCTGTGCGACCCCATAGACGGCAGCCCACCAGGCTCCCCCATCCCTGGGATTCTCCAGGCAAGAACACTGGAGTGGGTTGCCATTTCCTTCTCCAATGCATGAAAGTGAAAAGTGAAAGTGAAGTCGCTCAGTCGTGTCTGACTCAGCGACCCCATGGACTGCAGCCCACCAGGCTCCTCCATCCATGGGATTTTCCAGGCAAGAGTACTGGAGTGTGGTGCCATCACCTTCTCCGTCAATGGACATGAGTTTGAGCAAACTCCGGGAAATAGTGAAGGACTGGGAAGCCTGGTGGGCTACAGTCCATGGGGTCAAAAAGAATCAGACACGACTAAATGACTAATACTACTAATTTCTATGGTAACTCTATTTTTTTTCATTTTTTATTATTTTTTTAACTTTTATTTTTACTTTATTTTGCTTTACAATACTGTATTGGTTTTGCCATACATTGACATGAATCAGCCACAGATGTACATGAATTCCCTATCCTTTTTAAAGACTATTTGGAGGTATATCCAAATTCTAACAATTCTGAACAACCAGAATTATTAAATATTTTAAAGGAAGCATTGTATTACTTTTAAGTTTACTGACTAGTAGCAAATTGCTGCCACAGATTCTGAACAGCACCTAGGCCTCTTTCTGTTGCAGGTGCTAGAAAACTCCAAGCCTTCTTGGCTTAAGGAAAAGAAAAGATGATGTGTTTTCTCATCAGAAGCTGGATGACAAGGCAGATTGCAGTTTCCTCTTGGTGTAGGCCCTCAGCTGATTCTCCGAGGACCCTGCACTTTGTAATCTTTAAGCTCTTACAAAAAAAAGGAAAAGTGCATGAACAATGCACAGGTTGGGAAAAAAAATTTACGTGCACTATTTACTCAGCAAAGATGAAAAATGTACACAATGAAGCATTAATGTAAAACAATGTAATACAATGTAAAATGAGAATCATTTCAGGTCAACAAAGAAAACAACAAAAAAAGCTGATCTCTTTGGAAGAGATCAGCTAACACCACAGTCAGCTCTGGAACTCTCTATGGGGCTCTCACAATTCCTCCTTCTGAGCTAAAAACCACCAGATCCCACCCGCTCCCCGTTGACTGTTTGCTTGGACTCATCTCCAAGTCTCCACCTTGGCTTGGCTCCAAGACACTTGAAAGCAGGGCAGGTAGGAAGTGACAGGGAGGAGAATATGACAGATAGATGGTGTCTTAGCCTGAGTTCTTCAGAAACACTGCCTGAGGCCCGAGTCAATAGGTCACTGATTCATGAGGCATTATACTCCCAGGGAACAAGGAAAGAGGGGTGAGGTGGGAGAGGATGGAGAGCCATCCAGGATGTGTGGCCCATCAGCCTCCACTGAGTGAGTGCTTGTCATGTGGGGCCATGTTCCCTCAAGATGTAAAAACAGATGTTTCAGGGCAACTGCTCCAGAATAGAGGAAGGGAGGGACTTCCCAGGTGGCGCAGTGGTAAAAGAATCCTCTGGCCAGTGCAGGAGACTCAAGAGACATGGGTTTGATCCCTGGGTTGGGAAGATCCCCTGGAATAGGAAATGGCAACCCACTCCAGTATTCTTGCCTGGAAAATCCCATGGACAGAGGAGCCTGGCGGGTTCCAGTCCATGAGGTTGCAAAGAGTTGGACACGACCGAGCCCACAGGCACATGTGTGCACAGAGGAAGGGAGAATTTATCCTCTGTCTCGTGTGTCTTATGGGGCTTAATTTTCTCCACGGGTGTGTTAACGCTCCCACACTTTGGGCTGGGCAGGCGTGGGCACCTGGTGGGCCGTGTACATCTCATGTGGTGGCACCAACTGGGCAGGGACACAGGGCGTGGGCAAGATGAGGCACGTAGGACTGTGCCACATGGAGCTGGTCAGAGCACACGCAGAGCTCATGGTTGCACGGTGACTGGTAAGAACAGTGGCAAGGGCCCCGAGGAGGATGAGGTCAAGATGTCAGGAGTGGCAGTGCAAGAGCCGTCTGGCTACAGAGGAAGACAACGAACTCAGTGGATGCCAAAGGGGAAGCGGGGGGGATGCATTGCAAGATTGGGATTGACATACATACATTATGATACCATGTACAAAATAGATCGGAGGCGGGCATGGCAGCCCACTCCAATATTCTTCCCTGGAGGATCCCGTGGACTGAGAAGCCTGGCAGGTTACTGTCCGTAGGGTCACAGAGTCGGACATGACTGAAGCGACTCAGCACGCACACAAAATAGATAGCTAATGAGAACTGACTATATAGCACGGGGAACCCTACTCAGTGCTCTTGATGACCTAAATGGTAAGGAAATCCCAAAGGGAGGGGATATATGTGTATGCATAGTTGATTTCCTTTGCTGTACAGCAGATACAAACAGCACAGAGCAACTACGCTCTAATAGGAGCTTTTTTAAAAAGAGCTGTCGGAATCACAGAACTCTCTAAAGAGAATTGGCTAGAGAAGTGAGGAAGGCAGGGGAAGAGGTTATAGGGGCAGAAGTGCCCTGAGGCTCCGAGGAGGGAGCGGGCGTGGGGTCAGCTCTGGGGATGGTGAGGGAAGGTTTTAAGAAGAGGAGAGAGCAGGGGAACCGGCATAATTCGTGGACCAGACACTCCATCTGTCCTGGGGCTCGAACCAGACCCCAAAGCGGGGAGACCATCTTGGCAGATTATCCCCTTTATTAAACCAAACATCCTTGTAATTTTGTTGTCAGTATTCATTTGTTTTGTGAAAACCTTTCCTCGTAAAATATGTCACAGTAAAACTTGGCTCAGCCCAGATGGAATTCTCAGGAATTCCAAACCAGTGAAATCTGAATCGCATGCACATACAGAGCTGGGTCCTGAGGACGCAGGGGCCCCCTGGGGATGCAGGACTCACAGTGGCGAGCAGGTCAGGCAGGGCTGGATGAGAAAAGACTCTCGAGGGAGGGACGGGCTGTGCTGAGCTGAGAGGGATGGAGGCTGGCAGGAGGAAGCTGGGGGACACTCAGCCCATGGAGGAAAAGGACCCGAAAAGAGGCCATTCTACAAATCTGCATCTGCTTCTGACAGGGAGAATTAGTCATTTTCTCTTAAAGATGACTTCAGGGGTAAGTCAGGAAGAGAAAAACAAGTATATATTAATGCAGATATGTGGAATCGAGAAAAGCGGTATAGACGATCTTATTTGCAAAGCAGAAATAGAGACACAAATGTGGAGAACACGTGGATGGACACCAAGGGGGAGTGGGGGCCGGATGAACTGGGAGATGGAGGTTGACATATGTCCACTGGTGTGCGCATAGCTCAGTCGTGTCCGACGCCCTCCAACCCCATGGACTGTGGCCTTCCAGGCTCCTCTGTCCTTGGGATTTCCCAGGCAAGAATACTGGAGTGGGTTGCCATTTCCTTCTCCAGGAGATCTTCCCAGCCCAGGGCTCAAACTTGAGTTTCCTGCATCTACTATGTATAAAATAGATAACTAATGAGAACCTACTGTGTATCTCAGGGAGCTCTACTCAGTGCTCTGTGGCGACCTAGATGGGAAGGAAATCCAGAAAAGAGGGGATATATGTGTACATACTGCTGATTCATTTTGCTGTACAGCAGAAACTAACACAACATTGTAAAGCAACTATACCCCCCAAAATTTTAATTAAAAAAAAGATGACTTGAGGGGATGTTCTGGCAGAGGGACCTGTACTGGAACGCAGAGCAAACCAGGCCAAGTGACTTTCTTCTTTGTCATCGCTGCCCTCTCCAGGGCCCCAGGTGCCCATCGAATCACTCCCAGCCATTCTTTCTCCATCTCAGAGAGAGGCTGGGGTGAGGCTCTCGGCTTGAGGCACACTAAATCGACCAGCAGTTTGGGAGTTTCTCAAAGGAAGGCCAAGTCAAAACCCACACCGAGGGGAGAAGGCCCATCTGTATTCCTGGTGTACAGTCCTCAGGGATGAGTGAGATCCCGGGTCCCTTGGAAGGAGAGTGACAGGGGTGGCTGCCCAGGATTGTCTCTGGTGAGGCTGTGAGGAAGGTGGGGCTTATCTGGGGGTCTCTAGGCCACCTCTGCTGAGCCTCTTCTTTTGGGTGACTGCTCTTTCAGTCTTGGCAGTTTCTTGGCTTTAGCACTGAATGTTCCACATCTCAGGAAACCCCTCCAATCTGGGGAAGCCTGCCTAGTTGGTCACCCCACCTCCTCCTCCCTTCCAGAAGCCCTTTTTTTGTGAGGCCAGAGACCCACCCTCCCCCAAAAGCTCTACGAGTTCCCCCAAAGCTCTACGAGTTTCCCAAAACTAATTAAAGACATGCTTCACAAAGGCCAACACCAGCACAGCCAAGGAGGTGACACAGATGGGAGAGATTTACATCACTCATCATTCTTTATATTATTTATCACGGGTAGAAATGCCCAATTTGTTTCACAAAAGCTCCTTAAGTTGTGTTCTTTCTGCATTGTGCTTGCATATTAAATATGTATGATGACATGCGTGATCACCCTTGGGCTCCGCTTTGGGGAGACAACCGGAAGCAGTGGGATTTATGCCCCTGGAGAAGCTTCGCCCCATGGGAAGGGGCCCCTGTGGGTTACTGCTTGGAGGGATGGTGCTTCTGAGGGACCAGGCATCCCGATTCTTCAAGAAGATGGAATTTTCAAATGTTATATGAAATCTGTTTTGAAATCAGGATGCACAATGGAATAGTTTTAAAGACACAATGGGGTCCAGCTTTGTGGGGGAAAACCAAAACCCATTCACGAGTCCTGTCCAGCCCACAGGCTGCTTGTTTGCACGCTATGGATTAAACTTCCCAAGCAGTCACTGCAATTCTCCTCCCGCCACTGTCCCTGAATCGTGACATCAGCACCTTGACATTTCAAGCCTTGTCCGCAGACAGCTGCTAGTTTTCAGAAACGGTCCCTGCAGCGGCAGGGAGGCACAGCCCAGCCCTCACTTTCCCTTGGCCTTTGCCCACTGTGCTGTCTTCCAAGGGACCGCCATGGACACGCCTGCAGCCCCGGGCACATCTGCTCTCTCACCCCTCCAGACCCATCAAAGGAACAGAGGGATGAGAAATGAATGAACCGTCTTGTCTCATGTGGGAGGAGGTACCATCACCCTCCACCCTCTCTACGCTTCCATAGAGATGCCAGAGCTGAGACCAGCTCCTCAGCTTAGAGCTCCCACCTCCAGCTGAACAGGGAGGGTTGTACCTCCAGGGTCAGGTCCAGGGAGCCTCCTCAACAGGCAGAACCTTATGCCCTCCAGTCTGGAGAGAAATCATCTGAGGATCGAGCTATTAACATGGTGTGGAGGAGGCCTTCTCTGGAAATTTATGATTCTAGTTTAAGATAGGAGAGGAGGAAGGGAGAGAAAAACAACTTTGCTCTTAAATACAGTCAAAAGAATTTCTTGTTGAAATTCTTGTTCATTTCTAGGTGGTGCAGAAGGTACTATCTCCTTCAGCACAAAAGTAATTATCATCATCGTCATCATGCCAGTCTGGGATTGCTCAGCTCATGGGCCAATGTGATAGGCTAACCATCTGTGGATGCTTTGTGAAAATAATCATTAAAAACTAATTTCCAAGATCACATCATAATGGGAAATGAGCTTATGATGCTGTGTTAACTGGGATCTGCATCTTATGACTGGGAGCCAGCAGTTACATCATGATATTCAATGAGTCAGTGAAATTGGGTCTGAAAACCAAGTTTGTGTCTATACCCTAACACCCTGAATGGACACCCTGAATGTGCCTGATCTCGCTTAAAAGCAAGGATCAGCTTCCTGTGGTTGTTAATCCATGCTCAGATCTGGGCATTGCTTTTGTTCATAAGAGAGAGGCTAAAACATTTGCCAACATCATCTTACAGGTCTTGGAAAAATGACCCAGTGTGTGGTTAGCATCAGAAAGCAAAGGGTAAGGCCTCCCATTTCATATGTAGGGAAATGAGACCCAGAGATACCCCCAGTGCCCAAGTCCAGCAGCCCAGGGATCTTCTTGGAAAGTGGAAAGTCACCCAGTCCTGATGCCATTCTAGGCGTGGTGCCTGAACTCCGGAGATTACATTGGATGACTACCTGGCCATTTTGTCAGCTTTCCCCTTAAATTTAGGCTTCCTTCTTCAATCTCCATGGGACATATTAGCCTCTTTCCTTTACGACTTCAAACACATTCCTGATAGACAACCTCTTCTCTCAGTATTTTTAAATGTTATATAATTCCTTTACTTACAAATAGCCTAACATATCAGTTGGACTAATGATGAATGATAGCCTGAGTGGATCAAATATTTTAAGATTTATGTGAATTCAATGGATATTTCCGCATGGATAGGTTTGCATTTATGCCACAATGACTGGAAAATTGAGTGAAGGATAAATCGAACATCAGATGAATAACGATAAACCAGGTCAAGCAACCTCACTTCTGTGTTATTGCCTCCTTCACTAAACCCCGCTGGAGAGTGAAGAAGGCCTGGGGTCTGCTTTAGTCCCAGAGTTGAATCTGGTTTTCTCTCTTGTCTCGTGTACATGTATGTACACACACACACACACACACACACACCCCTATTCCCTTTAACAGGTGCTCGGTCAATATCGGTACACTGAATGGATCTGAGAGTTACCAAGCAGATCTATGTCAGATGAACAAGTCACACAGTAACTGCACTTCATTAAAAAAAAATCCAAGAGTTCATCTTTAATGTGCCATGTATTTACAGAACATTCTGCTATGAGCTATGGTGATTTTTTTTTAAAGCATAGTTTTTGACCTTAAGGATTTTATAGCTACATCAGCCAGGGTTGAACCACAGGCAGAAGCAGTCGGATAGATAGACAGGTGATAGATGTCGGTCAGACAGATGGATGGACAGATAGATAGAGGGACCCATGAATCTAACACAAGGAATTCACTCTTGCAATTGTTGGGGCTGGTTTTGTGTGCGTGTGTGCATGTGTGTGTGTGCACGTGTGCTCAGTTGTGTCCAACTCTTTGTGACCTCATGGACTGCAGTCCTCCAGGCTCCTCTGTCCACGGAATTCTCTAGGCAAGAATACTGGAGTGGGTTGCCGATTCCCATTCCAGGGGATCTTCTCGACCCAGGGAACAAACCTGGCTCTCCTGTGCTGGCAGGCGGATTCTTCATCACTGCACCACCAGGGAAGTGGTTAAGCTCTAGATCTAAAGTCTATTGAGGCAGCCTGTCAGGAAGGGAAGATTAGGAGCAGTTGGGACCCCACGGGCATGGGCTGAAACTAGTGTCCAAAGGGAGGAATCTCTTCAACTGATTAAGTAAGGGCCTCCTAGCGTAATTTCCCTAATTTAAAGTCTGACTTTGATAACTACTCAAAGTCCCTTCATAGCACTAGATACACGTTTGGTCAAATACCTGGGGGAAGGGTGTGTATGCTACAAAATTCCTGCAGCTCGCCTTCCTCAGCCCTCAGCAGAGAGTGTCTCCTTCAGCCCAGCCTCTCACATACTTGCAAGGGAATTCTTGGGCATGTAATTTAGTCTGGTCAAGTGGACACACCACAGAACCAGCATAACAGCATAGTTCAAACAAACAAAAGAACAAAACATGAACACCCAAAACAAGGCCACGGGCCTACAAAAATGAGCAGGGTCTAAAGCAGGCACTCCGACAAGTCCATCTGTGATCTCATTTCCTCTGGCCCTTGAAGGAACAGAGGTCCCTCAGTTTGGCTGAAATGAGGGATGGAAGAGTCACAGGGCTGGCCACACTCAGAAGGCAACAGGCTCACTGAACTCCAGCTTCACCATCTGGGATCCTTGCCGGTGGGGAGCAGGCGCTTGTCGTTTTGTACAATAACAACCGTAAACTATATAGTGAAACATATTGAAAATGTCCACAACGGCGCCTCAGGGCACGGTGAGACCTATCAAGCATGAAGTTTTCTCAGCAAACTGCACCTCTTCCCGGTTGGAGCATGTCTGTTTTGATTTTTGTGCCAGGCCAGGGACGGAGTGTTTTTCTTTTGCTAATCGGCCCCTGCTGTTGATACCAATGGCTGTTGAAACTTGTCTGATGCTGAAACATGAATCCAAAGATCCACCCTGGATGCCAGGGCCTTGGTCACATCCACTCTTACTGCAGGGTTGAGGGAAAAGGGCAGTACCACATTCTTTGCCATGAAACACTCCATCAGGCCACAGAGTTCCAAGAAAGCACGTTTAAAACAAGGAGGGTGGGGAGGAACCACCGCTCTCTGGGCCCAAGGTAGTCATTTCTTAGCACACACTGTGTCCTTGGTGAGAAAGCATTGGGGCATTATTGCTCTGCCCGCTTGCAAGTGTTTGGAGCTTACCCTGATCTAATTAAGTGTCTGTTTACCCTTAGGCCTGGCACTTTCTCTGGATGAGGCAACAGCTGCAACACTACAAGAAGCCACACGAAGGGCAAAATATTTGTTGGTTGCAGCTATTTTCAGCCTTGCCAGAGTAAATAATGATGGGCTTAGCCCTACTGGCTCATTTAAAAAGTGGGTCTTGAAAGGTGCTAGCCTACACGTGTCACTGCCCATGGTCTGAGACAGTGTTGTGGGCCTGCTGGAGAACACCAGTTGGGAGAAAGTGCTGGAGCCTGACCTTCTCCACTTGAATCAGATGGGCTGGAGACGGATTGCAGGTTTGGTCCCATTTAGGTAGTGTTCAAAGCAGTGTCATCAGTCTTATAGTGTATATCCTTTGCCAGCGACAAGGCTGGGGAGCGGTCTAGAGACCATTATATTTTCCCCAGAAGGATGTGTGAAAACGAAGAGAAAATCAAGGAGGAACACATTGTAAACTCTTAAGCTGAGCAAACTCTGGGAGATAGTGAAGGACGTGGGAGACGCATGCTGCAGTTTATGAGGTCGCGAAGAGCCAGACGTGATTTAGTGACGGGACAGAAACAATTTGCTTAGGTAGGTTCAAAGAAACTACAGGTTTAACCTGGAGAAGAGGCACCATTAGAGAGAGACTCACTCACAGTTTTGTACTGTTGGGGGAGCCTTCCATCTACTCTGAGTGAGGTTGCAGGGAAGTAGGTTGCAAGTCAATATAAGGAAGGATTTCCAAACCTGTGGTGAGTTCCCACCCTCGCCTCCATCTCCATCACGAATCGGGCTCCCACGGCAATGACTTGTTAAGGCAGTTTCATGGGAGGCTGGACCAGCTTGGTTGTGGGGTACCTTCCAAGCCAACCTTCACATCAGTGTGACTCAAGTGAAAAACAAAACAAAAAAAACCTGGCTGATCACAGATTCATCCCATACTTATCCATTCCACATATGATAGATCAATCAGTGTCAGGAAGGAGATTTAGAGGGGTCATCAGTGGTTTCATGTCAGAGTTTCTTAAAAAATAATTAATTAGTTTATTTTAATTGGAGGCTAATTACAATATCGTGGTGGTTTTTGCCATACATCGTCGTGAACCAGCACCCCCGTCCCAAATCCCCCTCCCACCTCCCTCCCCACCCCATCACTCAGGGTCATCCCAGTGCACCAGCTTTGAGTGCCCTGTTTCATGCATTGAACTTGGACTGGCGATCTGTTTCACATATGATAATATACGTGTTTCAATGCTGTTCTCTCAAATCATTGCATCCTCTCCTCCTCCCACAGAGTCCAAAAGTCTTTTCTTTACATCTGTGCCTCTTTTGCTGTCTTGAATATAGGGTCATTGTTATTATCTTTCTAAATTCCATATATATATGTTAATATGCTGTACTGGTATTTTTCTTTCTGGCTTACTTCACTCTGTATGATAGGCTCCAGTTTTATCCACCTCATTAGAACTGATTCAAATGCATTCTTTTTAATAGCTGAGTAATACTCCATTGTGTATATGTACCACAACTTTATTTTTTTTTTATTTTAATTCCCTCCCACCGCCCCCTCCCCACAACATCTCTCTGGGTCATCCCCGCGTACCAGCCCCAAGCGTGCCATATCCTGCATTGGACATAGACTGGCAGTTCGATTCTTACATGATATTATATATGTTTCAATACCATTCTCCCAAGTCATCTCACCCTCTCCCTCTCCCACTGAGTCCAAAAGTCCATTATACACATCTGTGTCTTTTTTGCTGTCCTGCATACAGGGTCATCATTGCCATCTTTCTAAATTCCATATATATGTGTTAGTATACTGTATTGGTGTTTTTCTTTCTGGCTTACTTCACTCTGTATAATTGGCTCCAGTTTCATCCATCTATGGTACCACAACTTTATATCCATTCGTCTGCTGATGGACATCTAAGTTGCTTCCATGTCCTGGCTATTGTAAACAGTGCTGCGATGAACATTGGGGTACACGTGTCTCTTTCGATTCTGGTTTCCTCGGTGTGTATGCCCAGCAGTGGGATTGCTGGGTCATAAGGCAGTTCAATTTTCAGTTTTTAAAGGAATCTCCACACTGTTCTCCAAAGTGGCTGTACTAGTTTGCATTCCCACCAACAGTGTAAGAGGGTTCCCTTTTCTCCACACCTGCTCCAGCATTTATTACTTGTAGACTTTTTGATGGCAGCCCTTATGACTAGCACATGTCAAGGTTTTTTGACTTCTCTCAAATGCTTCTTTTCACACTAATAGTAAGCTAGTTAACCAATGTCACTGTTGTGTAAGTTTTGTGTTTGTGCACTCAGTTGCTCAGTTGTGTCTGACTCTGCGACCCCATGGACTGTAGCCCACCAGGCTCCTCCTCTGCAAGAATACTGAAGTGGGTTGCCATTTCCTTCTCCAGGGGATCTTCCCAACTCAGGGCCTGAACCCGCATCCCTTGCATCTCCTGCATGGTGTAAATTAAAATCTCAAAATTATACCCATGGGTTTTTAGTCAAAGGTCCAAAATAATTTTATTAATTTGGTGGGTTTGAAACTAAAAGGATAATGAAAATATAGCCCTCTGAAGAGTGTGGGGGGCTTTTACATCCCAACGTCAAGAGAAATCATGACAGGAAAGCACCAGAGAGCCAGCAGTCCCAGTGACTGATAAATCGTCTCTGTAGCACGAGCCTGCCTTATCTTCTCCATAATTGGGAAGCATAATGCAATAGGGTAAGTGGGTAGAGCTGCAATTTTTAGGACCAGTTCAACCCCGGGCTCTGTCATAGGTTAGTGAGTCACCATGAGAGACTCTGGGTCAGTGTCCATACCTGCAAAATAGGAATGATGCCAGATAATGAAGGAAAATGAAACGACACACACGTCACACCCAGGCCATCAAGAGGCACTTACTAAACATCAGTCTCTTTCTACTCTCTTTTTTTATAGCATCTATGTTCCTGCCTACTGCTATTTTCTCAGGAAATCAAAGTGGAAGATTGTGATGGCTCTGTCTGACCCCCAGAGCACCGCTCCCTCATTGCTTGTTAGGGCTCTGCGAGAAGGATGGGTAAGACCGACAGACACGCACTTCAGCTGCACACCCACGGGAGAGGCAGCACGAGGCCGTCTCTGGACACCCATGGCTTATATAGTTGTGACAGACATGCCTCGTTCATACTCACACATACCTTGCATTCAAGGGTTTCTTTAACATTTGTAAAATTATTACATAGGTAAAAGATACACTTGGATAAAAAAAATTTAAACTACCCAAAAGCAAACAGGATGAAGTAAAATTCACCTATAATTACACCACCCAGAGAGAATTATTTTTAATATTAAGTAGGTATCCTTTGACATATATGTGTATAAGAAATATACATAGACATGTATGTAAGCAGGTATATAATCATATCTGCAGTTGAATTATACATGTATCTGATATGTATTCTGACTTAAAAATATTGTGAACAGAAAGTACAAACAATTCTGCCTCTGGGAAAACGTAATCTTAATGACGCATTCACCTATTCTCATTCTCGGCATGCATGCATGCTAAGTTGCTTCAGTCATGTCCAACTCTTTGTGACCCCATGGACTGTAGCCCATCAGGCTCCTCTGTCCATGGGATTCTCCAGGCAAGAATACTGAAGTGGGTTGCTATGCCCTTCTCCAATTCTCTCTCCATTAAGTGTCAAATCTGAGTGATAATTTTCAATAGGGAGAGAAGAGAGAAAAATTACTATATGTCCTTTCCTTAGCCCAAGGTTTCTTTTTCCCCTTTATAGAAGGCAGTTTCTTTTTATTGGCCAATCTGTAGGAGGGCTGGAACTTTTAAATCTAGAAATAGTGGGAAGGAGGCTTCCAATCAACAGTTTATGGTCTTTTTATTCCAGGAACTTCCTTCCTGGCTCTCGATAAAGACAGAACAGAATCTCAGTGTTCAGTAGGAGTGTTTAAGAACATAGGAGAGCCTCAAAGGAGAAGGTTTGGGGTATTATGTAGAATCAGGGGACCATCTGTCTCTAAATACACTGCAATGCTTGACAACAAGGAACAGCCATTTACAAGATGGACAGACAAATAAAATATGACAATGCGGACAAAGCCCTGTGCACTAGATGAGAAATGCTGCCAGAGATGAATAAGACAGCTTGATGCATGTCCCTCGTATTCTAGCCATAAAGATGGATGTTAGTGACCAGAATGCTCAACTGTTCACATTTGTGACTAATGATACGATGGCATATGGGCGTATATCCTGTGAGATGAATATTTTATATACTTAACCTTATTAAAACAGCTTGGGTTAGTAGATTCCTTCAGGCAGTTTTAAAGCACTAGTCTACATCCAGGAAGGAAACATCTTCTGGCTATTGTGTGAGCAGATGGGAAATGCTGAGAAAATCTGGAGATTAGACAACTTGGCAACTATGGTAGCCTATTAAATTGGTTTATACAGAGATGGATACTCACAATAAAATAGCAAGGTGTTTTCTGTTGTTGCCAGAATCTGCTTTCCTGGTACTTCAATTATAAAAGGAGGTACAAATACTCTGTAGATTTATCTTTGGGTGTGTGTTCTAAAGGGAGAGAAAGAAAAGGGAACTCAAGAGTTCTCACCTAATTCTAGGTCATCTTTGCTCTGCTTACAAGTTATCCTTCCATCTGCCTTATAACGCCCAGTCTTCCTGCTACTCTTACTCAAGAAGTGGTTGCGTATCCAGCATTCAACTTCAGAAACCATTATTTAATTCTTATTAATTATTAAATGGGCAGAACTGTGTCATTATTAAAGAACTGCTTTCGAACAAATTTATCTACTTCTAGAGCATACTTCCAATGGACCTCTTATTTTTAACCATCTAATCAGAGATCAAAGGTATCAAAAGTTGCTGATGATGTCAAATATGATCAATATCATTATATTCCATTTCAAAGGTTAACCTTAGATAGAAGCCACATACCCTCTTCAAGACATTTCATTGAGCAGAAAATTTCAGTCAGCACATTGATTGGTCTACCTATGTATCAAGCCGTTAACTTAGCTGACCTTCAAAGTCATCATCCAGTCTGCTTTGAAAAGATGCTTGCAAACACTATAGAGATCCTGCCAGCTTAGGTCTGGGTCTCCATCCTGTGGTTCTGCAATTATTCCCTCCCTGATGGCTGCAGCCAGGCTATCCTCACTAGCAGGCTCAGCAATGTACTTTGTCCCAGGAAGCAATTTTGGTCTAAGGCAGGAAGTATTTGGCCAGTTTCCTAACGTGATATTCTAAAAAGATAGATAGGTAGATAAATAGATAGATAATTGATAGATTATATGATACAATGATAGATAGATGATAGATAGATGATGTTATTTATCTATCTATCTATCGGTCAGTCTGACTCTTTCGTGACCCTGTTCATAAATAGATAATAGGTGATAGAACAGACAGATGATAGATAGTAGACAGACAATAGATGATAGAGAAGATAGATAGAGGATAGGTAGATAGATAGGGAGGCAGTGATGATACATAGATAGGAAGATAGATGGATACCGACAGGTAGATAGGTAAGGATACATGTGTGTACAGCTTGCCGTTGCTGCTAGTTTGGACAGATATTGCGGTACCCCAGCTGCACTAACCAAGCTTTCCTCTTAGCCTTTCTTGTAGGTGCTAGTCTAGGACTCAGTGCACTGCTAGTTCTGGGTGTCTACTTGGATCCCATTAGGTATTCCCCTGGGACCAGAGCTTGCAGCCTGTTGCCTGTCCTATGTACTGACTACCAACCAGGAAACTGCCAGTACTGCGCAGAGCACCATGCTTTTATGAGCACTTCTTATGAAGAGACTCTGGCATCTTGGCTGGAAGCCATGTGAACCTTGTGTTCACAGTGAACACTGATGGCTGTACCTCACAGATAGTCTGTCTTTCCCATTAGACCACCCCTGTGCTCGGCTGGCTCCATTCATCGGAGTGCCCAGGTGGTCCTGGTTCTGTTACTCAGCCATTTCCCATCTTCCACACTAGCATTTTAGAAAATATTACTAGAAAGTCACTCGGAATTAGAGTTGCCAGATTTAGCAAATAAAAGTAGAGGATGCCCAGTTAAGTATGAATTTCAAGTAAACAGTAAATCTGGGGACTTTGCAAGGAGATCAAACCAGTCCATCCTAAAGGAAATCAGTCCTGAATACTCACTGAAAGGACTAATGCTGAAGCTGAAACTCCAATACTTTGGCCACCTGATGCAAAGAACTGACTCACTGGAAAAGACCTTGATGATGGGAAAGGTTGAAGGCAGGAGGAGAAGGGGATGATAGAGGATGAGATGGTTGGATGGCATCACTGACTCAATGGACATGAGTCTGAGCAACCTCCGGGAGTTGGTGACGGACAGGGAAGCCTGGCGTGCTGCAGTCCATGGGATCACAAAGAGTCAGACACAACTGAGCAACTGAAACGAACTGGTGGTCCAATGGATAGGAACCCACTGTGCAGGGCAGGTTGCGAGTTAGATCCCTGGTCAGAGAACTGAGATCCCACATGCTGTGGAGCAACTGAGCACATATGCCGCAACTGGAGAGCCCGAGGGCTGCTACCCATGAAGCCCACGCACTCTGGAGCCTGTGTGCCATGACTACCGAGCCCACAGCCACATCAAGAGAACTGGTGTGCCGCAACGAAAGATCCCACGTGACACGATGGAGAGCCTGCGTGTTGCAAGTAAGACCCAATGAAGCCCAATAAATAAATGTATATTTTTTAAAATGCATAAATTTTAGTGTAAATAAGTCCCATGCAGTTCTAAAAAGTTCTTCATTGTTTATGTACAGTCCACATTTTTCTGGGTGTCCTGTGGTTTACCTGGCAACCTTAATTGGAATGCCGGGTTGAATTCATAAATGCCTTTTGAAGATGGTAGCCTCTGAATCTGTCCTATTACTAATGTTTTCTTGCTGAACTTGGACAGCCTCTGATAAGAAGAACATGGTCTGTCTGCCTGGTAGCCATTGTTAACTTGGGAGAGGTATCCTGGTTCTTCAAAGCTTTATGTTTGGATTTGTTCCTGGTCTTTGAAATTAACAAGGAACCACTGTCTGAAGGAAACATTGTCCACAATGAAGTTTCTTAGGGATCCTCTATGCTCAAGGAATTCCAACAGTATTCCAGCTCTTTTGTTGCGTCTCAGACTGTTGGAAAAAGTAACACTCCAGCTCTCTCTCCCACTTTGGACAAAATGTGAGCATCCTTTTGCTTCTTAGTCTGAAGCCCATCACGTCCTCCTCCCTTGCATTGATTTCTTTTCTGCCCCCACCTTTCCACTAGTCTCATCTCTGTTCTTTAGTCACTGTCAGATCTGCAGGCAATTTATCTGCTGTCCTGCTTCTCCTAAAGACAATGGTTCTCAACTCTTTCTGTAAATTGTAACAACCCAGACAGATCTGAGAAAAGAGCCAGGCCTGGTCCCCAGGACACTACGTAATTGGTGCAGACTGGGACCCAGGCACTGATAGCTGTGAAGGCTCCCCAGGTGATTGTAACATGCAGTGGGATGTGGAAACCCTGCCGCAGGGCATGCTTCCAGAATGAGGGCTCCCAGGTGCACTTGCAGTCCAGGTGTTGGGCAGCCTGCTGATCCAGCACACCACAGCTGCCACAGTCACATTCAAGCATAATCACCCTCTCACATCCGAGCATAATCTCTCCCTCTCAATGCCATCACAAGTGTTTTCCGACGATATTGGCAAACATCCTCAAACCCATCACAATAGAACAAAAGCAGAAAATTATAGAATTACAATCCTGTAGCACTTTTCAGTAAAATCCTTGCAATTTGGGTACACTTGTTCAAATTTTGGGTATTGACTAAACAATCCATCTACACTTTCAATTCAAGACTGGATTGCATAGTCAATACAGAATGGAAAAGAAAATACCTAACCCTACAGTAATCATTACATTCTAAATTGTATCCAATTGTGTATTAATTAAAATAAAATCTTTATAGCTCAATTCACAGTTATCTATTATACTATTTTCTATTTCATGCTCACTTTCTTGCCATTTAAAAATATTTCTCTTCAAAATGGTTCACCAAAATTAATTTATGGTTTCCTAGGCTCGTTGATGCTTTCATCTACATGGAACATTTCTCTGCACACAGGCTCTTTTATAACTTTCAGTAGGCTCAAACAGCTATGGAAAGACATTCTCCTGTTTGTCCAGAAAGAAAGGGAGAGAAGATCCTGGTGATAACCTGCTTTCAACCCAGGTTCTCTTGGGTCTCCTTGCCAACCATGATTAGGAATGACATTTTCCCCTCTGTTATTCGAGGAATAAGTCCCTAGTCTCATTCGCTGCCTGTGTCAACACTCCTTTTCTGCCTCAGAGGCTTGAAGAATTTCTGGGCAGCTGATTGCTGTACCATACTGATTTTCTATATCAAATATCAGGGAAATATTGGAAGGAAGCAAGAAAAGGAGGGAGGGAGGAAGGGTTACAGAAGGAAAGAAAGGAAGGAGAGGGGAAGGAAATATACTTAGCAAAACCTGACAATGAATAAAAAGCAGTACAAATAAAATGCAGATTTTAATGACACTTTTATATTCCAGTCCTAAAATTTTAGCATTCTTCAGAAGTGAGTTTGGGTTGAGATACCTAGAGTTATCAATGTCCTATATCTGAAACATTAAAAACCTCTATCAGTTTCACTAAGAAAAGTAATGGATCTTCAGACAAATTGGCTGAAAGCTAAAATTCCAGCACATCCCACACAGTCTTTGCCATACAACTATAAATTCAAACCAGAAATGGCTATCATTCTGCACTCACATTTTCAAGCCAATGCATGGCACATAATAGATAATCAGTGTTTCTGAATGAAAAAAGACAAACTGGTTATGTCTTACTATCACTGTTTCTTCCAATTCACCCTCTAGATGCTCAAAGACATCCTTCCAAGAGTCCCTCCTTCCTTAATCTGGTCACTTCAACTTAGATCCTCAGAGAATTTGTTGGATGCCCTTGTCCTTTTTCTTTCTGATTGTCCTCTAGAGAACACCTGCCCCATTGCATGGGGCTCTACTAAGGATTTCTGCTGTGTTCTGACCAAGGTGTAGGATGCTAGCTAAGCCAGGGGAGTCAGACTTTGTTCTTTTGGCAATTTGGGGTTTTAGAGAGGTGAAATCACCATTTTTCTGGCCACCCCACTCCAGTACTCTTGCCAAGAAAATCCCATGGATGAAGGAGCCTGGTGGGCTGCATTCCATGGGGTCACAAAGAGTTGGACACGACTGAGTGACTTCACTTTCACTTTCCACTTTCATGCATTGGAGAAGGAAATGGCAACCCACTCCAGTGTTCTTGTCTGGAGAATCCCATGGACAGAGGAGCCTGGCGGGCTACAGTCCACAGGGTTGCACAGAGTCGGACATGCCTGAAGTAACTGAGCATGCACACATGCCCTTAGGAAAGTTTTCAGAGACTTTCAATGACTTGGTGTTTTAACAAAATTAATGTTCACCAGTGTTACTCTTTTCCCTGGGGTAGCAGGGTGAGCCCACAGAACTCCTTAACCAGCCTTCCAGAAGCAGAACTCCCTGCCTGGAAGTTTTATTGCATCATGCCACAGGGGTCACTGTCTCTGGCTCTGCATTCCTATCATGGATTTGATGCTCTGGAGAGATGTTTACATTCTATTAGCATTAGTTTCACCATGTATATTTAGGGATAATATAAATCCTTGTTTTAAAGAGTTACCAAAGCAATGTAAAAATAATAACATATAAAACTACAGCACCCAGTATATCATGAACTCTCATTACATTCCTACATTGTAGGAAATGTGGAAATATGGGTAGAGTTTAAACAGGGAAGTGTCAGGAGGAGACATGCATTCTAGAAGCATCTCTCCCAGTGAGTAGGCCAGGTGATGAGAAAACCAAAATAAAGCATGACAGCCGGGGAGGGGCCACTGGAAACTGAGGAGGGGGACATGAAGGAGGAAGGGTTAACAGGACTTGGTGTCCAGAGAGATGCCAGGAGCGGGAAGTGAGGGAAGGAGGTATGAGATGACTTCTGCGCATCTGACTTAGATGTGGATAGAAACTCTAGACCTCTTCTCATGAACCAAGTCTTACTGTTTCACAGCTGTAACCTTCAAGGCCTGACTCCTAAAGAGCTGGTACAAACTTCAAATCTAGGTTCTTTATTTCCGGTTTCTAGACCTTAGCCCTCTTAGGTTGTTGCTGTTGTTAGTGCATTGGAAGTAACTCTGTATCTACCTACTTACAGCTGTTGTTGCTGCTAAGTCGCTTCAGTCGTGTCCGACTCTGTGCAGCCCCATAGATGGGGGCCCACCAGGCTCCCCCGTCCCCAAAACAACATCACATGTTGAGGATATGGAGAAATTGCAGGTGTGTAAAATGGCTTCCCTGGTAGCTCAGCTGGTAAAGAATCCGCCTGCAATGCAGGAGACCTGGGTTCTGTCTCTGTGTTGGGAAGGTCCCCTGGAGAAGGGAAAGGCTATCCACTCCAATATTCTATGTGGAATGTGTATCTGGGCTTCCCTGGTAGCTCAGCTGGTAAAGAATCGGCCTGCAATGCAGAAGTAGTAGTAGTTTTAGTCACGCAGTCATGTCTGACTCTTTGTGAGCCCGCAGACGATAGCCTGCCAAGGCCCTCTGTCCATGGGATTCTCCAGTCCAGAATTCTGGACTGGGCTGCCATTCCCTTCTCCAGCAATACAGGAGACCCTGGTTCGATTCCTGGGTCAGGAAGATCCTCTGGAGAAGGGATAGGATACCCACTCCAGTATTCTTGGGCTTCCCTGGTGGCTCAGATGGTAATGAATCCACTTGCAATGTGGGAGACCTGGGTTTGATCCCTGGGTTGGGAGGTTCCCCTGGAGGGGGAGGGCATGGCAGCCCACTCCAGTATTCTTGCCTAGAGAATCCCCATGGATAGAGGAGCCTGGTGGGCTACAGTCCATGGGATTGCAGAGTCAGACACAATCAAGCGACTAAGCACAGCACAAAATGGTACGATCACTGAACACTGGAAACTTCTTAGAAAGTTAAATATACATCTATCCCATAACCCAGGAATCCCACTCCTAGATATTAAGCCAATAGAAGTAAAACATCCACAAAAATTTTAAACCAGAATAGTCATAGCTTCTATATACAGACTAGTTCCAAACTAGAAGCAGCAAGTCCATTAATAGAAAAATATATAAGCTCTCTGTTGGTTTATTTTTATGCAGCAGAATATACTTCTCATCCATAGAAATGGGTGAATGATTGATACGTGCTACATGCAACATGGATTAACCCTTCAAACTCTCTCACGGAAGGAGTGCCTTCTTCATGAGGCCTCACACCAAAGAGCACAAATTGTATGATTTCATTTGTATATCATCTGCAATAGGAAAAATGAATCTGTGTTCATTTTTGTGTTCATCTTGTGGTCAAAATCAGGTCAGTGGTTGCATGGAAGGGGTGGGTTGCAGCAGAGGAACTGACTGGAAAAGGGAACAAGGAAATTTGCTAGTGTGATAGAAGTGTTCAGTATATTGATAAGGTTGTGAGTTACACGGACATTTGTCAAAAATGACTGAACGTAAGATATGTATATTTCACTCTTTGTAAAGACATCACCATTAAAAAAAAATCTTAAAAATTAGTCAAAACTCACCTGCAGTCTTGATACTTGCCTCCTGGTACCCCCCAATGCTAGTCACGGCCTGAGTGCCACATACATAGCATACTACTTTCTCTGCCTTACTGCCAACAGATGTACACCTTAGCCTCCATCCACGTAAAAAGCTTACTTTCCTTGCTCTTGTCATCTGCCCTTTCTCTTTCAAAAGGCAGTACCAAAAAGGAAAAGAAAAAACCACTCTCCATTAACAGCTGGAAGAGCAGATGAACAGTAAAAGTCACTGGAAACGTTACTTTCTGGGACAGGATATCCATCCAGGAACCTTGGAATGTGGAAGAGTCTGGGCCCGGAGGGGACAGGTCACCAAGGCTGCAAATGCCTCTGGCAAGTCCTGTCCAGAGCAGGAGTCTGGCTGCTGAATCATACAGACATTACTCAGCAAAAGTCTGGGAAGAGTTCAGATAACTTTCCAAGGGTCTGCAGCTGTGGGTTACGGCTTCTATAATGAATTACAACTCTACTTAATTCTATGTTTTTCAGAAGAGCATGGAAGAGAAACGGCTTGAGATTATTTTTAGCTTATTTTATGGGAATGAAAATTTGACTTCTTTTGACAACTCTCCAAGTTACTACTTGAACAAGTACAATTTTGGTATGATTTCTCTTTTCTTGACTGTCTTCATCAAGAAAAGACATGAATAACAGTGACAGATTAGGAAATGAGGACCTTGTTCGTTGAGTGATGAGACATATTTCACTGCTAAAACTCACAAGCCTGTTTGTTCTCCCATTCATAATCCAGACCCTGGTCCTGAGACTCGCTGACAGTGTCAGACGTTCAGCCTCCTGGGACGATTCAGTCACAGTCAAACCCCCGTTAGATCACGACATCAGTTCCTCAGAGCTGTGAACTGGTCTTCAGGCAATAGATACGTGACTCCCAGGAAATCAGAATCTATTAGAGGCTGTTGCGATATGATTTGTGTTCCTCTCCTTTCATATCCATTTATCAAATGCATGATTTAATTTCAGCCTCTCCAGCTGAAGTGGTGAATCAACATTAACCAGACGACTCTGGATGGTGTTGCACAGCCATTCCAATTTACCTTCCATATGGGCATCTCTTTAAAAACAACTGCCACACTTACCAACAGCACTCATTTTTAAGATCTAGTGAACAAACACACTATTTACAAAGTCTGTAGTCAGGGAACCTGATCCAACTCATTAACTGTATGACATCCCACTCTTGATTTAGACAGTTTACTGGCTATGGACTTTTGTATGGGATCTCTCATTTACACTTCCTCATAATAAAACTTAATTGAAATTTCATTCCTGTACAAGCAAGATGCCAGTTTAACAGATGGTCTGTAATTGTTATGTCCACATATTTTATATGGGATGGTTTCACACACAATTTCACACAACTGCTATTCATTTAAAGACTGGGTTTGTTAAGGCATTTCTTTCATATTAAAAACCTTATTGTTTAATATGAGTATAAAATCTATCATTGAAATTAATCAGTTGAAATTGAAAAAAATGGTTATAACCACCCTACTGAAATGAAATGAATGACTAAAACCTGACTTATGTTGTTGAGGACAATGAGAATACTGGTACAGAAACATCTAGGTTCGTGTATATGAGGCAAGAATTGACACAGAAGGGCACGGTATATCTTAGTGTATCATATTTTAACAAGTATCTGTCTCTAAATTTTAATGCTTCTTTGAACATTCCAAAATCTTTTCATGTTCTTCTTAAATTTTGATTTTGGGTCCACTGACTTTACTAGTCTGTATTCAGAACGCCAGGAATTCTCACCCTTAAGACAGAGATGGAAAAGGATTTGCAGGAAGGAATACATAAGAGGCCCTGAACATGTACAGAGGAATTCTAAATATGTTCATATAATCCTAGTGTTACATATAATCCCAAGTGTTACATTCAGTGAAATTTGAGTACCTATCATCAGGTTAATTTTAATTTTTTGTGTCATGTTCAGAGAAAATTTTACAGGAACTTAGCAATACAGTTTGAAAGTAAAGTCAATTCAATTCAGCTTGAAAAACTGACTTGTTTCTCTTTTGTAATGATGGTAACTTTCACCTCCCTTCTCTACCTCCTCCCCAAATAATTTCAGTTATCTACTGCTCACAATTTTTCTCTTTCCTACCCCAAACCCATTCTCTCTGAAAAGAATTAAATAAACTCATTCACCCCAATACAGAAAGGATATATAAGACTCAAAAATATGATTTCCCCAGGGGTATTTACATTTCAGCCAGAGTACACACCTTTCTGGAGCAAGAAATGTTTAAATATGAAATATCAGACATTGATGAGTAAGGGAAGCCCTGGAGTCTCCCAAATTGTACCACCCTCTTGGTGGCTGTCTTAATTTATTTCTACATCCTATCCTGCCCTCCACATTCAAGAAATGAATTGATTAAATAAGGAAATATGCCATCGTGCTTTTCTTAGAGGACATGGGGAGGAAGACAATAAATAGAAAAGGTGGGAAAAGTGAAAAGGGCCTACCAAAGGTACTGAAAGCCTACTCCGGAATTCTTGGAGAAATGAAGTATCAAGTGACCAAGAAAAAGGAGAACACAGGAAACTCCTTGGAAATGCTTTCTACTTCTCCTAAGAACTCACTGTGAGCCAGGACATGTCCTAGTGATACTATTGCAATGTACGTACAACTATTTGTCCAGAATGGTTGTGAATGGGATATTCTGGCAACCCCATTTTCATTTTCTGCTTGGATATGAGTTGTCATTTATTTCCTAAGAGGAAAGGAGACCCTGCTTGTCTTAATCACCACTATGTCCCCAGCACTTAGCATAATACCTGGTACAGAGTAAGTATTCAATACATATTTGTTAAATAAATAAATGAATAGTAAGTGAATGAATGGCTTGACAGTTATTAAAGAATTACAACACAATGACATTGTTGTTTTATTTTGAAATATATTTTAAATTAATTATTAATTATTATCCAGCCATAACGGGATGATCACTGACACATGCTACAACATAAATAAATCTTGAAAATTTATGTTGAGTGAAAGAAGTCTGTCACAAAGAACAACATATTGTAT
Source organism: Oryx dammah (assembly GCF_014754425.2). Classification (NCBI taxonomy): domain Eukaryota; kingdom Metazoa; phylum Chordata; class Mammalia; order Artiodactyla; family Bovidae; genus Oryx; species Oryx dammah. The sequence goes on from NW_024070190.1 coordinate 9,639,576, forward strand.
GATTTCTTTAATGTAAATGTCCAAAATATGCAATAGAGAGGCAGAAAGTAGCCTAGTGGCTCCCAAGACTGGGGGGAGGGGTGATGGAGAGTGATTGCTTTCTGAGTCTATCTGTTTTGTCACACAACATGTGGCTTGCAGGATCTCAGCTCTCAGGGAATGACCCCAGGACACAGTAGGGAAAACGCCAAATCCAGGAGAACACCAGGGAACTCCCCAGTTTGAGGTTTTAAAAAGTTTTGCAATTAGATAATGTTGACAGTTATACAACTGTGTGAATGTACTAAAACTCAATTATACACCCTGAAAGTGTGAATTTTATGATATATGAGTTATGTTTCCATTTAAAAAAATATATGGAATAAAAAAGATGCAACCAGTTATATCCAGTACATAGAAAAGTCTATAAAATGATGATCAGATTTTTTGACAAATGAATACCAGTTAAAAAAACAACAGAGGAAGGGAAACAATGTCACCCAAATGCAGTGGTGGACTTTGATCTTTATTTGAACAATCAACTATTAATTATAGACAAGTGAAATTAAGAAAAAATTTTTAATTCTTTAGGTGTTAAAAAGGTACCATAGTATATCAAAGAAAGTGTTCTTATCTCTAACATCATGTATTGACATATATATAGGTGAAATAATGTGTCTGGGATTTGCCTTAAAATTTTTTACTTGAGAGGAAGGGAAGGTGGTAAGACTGTGCTCTGCTGTGCTTAGTTGCCCTGTTGAGTCTGGCTCTTTGCAACCCCATGGACTGTAGCCTGCCAGGCCCCTCTGTCCATGGGGCTTCTTCGGGCAAGAATACTGGAGTGGGTTGCCATGCCCTCCTCCAGGGGATCTTCCCAACCCAGATCAAACTCAGGTTTTGTGCATTGCAGGCAGATTCTTCACTGTCTGAGCTACCAGGTAAGCCCAAAAGTAAGACTAGCCATATATCAATTATATTGAAGCTGTGAACCATGAACTTCCTGATGTTCAAGCTGGTTTTAGAAAAGGCAGAGGAACCAGAGATCAAGTTGCCAACATCTGCTGGATCATGGAAAAAGCATGAGAGTTCCAGAAAAACATCTATTTCTGCTTTATTGACTATGCCAAAGCCTTTGACTATGTGGATAACAATAATCTGTGGAAAATTCTAAAAGAGATGGGAATACCAGACCACCTGACCTGCCTCTTGAGGAATCTGTATGCAGGCCAGGAAGTAACAGTTAGAACTGGACATGGAACAACCGACTGGTTCCAAATAGGAAAAGGAGTACGTCAAGGCTGTATATTGTCACCCTGCTTATTTAACTTATATGCAGAGTACATCATGAGAAATGCTGGGCTGGAAGAAACACAAGCTGGAATCAAGATTGCTGGGAGAAATATCAATAACCTCAGGTATGGAGATGACACCACCCTTATGGCAGAAAGTGAAGAGGAACTAAAAAGCCTCTTGATGAAAGTGAAAATGGAGAGTGAAAAAGTTGGCTTAAAGCTCAACATTCAGAAAACGAAGATCATGGCATCCGGTCCCATCACTTCATGGGAAATAGATGGGGAAACAGTGGAAACAGTGTCAGATTTTATTTTTTAGGGCTCCAAAATCACTGCAGATGGTGATTTCAGCCATGAAATTAAAAGACACTTACTCCTTGGAAGAAAAGTCATGAGCAACCTAGATAGCATATTCCAAAGCAGAGACATTACTTTGCCGACTAAGGTCCGTCTAGTCAAGGCTATGGTTTTTCCTGTGGTCATGTATGGATGTGAGAGTTGGACTGTGAAGAAGGCTGAGCACCAAAGAATTGCTGCTTTTGAACTGTGGTGTTGGAGAAGACTCTTGAGAGTCCCTTGGACTGCAAGGAGATCCAACCAGTCCATTTTGAAGGAGATCAGCCCTGGGATTTCTTTGGAAGGAATGATGCTAAAGCTGAAACTCCAGTACTTTGGCCACCTCATACGAAGAGTTGACTCACTGGAAAAGACTCTGATGCTGGAAGGGATTGGGGGCAGGAGGAGAAGGGGACGACAGAGGATGAGGTGGCTGGATGGCATCACCGACTTGATGGACGTGAGTCTGAGTGAACTCCGGGAGTTGGTGATGGACAGGGAGGCCTGGCGTGCTGCGATTCATGGGGTCGCAAAGAGTCGGACACAACTGAGCAACTGAACCAAATCGAACTGAACCGAATGGGCGTAAAGAATAATTACACTGTTCCTCATCTTCATGTATGTTTGAAATTTTCATAGTATAAAGTAAAAGAGAGAAAAGAATAATATTAAATCTTCCTCTATAGTAGTAGCAGCAGTGTTAGTCACTCAGATATGTCTGACTCTTTCATGGAATGCCGTCTGCCAGACTCCTCTGTCCATGGAATTCTCCAGGCAAGAATACTGGAGTCGGTAGCCATTTCCTTCTCCAGGGGATCTTCCCGACCCAGGGATCAAACCTGGGTCTCCCACATTGCAGGCAGAATCTTTATCTTCCTCTGACAAATTACCAACTTAATCATACATGACAGGAAATAAATGGCCCTTGCTGTCTTGGAGTTTACATTTTGGTATGGGGAAACAAGATAAACAAACACAGGAAAGAAAAGAATTTTCTTGTTTATCATTGAGGGAGAAATCAACAAGCCATATAATAAAGAAGTTACAGGCAAGGTGTTTTATATAACACAGCCACGGATGGCCTCTCTGAGGAGGTTCCATTTGAGTTGAGACAAGTGTTAAGAAGATGCCTCCGTGTGAAGAGCTGGAGGATGTTCAGAAATAAAAACTGAAGTAGCTTTCCTCGGTCTCCCGCTCTTCCCTGGATATTCCTGGTGAGTCCACAGTGAGGTCCGTGGCTAAGTGATGACTCCTCCTATATCTGTGACTCCCAGGGAGTCTACGTTCTCATGCTAGGCAAAACTTAACCTTTAGAAATTTGCTTAAAATGTTAGCTGAAATCGCCTAAACTAATTCCATGGCAGCCTCTTTTTCCTCTCTCACAAGTAAACTCTGGCTCATGGCCCATCATTACCCCTTGGAAGTCCCTGTATTTCCTTAAGTTTCAGACCCTTGGTTGCCCTGTGCCTTAAGTGCTCTGAGAAATTGAAGATAAGGTACGATTTTGTAGGTTATCTGTCTTTTTCCAGTTGTTAAAGTGGAAGCTGCTCTCTTTCCAGATTTCTACATCCTTAGAAGAAGCTAGAAGCCTGTATACTATTTGGAATGAGACATGATATAAAATAAATAAGATGATACTCCTATCAAAGCTACAAATAACATAGGGTTTTGAGATGTTAAAAAAGAAAAAGAAAGAGGATGCCATGTTCTAAAAGTATTATTAAATATTAATGAAAATGTAGTAAAAGTACAAACTATGAAATACAGTTAATGAAAATAAACTTGCTAAAAGTGAAGATCATTGAAAAAGCAAGAGAGTTCCAGAAAAACATCTATTTCTGCTTTATTGAGTATGCCAAATCCTTTGACCATGTGGATCACAACAAACTGTGGAAAATTCTGAAAGAGACAGGACCAGACCACCTGACCTGCCTCTTGAGAAATCTGTATGCAGGTCAGGAATCAACACTTAGAACTGGACATGGAACAACAGACTGGTTCCAACTCAGGAAAGGAGTATTTCAAGGCTGTATATTGTCACCCTGATTATTTAACTTATATGCAGTTAATTTAACTTATATGTAGTTAATCATGAGGAATGCTGGCTGGACGAATCACAAGCTGGAATCAAGATTGCCGGGAGAAATACCAATAACCTCAGATATGCTGATAACACCACCCTTACAGTGGAAAGTGAAGAAGAACTAAAGAGCCTCTTGATGAAAGTAAAAGAGGATAGTGAAAAAATTGGTTTAAAGCTCAACATTCATAAAACTAAGTTTTGGCACCTGGTCCCATCACTTCATGGCAAATAGTTGGGGAAACAGTGGAAACAGTGGCAGACTTTATTTTTGGGGGCTCCAAAATCACTGCAGATGGTGATTGCAGCCATGAAATTAAAAGACTGTTAAACTGCTTGAAAGGAAAGTTATGATCAACCTAGACAGCATATTAAAAAGCAGAAACATTACTTTGCCAACAAATGTCCATCTAGTCAAAGCTATTGTTTTTCCAGTAGTCATGTATGGTTGTGAAAGAAAGAAAGTGAATTCGCTCAGTTGTGCCCGACTCTTTGTGACCCCATGGATGGTAGCCTGCACCAAGCTTTTCCGTCCATGGGATTTTCAAGGCAAGAGTACTGGAGTGGGTTGTCATTTCCTTTTCCAGGGAATCTTCCCAACCCAGGGATCCAATCCAGGCCTCTCACATTGTAGACAGACGCTTTACCATCTAAGCCACCAGGGAAGTCCAACATGGTTATGAAAGTTGACTATAAATAAAGCTGAGCACGAAGAATGGATGCTTTAGAACTGTGGTGTTGGAGAAGACTCTTGAGAGTCCTTTGGATTGCAAGGAGATCCAACCAGTCCATCCTGGTGGAGATCAGTCCTGAGTGTTCATTGGAAGGACTGATGCTGAAGCTGAAACTCCAGTACTTTGGCCACCTGATAAGAAGAGCTGACTCATTGGAAAATACCCTGATGCTGGGAGAGATTGAAGGTGGGAGAAGAAGGGGACGACAGAGGATGAGATGGTTGGATGGCATCACCTACTCAATGGACATGAGTTTGGGTAAACTCCGGGAGTTGGCGTTGCACAGGGAGGCCTGGCATGCTGCAGTCCATGGGGTCGCAAAGAGTCAGACACGACTGAGTGACTGAACTGAACTGAACAGAACTGAACTTTTCAACTATTCTGAGTGTGCAAATGGGGCAAAGGTCTTATGCATATTGATGGTCTACCATATGCTACATGAATGGTTTTCAAGCTTTGGTGAGAATCTCACATGGAGTTTCGTAAAAAGACAAAGAATCTTCTCCTACCTCAATGCACTTGGGCTTCTGTACATTTTAGCAATTCCCAGGTGATTATGAAGAGAATCACTACAGTACTGGGCACCTAATAGACACGGCCTCATTTAATCCTTTATTCTATTAAATAGTGCTGCACTCATTTTGCAGATGAAGAAACCAGGGCTCAGAGTGACTAAGTAGCCAGTGAAAGTCACGGAGTGAATTATAAGTGGCAGATTCAGCGTGAAGACCTGTGTGTCCACCTCTAAACCCACGCTCTTCCAATTCTACCACACAAGGATTCAACAATTCCATCACGTGCTTCTTAAAGAGGGTGATAAAGGACAGCCTGGTGGTGCCAGTGGTAAAGAACCCAACTGCCAGTGCAGGAGATGCGGGTTCAGTCCCTCGGTCTGGAAGATGCCCTGGAGGAGGGCATGGCCACCCGCTCCAATATTCTTGCCTGGAGAAACCCATGGACAGAGGCACCTCGCAGGCTCCAGTCCATACAGTCGCAAAGAGTCGAATACGACTAAAGCAACTTAGTATGCACACAAAGGACAGCCTCTCCGCCCTGAGCCTGTAAAGTAAACCAACATTGTTTCTCGTGTCTTATAACAATTATTTTGCTTTGCCTTAAAAAAAAAATGCAAACTCAATGGATTATAAAATCATCTCTCTTAGAGGATCCATTAATTGAACCCTCCACTGCACTGCCATCCATATGCCTATGAGAAAGCTGAAGAATTTGGGGAAACTTAATTGTGTTAAGACCCAGAAAGAAGGCCAAGACTGAAGAGAAGTTTCCAAAGGATGGAGTAACTGTGAGCAAGGCTTCCCAAGGGACTTTTCTGAGACAAATGAGGTGTGGACATAGGTGGTTTTCCTACAAAACTACCAGGAAGGCAGATAAGGGTTCCTAGGAGTATAAACAATGTCAATTAAGGACAAGAAAGGAAAAGGAGCTATTATCGTCTGTTGGAGGGATGAAGGGAAGTATGATGCTCTTTTGCTATTGTATCAGGAGAGAAACCAGTGCCAGAGAAGATTATTCTAAACCCATTAAGAAATGAAGGGAGAATTAGATCCACAGACCCACTTGGAAGCTAAGACAGCAAAATGGCTTTCTATGTCTGCCAGTGCAAAGAGCAACAGAAACCTAGAACAATTTAAATATATTTACCCAAGAGATTTGGAGCAGAGGAACTATAAAAGATTGGAAAAAGAGATTACCATCAAAAAAATTTTTTTTTGAAATATGAAAAGCTCAGTGTGATTAATGTTTAACTCTCAAATTCAATTCAACTTTGTCCTAGATTAGAAGCCCACAATATATTTCTGCCAAAAATAAAAATAATTACTCTTTCTTTTGAGATTTCTGCAGTATGCTGGCATTATTCTGAGCTACCAAAACATCTAATGAATATTTGACTGATTCCCATACTAAGAGTCCCTAGTAAATTTCCTAAAAATGTTCTGAATTCTGTATTCTGAAGCATATAAGAGTCCAACACAGGCCTTGAAAGGTTCAAATGGACCATTTTTCACAGTTTGTTTGAAGTAACAGTGCCTTTCCTCCACATGTATTGCATTTCGACAGTGTAACCCTTCGGTCAGCTGCTGGAAATTCTCCACTTTGAGAAAAGCTGTACTTTATTATGTTTTTCAAGAATGTATTCTGCTTATTGTGTCTCATTCGATTATAATTAATTGATTATTTATCTCCAGATCAGAGCTTTTCAAACCAAAGGTTGTGGCATACTAGCATCAGCCAGTCATGAAGTCAGTTTAGTGTATCCCAGTAAGCACTGAAAAAAAAAAAAAAGAAACAGAATACAAAAAGTAATTTCAAACCATATCATGCATGCATGCTAAATTGCTTCAGCCATGTCTCTTTGTGACCCTATGAACTATAGCCCACCAAACCCCACTGTCCATGGGATTTCCCAGGCAAGAATACTGGAGTTGGTTGCCAGTTCCTTCTCCAGGGCATCTTCCTGACCCAGGGATCAAACCCGAGCCTCTTATGTTGCCGGCATTGGCAGGTGGGTTCTTTACCATCAGTGCCACCTGGGAAGCTCAAACCGTATCATACATTTGTGATGAGTACTGTTATTTCATGTATTGTTTTGTGGCACACATGTGTATGCAAGTATGGGGGTTTGTGTGTAAGCTGAGTCACAACACAGCACGAATTTCTCACCTGGATGAAGTGTTTGAGAGTTGGACTCTGTAATACGCTCTGTGAGGCTTCTCAATGGTTGTCCCAACTCTAGCTTCTCTCTCCTCATTTGCTCCCCCCACCCCGCCTCCCCACCCAGTCAGACTAATCTTCTTTACAACTATGCTTTGATTATTTAACTCTTATCCATTCATTCCCTACTTCATTCAACAGATGTTCAGCAAATATTCATTCTCTGCCAGATCCTGGGCTACCAGAAACAAGTTACACCTGTTCCATCTCCATTTGCTTCCAAGGAAAGAGACTGTACCCAGGGCATCAGGGCTAATTCCCAGTCAGGGACCAGCTCCTGCTCCCCATTACCCATCAAATCAAGAATAAACTCTTCTCATCTGTTAGGCTCCTCTTTGATCTAGTTGACTGTTTCCACCCAAACTTTTTTTTCCCATTGCCAGTGCTGGTTGTAGCTGCCTCATCTACCAACCTGAAAATACCTGTCTGCGTACCATGTTAATTCTGACACTTGTGTTCCTTCTCCATTACTGACACTGTCTTTGCTTCTCTCCTCCTTAGCAAATCCTCCTCAGCATCCCTGGATCTCAGCCCACTCTCCTCCTTTCTGAGCATGCAGTCTGTCTATGGGCCACAGCTGGTCATCATCCCAAACCCCAGGCTCCTTGCTGCTCCAGCTATCATACTCAGCTACCTAGCTAGTGCCCTCTGCAAAGCACTTTTGAGTCCATTGTCCCTTTATTTAGAATGTCTCTGGGGACTGTGTTTCCATCACTTTACTTGAAAGCCTATTTCACAGTCTAGTAGGTCTCACTGTCTAGAGAATTTTTCTTGTCTTCCTCTGAAAATGGTCTTTTCTTAATTTCAATCTATTATTCCTAGTTATAATGCTGATAACACCATAAATAATACTTCAGATTTGGGGAAAATAAAATATCTTATCCTAGCTCAATTTGAGATTGTGTGTTTAAATTAATCCTCAGTCATCAGTTAATCTCACCGCTCATTATTGAATTCTAGCAGTTCATCATCATACAGAATCCTGAAAACAAGGCAACTCAAGCTAAAAGCAGCTGCAGGCTAGGATGAGAATTGTCATCTCTTTCTGGAAGAATCCAAGAATGAAAATGGACTCTCTGATCTTTGATGACCTGGCCTCATTTGATTTCCTTCTGGCGTTATCATAAAAGGAACTGAAAACATTTAAGTAAAACATTTAAGAATTTGCTGTGACATATTTTCTTTGTATGTCACCATCCGCCTGCTTCATTTGTGAATATGGCAACAATTACTGAGTTCCTACCTGGTCTCAGGCCCTTTTAATTAAGTGCAGGGGATCAGAGATGAGTTAAACCACTCAAGCTGTTCACTGTCTAATCAGGGAAGCAGATTTGTCTTGCCAGCAGATTACACAACATCAAGTGGGATCAGAAGAATGGCTGCAAAGCTGGGGGAAAAGATCAGCTCTCTTTATGAGAGTCATGACAATTTCCCCAGGAAAGCTATCTACACTGGGTCTTGAAGGGCTAAGTGGAAACTTCCTAGAAAAAAGAAGAATATTCTGGACAAAGGAGTACAGTATATGCAAATATGCAGAGATCTGAAAGTTGCTCCATACCCAGGGAGCAGTGAAAAAGAAGGAAGACTTCAACTTACAGTACTTAACTGGGAATGTCTGGAAATGACGTTGAGTATCTGTGAAGGATTGTATACGTGCTAAGGAGGTTAGCGTTGTCAGAAAAATCTTCAGAAGATGACTGCTTCTTATCAGGAAAGTGATGACAAAGCTAGACAGTGTGTTGAAAAGCAAAGACATTACTTTGCCAATGAAGGTCTGTATAGTCAAGGCAGTGGTCTTCCCAGTGGTCATGTGGCTGTGAGAAGTGAAGTGAAGTGAACTCGCTCAGTCGTGTCTGACTCTTTGCAACCCCGTGGACTGTAGCCGGCCAGTCTCCTCTGTCCATGGGATTCTCCAGGCAAGAATACTGGAGTGGGTTGTCATTTCCTTTTCCAGGGGATCTTCCCAACCCAGGGATCGAACCCTGGTCTCCTGCATGGCAGGCAGATGCTTTCCCTGGGTGGCCGTGAGAGCTGGACCATAAAGAAGGCAGAGCGCCAAAGAACTGATGCCTTCAAACTGTGGTGCTGGAGAAGACTCCTGAGAGTCCCTTGCACAGCAAAAAGATCAAACCAGTCAATCTTAAGGGAAATCAACCCTGAATACTCATTGGAAGGACTGATGTTGAAGCTGAAGCTCCAGTATTTTGGTCACCTGATGAGAACAGCCAACTCACTGGAAAAGTCCCTGATACTGGGAAAGATTGAGGGCAGAAGGAGAAGAGGGCATCAGAGAATGAGAGGGCTGGATGGCATCACTGATGCAATGGACATGAAATTGGGCAAAGCTCGGGAGATGGTGAGGGACAGGGAGGTCTGTTGCGCTGCAGTCCATGGGGTCGCCAACAGTAGGACGTGACTGAGCAACTGAACAACAACAAAGGAAGTTAGCAGGGCTTCCTAGGTGGCGCTCGTGGTAAAGAATCCTCTTGCCAGTTCAGTAGACACAAGAGACACGGGTTAGATCCCTGGGTGGGGAAGATCCCCTGGAGGAGGGCATAGCAACCCTCTTCAGTATTCTTGTCTGGAGATTCCCATGGACAGAGGAGCCTGGCGGGCTACAGTCAATGGGGTCGCAAAGAGTTAGACTGAAGCAACTTAGCACCCAAGGATATTAGCATTCCTTCTGAAGCCAACTGCAAATCAGTGAAGGTTTTTCTTAATGAGAGATGGTGGGGGAGCGGCGCTGGTCCTGGTTATTTTAGGTAAGCTATTGTGAAAGCAGTGCAGACAGTAGACTGGAGACAGCGCTTCACAAGCAGGCTTAATTTGAAGATTGTTGCAATACTGCAGCCAAGATAACATTTTATAAAGGAAAAAAACACACACACACAAACCTACCCTTCAGGGGAAAAAAGGTTTGTTTTTTTCTTTTCTTAAAGAGAAAGTAACTGCTTCTTTTCAAAAGAAATTTGTTACATGGAAACAGCATCTTGAAAATCAGTAGTTTGGGATGTTTCCATTGCTGTGTACTTTTATTGCAGAAAATGTGTGTGTCACCTATAACAACTTTCTTTAGGTATAAAATTCTTCAACATATTTAAGGATCCTCCATTTGAAAAATTTCAGTGGGTTTTAAACACATCTTTGTCCATATATGTGCACTTGTGCATGAATATATGTGCTTATACACACACTGGATAAGAAAGATACACATAAAAAAACATATATAAACTTTCCCCTCCTTCTATCTCTTCCTTTCAAATAAGGCTATGACATAACCAGTTCATATCAGAGGACATAGATTAAATTATACAAGGCTTCCCTGGTGGCTCAGACAGTAAAAATCTGCCTGTAGTGCAGGAGACCTGGGTTCAATCCCTGAGTTGGGAAGATCCCCTGGAAAAGGGAATGGCTACCTACTCCAGTACTCTTGCCTGAAGAACTCTATGGACAGAGGAGCCTGGCGAGCTACAGTCCTTGGGGTCGCAAAGAGTTGGACACAACTGAGAAACCAACACTTTCACTTCACTTTTAATACTGTACCTACAGTATTAGGGTAAAAAATTCTTTTAAAATAATAAATGCGGCCCAAAATGTATCACTTCCATTTGGATGTATCTGTTCAGTTCAGTTCAGTTCAGTCGCTCAGTCGTGTCTGACTCTTTGCAACCCCATGAATCGCAGCACGCCAGGCCTCCCTGTCCATCACCAACTCCAGGAGTTCACCCAAACTCATGTCCATCGAGTCGGTGATGCCATCCAGCCATCTCATCCTCTGTCGTCCCCTTCTCCTCCTGCCCCCTATCCATCCCTCCCAGCATGAGGGTCTTTTCCAATGAGTCAGCTCTTCGCATGAGGTGGCCAAAGTATTGGAGCTTCAGCTTTAGCATTAGTCCTTCAAAAGAACACCCAGGACTGATCTCCTTTAGAATGGACTGGTTGGATCCCCTTGCAGTCCAAGGGACTCTCAAGAGTCTTCTCCAACACCACAGTTCAAAAGCATCAATTCTTCTGCACTCAGCCATCTTCACAGTCCAACTCTCACATCCATATGTGACGATTGGAAAAAAAGCCTTGACTAGATGGACCTTTGTTGGCAAAGTAATGTCTCTGCTTTTTAATATGCTATCTAGGTTGGTCATAACTTTCCTTCCAAGGAGTAGATGTCTTTTAATTTCATGGCTGCAATCACCATCTGCAGTGATTTTGGAGCCCAAAAAATAAAGTCAGCCACTGTTTCCCCATCTGTTTGCCATGAAGTG
>NW_024070190.1:9651091-9651535 GCF_014754425.2 Oryx dammah
TTTGAATATGCTATCTAGGTTGGTCATAACTTTCCTTCCAAGGAGTAGATGTCTTTTAATTTCATGGCTGCAATCACCATCTGCAGTGATTTTGGAGCCCCAAAAATAAAGTCAGCCACTGTTTCCACTGTTTCCCCATCTATTTCCCATGAGGTGATGGGACCAGATGCCATGATCTTCGTTTTCTGAATGTTGAGCTTTAAGCCAACTTTTTCACTCTCTTCTTTCACTTTCATCAAGAGGCTTTTTAGTTCTTCTTCACTTTCTGCCATAAGGGTGGTGTCATCTCCATATCTGAGGTGATTGATATTTCTCCCGGCAATCTTGATTCCAGCTTGTGCTTCTTCCAGCCCAGCGTTTCTCATGATGTACTCTGCATATAAGCTAAATAAGCAGGGTGACAATATACAGCCTTGATGTACTCCTTTTCCTATTTGGAACCAC